>NC_080587.1:15318654-15643238 GCF_029962835.1 Magnolia sinica | reverse complement strand
AGCAACCACAAAAATTTTTGGACAGAATTATCGATGTATCGATAGAGGATTCGATATTATTGAAATTTGAATCTCGAGTCCATCGAATAGACTCGATAAAATCAACATTAGGTCTGTTGTGTCCAAATTTTGCTAAGGCAAATCATGTAATCTTTAATATATCGAAGAGCTCCTTGATATCCTTGAAATTCAAATATCGATAATATCGGAAGCCCTTCGATGATACCGGTCTGGGACACAAATCTATCTAGCAAATTTTTCGGGTTGTTTTTCTCGGATCGAGGGTCACTCGATAAAATTGATATTCAAATATCGATCATATCGAAGCATGGTCGATGTCATCGAACATGGACACAAACTGTCCAGTAAGCTTATAGGAAAACTCCTCGGAATTATTGATGAATCGATATTGCCCTTGATATCATCGATATTCAAATTCCGATGATATCGAGTGATGCTCGATCATATCTTTTACCTGAAAATCTTTAAAGGCAAGTCTCTCACATTTTTCAAATGTCGAGGAATCAAAACTCATATCGATGAAATCGGAGTTCGAAATCCAATGACATCGACGCACGTTCGATTTCCTCGACCAGCTGGCAAAAGGTTTCAAAAGCGTTTGACAGTTGAGTTCGTGTCATTGAGCGGCCAGTCAATGCTATCGAGAGTATACGCTCGATGATATCGAACTCTGTCAAAAATGTGACCGTTTTATAGCCGTTGGAACCTTTTTGCCTATTTAATGAGAGCTTGCCCTTGGTTGTTGAATAGAGAAAATAGAGAGTGCTTTTGAGTGTTTAACCTTAAATCATATACCCTAAGCCTTTTCTCTCATGGAAGTTCATCCTCCAATCCACCCTCATCATTGACATTTAATAGAGTGGATTGGGGAATGAACTTCCACATTCAAGGATCCTTCAGCTACCATCTTAATGGCAAATCATTAAGCTGGGATGCCTTGAATGCATAAATGATTAGAATCGCTCTATCTCTCTTATAGGAAAATATTTAATAGAGTAGGATTCCATCATAACCTTGACCCAACCCGTCGCCATGTATTGGTATATCTTCTGAGTCACAGATCAAGGAAGCTGAAGATTCTTCATCATCAAAGGAGGATATCTTCATCAACATGCTAAACGGGGCTCATCTACTTATCTATAAGTCATTAAAGTCCAGAGGACCCTTGTGATCATTCCTTCTTAGGATTAGGTCTAAGGTGTTTCTCACCCCTTGCAAGTCCTCATAAGAGACCTCCAGTGGGAGTGTATGTAGGGGGTGCTTTGTGTTGACCCTTGCTCTGTGGAGAGCATAAATTGGTTAAAGGTGAACCTGTTTAAAACCTCCGGTTAGAGGTGAACCTGTTGTGAAACATCCGTTAGGTTCCTTGTGTAGATCCTTGGCCAGTGGGGCCTAAAAGTCGGGTGTTATGTGTTGACCCTTGCTCATAGGAGCATAAACAGTGTCGTGTAGACACGTCATGTCAACTTAAGTGTAAGTTGTACTAGGTAGAGGTGAACCTAATTTAAAACCTGGTTTAAGGTGAACCTGTTGTGAAACCTCCTTTACTGAGATCCGGTACACTCAAGGGTTGAGTGCGTCAGCTGGAATTGGAGTAGACAAGTAGTCGAACCACTATAAAAAATGATTGTGTTTGAGATTGCTATTGTCTTCCATTACTTATGTGATTTCCTTAAATACTTTCATACTTGATTATTTGAGATCACACCTCACACGCACAGTCACATCCATCATAAACTGATTTGCATATTGTTTATCTCTCAAATAGTTTTATGATTGGATCCTCTACCAGGCTTAGAATCCAGTAGAGTTACTCTGTAGTAATCCTGATGCATGCTTACTTATATGATTAGAGTGATAGGATTCTAAATTATCACAAAATATTAAAAAGTCCTATTCACCCCCCTCTAGGACATATTGGCATATTCCCACTTCGACTAAAGCGGTCATTATCACAATTTCAAAGATCACTTCGAATGGACCCCATTTGTCATGTTGAAAGTACAACTGTTTAGTATATGAAATCAATTGTCTGCAATTTGACCGATTTTCTATTTTTTATGATCTTAGGCTCATTGGAAATGTCATCTAATAAGATTTTCAATGGAATTTAAATAACTTTAATTGGATCTTGTTTGATTAGTCTAAAGTGCGGCCAGAGTTTTTACGGCTTTGACCACTTGGCAATGCGTGGTTTTAGTAAATAGGTTGGATCTTCCTCATCATAACCCGGGTCAGAAGAAACTTGAGTTTGTTAAGAACTTTATTTTACCATATTTTCAATAAACCATAAATCATCTTGATCGGTCAGAATTCACTCTCAAAAATACCATGGCCACTTTGTGTATAAGGACGATTGTACTTTTCTCAATCTTAAAGATATGACCTCTAACGCCTCAACATAATATTATTCGATAATACTTAGTACAGAGAGTGATTCTTGGGTAGAAAGAGTTCATTTTATCCTTTTCCGCACATTAATTGTTACGTACAGAGAGTTTCCATGGTTTTGGAGTTCGTATGCATGGTTGTGAATGAATCGCTACTGGATTTGGTGCTATTCGATCGAGTCCATTGGTTGTCTCTAGGACATGCCGAGTTTGCTCCCAGTTTGACCCGTTTGGATTTTAAATGACTTCTAACTCATTGTGAGATAATTTATTGAAGTCGAACTAAAGCTCAAAGAGTGGCTTGTCTTCGTTTTAGGTGGAGTGTCTACAGTATCTAATGGACACCATTATAAGTTATTAAGTTTCGTAGGCCAGATAAAGATCATGTTAGTAAGAAGTTAGCATCTTTCCATATAAATAGATGGCTATAAAGAAAATGAATGGATTGGATCTAAGTTTCAGTAGGCCCAATAACAAATCTCGTCAACGTCACTTCCTTGAGATTAGATACTACGTCATTTCTTCTTCACTCAAAATTCGTACAACTGCTAATCCAAGACAGAGGTAATTTATTATGAAAATATTTTCGAAACCTGTAAGATAATTAGTTTGAGAATATTTGAAACATCATTTCCTTTTTAGGATTTTGACCGTACCATAATACTGGAACATTAAAAATCTTGTCCTTTTCAGGATTTTGACTACACCACCATGCTAGTACGGTCAAAATCTATATATTTTATGTGAAAGTATTGTTGATGTTCTACCCAACTTGTCGATGAAGGGCATAAATTCAGGTTACACGCTTCAACAAACCCATGGCATGTGGAGGACAACAATGCCAACAAATATCATTTAGGGTACACCTACCGCCCATATTGATTTTTGGTTAAGGTCATCTAAGGGCGGGGCCCCACCAGATGCATTGTTTGAATGCCTCCTAAGGATTGAAAAATGAGACCATATGTAAGGTATTTTTTCTTTTGTGAGCGAATATGCTTGCAGGGCCAGCTGATGAATTGACCATATTGATCTTTTTGGAAGCTAAATTAAGGGTGGCGCCCACCAGATACATAGCCCGAAAGCCTTTAGAGGTTACCAAATGTGGCCATAAAGATGCATCTAGCAGAGAACGTGTAGCCCACCTGTTAGATGGGATACATCTTGTGAGAGGCTACACCTAATGAATGGCCCAAATCTCACACTTATGTACACACACCTAATGAATGGCCCAGATCTCACTCTTGCCATAATCACTTAATCAAAATTTCCTCACAAATAACCCAAAATGAGAAAGGAAAGAAACCTCTAAACGATTTACTAATGCATTATTAATGAAAATACATAAGATTTTAGCTACACAAGATAAAAACAAAAGCATGTTATTTGTTGGTGCCTGATAAAACCAACGTCTTCCTCATCTAAATGGAGGTGATCATCTTATCATGAGGTGGGGCATTCTCTTTGATGACTGGAACTTCCTTAAAATTCTTGGCCCATACATCAAGTGATGGGAATCGACACTGCTAAAACCATGAATTTGCGACGGACCAAATTCGTCGTAAAACCAAATAAACAACGGATTTGTCCGTCGCTTGGTCCATGGCTGTTTACTATCATTTTTTTTTTCCGACGGATAAGATTCGTGACTAAAATTCAAAAAAACCCAACCGAATTATTTCTCATTAAAAATATTTGTGACGGATAAGATCCGTCGCTAATATGTGGAGAACGACGGACAAATCCGTCGATGTTCAACTTTTTCAGAAATTAGCGACGGATTTGGTCCGTCGCTAAAATATCTGTGAATAAAAAATATATATATCAGATTTTTTTAATTTTTTATTATTTTTTTAATATTACACCTGATAGTCATTCAAAAAATAATTCACAAGATTTTTTTAGTAAGAAACATTCACAAGATTGAGCTAAATATGAAACTGGACTAAATATCAATGTATTTGGATGCTCAGAAGGCCTGAATAAGAAACTAATCTAAATATATAGTAAATCGCCAAAATTAGGTTAGATACTAATGAGATAAGGTAATGTAAAGAATATTATTTGCCCTAAAAACTAAACAAATTATCATCATAATTATGTCCCATCAATTAAAATACAAATCCAAGAGATGCAGGACCTTAATTAGAAATTGTTTGATGCATTTGTTGCCTATCAACCACCCTTTGCAGCAAGTCCCTCCTTTGTCACCTGTTGCAGTAACAAAAAATCACAAAAAAATTAAAATAAAATAAAAAATCCATTTTCTTCCCTTCCAAACTTTGGTTGTAGAAGAAAGATTTGAAAATAAAATGAGATCTACAGTTTTTTTTTTTAAAAAAAAATTCAATAAAATGGGATCTAGAGATTTACAATATGATGGTAAGTAAAGCCTCATACACATCATTTATTAGTAGTCATGTTTTATCTAGACCTGCCGTTTATATATTTTTTTCTTCCATAGTTCCATGTGCCATCAAACGATATGCAAAAATTGACTTTGTTTACCAATACCTGCAAGAATGCAATACATTTTAGAAACAAAGAACAATGAGAAAACTCCGCTCCAAAAGATTAAGCATTAATTTTTTTTAGAAAATAAATATCTCGATTATGTCATACCTCCAAACCTGAGCCTGAAGATCATAAGTAGGATTCCACGAACCGTCAACAATGATTACATGGTTAGCAGCGTGAAGGTTGATGCCTCATCCCATGATTCAAACAACTCCAAGCAACCTAGCCTCCTTCCAGAGATGCAACTGTACTAAACTTTTGCAATACTGCTGCTCTTCCACTCTCAATTGGGTCCACCACATTAAGCCCATTCTTCAAAAGTACCACTTGAAATTCCAATGTGATTACTTTCCAGAGTCATCACAAATCAAGAGTTGTGTTGCGATAATCCAGTTTCACCAAACAAAATATTCAGTGCAGTGTTATGCTGTCATCATCTTAGCTTTAAATACTCTAGGTTGCTTAATTAAGGGACCACAATGGAAGACATTCTACCACCTTTTTTTATTTCAACCTCATTCAACAACGAAAGCTAGCAACCTGCTAGTAGTAACCTCCCCAATCCATACACAACACTTGAGGTCACATGATTTGAAAACCAATAAAAGGCATTTAGTAACGCACTTTACATTTTATATTAAAGCTATAAATTAAAGATCCAAAAACCTCTTCAGCAATCTAATCGCCCAACCAACAATCATGTCTCCCAACCTCTCCAATCCATCGGAGGAAAAAATATCAATATGTTCTATCCATGAACAAATGTGATCCCCCAAAAACAATACCACATCAGCTGACTAACAGTGACTGTGTGTAAGCCTTTAACCCCTCAGACATGCTTCATGCTCCATGCCCCCATTCCCCTCACCAGAGAATTGATACAAACAACTTTGATATTTCAAACTCAGAGCACTGCAATCCCATCCATTCTCACCAAGTTTGATCTCATCCCCATCCAATGATGGACTACAAACTAATTCAATTAATTAAGTTGATTTGAGACCACTGTCAATTCACATCAAATAAAAAATCGTCTACAACCAAAATCCAAAAATACCTTATCCAACCAAATGGACCACAAGCAGATTCATTGAAAACTGATCACCTACAGCTAGCTATATGCTTGCTTAGTATGCAGCTCCATCTTTCCTGCTAATGAGTCGCCTGTGAGACAAGCATGCAAATGGCAGGCCCCATCATGAAAGTCACCTGAAGCAAAAATCGATTGATCCACTCAACTGAGGAGCTTGAGAGGTTAATCCTGGCAAATTCAGACGTTCAGTACTTCCATTTTCCATGTGAAAACAGAGAGAAGATACGTAAACTTACATAGTAAACGTTATTTGCCGGAAGCAGCATTGTCCCATCACATGCTACTTGCATGTAAGCGGGGCCATTCTTTTGCTACACCACATCACAGAAGCAGCTCCGCCAGTAAATAAATAACTAGCACATCTTAATAGCAAAATGACACAATTACAAAAGTTGCTTGCTTGACCATGATGGAGAATCCTACTCTTACCACGTGCCCATGTTGTACATGCCAAATCTCAACTGTCCATCAGTTCGGCACTGCTGTCTATGTGCCATGGACTGAAAATAACGCAAGACTATTAATGGGCTTGGGTCGGAATTTACCCACATGCTGGCCTATCAACACAACAAACAACTTAGCAAAGTGAAGCTAAAGTAAGTACAAGTGAAACCAAAATTTAACAGATTGGATCTTTCACATGGATTAAGTACAATTGAAATAAGGCCCTAAGAATTTATACAGTGCACAGCTCATGAAAGCTGCAGGTCTCATTGTTTTTTTTTTCTTCTTTTTCTTTCTTTTTTTTGTTGGTTTGAAAGATAGTTATTGTTCCCATAACATATGGGAGTAGTTAAAAAAACTCAGATGATTGAAAATGGCATGATCTTGATTGGGGAAATAAAACAGGAACAATGTTATGCAACTAATCTATTAAAACCACTGGATGTAAGAAATCAGAACAAAAATAGCATGGTAGAAGACATTTCACATACCTTCTCATCACCACTCAAAAGTGAGACTTTTCTGTCAAGCATGTTGGGTTTAAAATTAAAACGAGCCAAGAGCCCGCTTATATCATCTAGTCTCCAGTCCTCTGCAACTTCTGCTACTGTTTGAAGCATAATTTTCTCCAAATCAAGAGCTTCCGCCTAATAGAAGAGTAGAATAATCTTCATGAATTGCATATGATCTCTCAAGTAATAACAAATGGGAGCTACGTAACAAATATTCAACCATGGATTAATGTTTTCGAATGGCCTGTGTAGCAAGAACATCTGTTGCTAGATTTGAATGCACGGTGTTTATGTGTTTGGAAGGCAAGACAATTGATACTAGGCATGTGCCTTTTGGTTGCTAGATAGATGCACACATCCCTTCTAGACTATATATGTATGATATGCTACTTCAATGAGAGAATGAAAACTTTTTAAGTCACAAGAAAAGTCAGACATGTAAAACATGACACACAAGCATCCTATTCACCATATCAACAAAAGAAGATGGCAATTTTCTCCCCTCTCAATCGTAAGCTTTGCTTTATCAAAAAGCACCTGGTCCATGGATGTGCAAGTAAGATGATGATTGAACACAAAACTTGAAGTCTCAATATCCCAGAGACTATTAAAATGGTTTGTTTAAAGCTATGAAATGCTTGCAAGTTACACCTAGAATTGTATTGAAATGGTCAAAACTTGAAGTCTCAAGTGTCCGAGATATCCGACATAAAGACATTGGTACATAATTTAGTTAGTTTAATTTGAGTTTAGATTGCCTCGCATAAAAGTGAGGCCATTTATCACAACTCAGATGGGCCACATCGTATCATTACAATTATTAAACATGAGAAACGAATCAGTTGATGGGCCTGATTTTGAGGAAAGGCATCTACAAGGTGGGAAACAGTTGGAGGGTAGGATTGGCACCCATGCACCTCATTTGCAGATGCAATACATGTTGGGCTGCCTTTTACAAGCATATGGGATTAGCCAACCTCTTGTTTGAAGGAAAACATTCTGCTGACATCAATCTTACAATTAAAAAAATATAGATTTTGAGAAATTGGGTTGATTACACTACAACAAAAAGCGGTAAAAAAGGCATTTGCGCTACACGTTTATCGGCACTAACAAAGACCTAACGACGGATATTAAAAAAAATAAAAACTCTCTCACATCTCTCTCTCTCTCGCTCTCGTACCATATTAAAAAAAAAAAAACTCTCACCTCTCTCTCTCTCTCTCTCTCTCTCTCTCTCTCTCTCTCTCTCTCACTCTCTCTCTCTCTCTCTCTCTACAACTCCACGACTCTCTCCTTCTCTCTCTCCTCTTTCTCTCTCACGGTTGCTTTGGGATCTCTCCGTAGTATCTAGATCTGCTACTCTCTTGTTTCCTAGGGTTTTGGATCTGTTTTCTGCACTCTGCTGCAGTTCGGTCTTCTGCTGCTGGTGAATCTCAGATTCTTAGGTATGATCTATTTTAGAATACTTGATTAGGAATATGTTTTGTTAAATACAAATTCCTAATTAGGGATTTGCGTTGTAGAATCCATTTTTAGGGATTTGCATTGTCGAATCCATTTTTAGGGATTTGCATGGTCGAATCCCTAATTTAGAAGTGCTTATTACATCTGCAGATTCTCGAATCAGGGTTGTTGATGGTGTTGATCTGATTCACAAGTTCAAAGGTATTAGCTAAAACCTTCATATATATATATATATATATATATATATATATATATATATATATATATATATATATATATATATATATATATATATATATTGTTCCTGTTTGTATCTTGTCCATCATTTTCTTTTGAATCTGTTTTAGGATTTGAGATGAATCACCAGCAGATAGTCCATTATGGAAAACAAATCATTCTTCTTCGTTAGTCTTCCTGTGTGCATGACATGCATTAGAGCAATATAATAAGGATGAAGAAGTGGAGATCTAGCAGAAGTTTGTTGTAGCCATTGATTTGTTTCATGCACTGTGGCATCATCCTCTGAATAGCCACATCTGTTTTATGGTCCAGGAAATCTAGATGGTGGATTGTGATTGATGGATGGCTTGGAATATTGGCACCTATGCTGGCATAGCTTAATGGTGTGGACGATCAACTGTCCTCTGTTTTGGGGTGAGGCAACAGCATCATTGAAACCATTTGCCAATGTATTAGCCACGATTGATGGGAAAAAGAAAATGCAAGTCCCATTGTGGTTTTACAGGACTGTTTAAAAGAAGAAAAGAAGAATTGTCTGATTTTTGCTATTTTTTCACTCTAGCCCATCCATGGGGTGGGTCCCACCAGATAAATTGTTTAATCACCGAGGATAGTTGCGAAAAATGATGAAGATTGTGCGAAACTGAAATTTATGTGAGATCTTCAAGCATTATACTAGTCCTTTAATCCTTTAAGATATAGCCATTATGTAATGGCTGAATCAAGACAAGATTTGGGGAAGATCAGAAATCAGGTCGGGCAGATGGATATGATTTTGGTTTCCTTCATATAAAGGTGGTAACTGTTGAGTTATACAATCCCTTTATTGTTCCCTGTTTTCCTAACGACCATGAAAAGGCTATGTGGTTCAAAATGCAATGAGAAATGTTATGTCTACTTGTAAGAGTAGGGTTGTGAATTCGTCTCTCCTAGAAAGATTCAAGTTGTTCATATGGTGTGCCCCACTAGGGATATGTGGCTTGACCTGAAAATTAGGCTGCTTGGGTCAATCAGGTCTACCGCACATGCATGACCAAAAAAAGAATAAATAAAAAAGGCATGGACTATACCAGGCTGGCCTTTTGGGCCACATTATATCCACATTGGTGCCCACCTGATGTACTGTGCGTTGACAGTATCACAATAGCACATATGGGCGGTGTGGGGTTCAAAAAGAGAGTAGCCATAGCAGGGATGAAATCTATTTTCTATTTCAGCTGTCTTTTATTTATTACACGTGTTCTTTGTTTTCATGTTACAAATGAGGTATAAACTTACTTGAAAGATTTCTTATAGTTGATTATTATAATAAAGATTTCTTGTAGTTGATTATTATAATAATAATGTTACAAATTATTTTTGACCTATCAAGTCTTATAATAAAGATTTCCTGTAGTTGATTATTATAATTCTATAATTAACTGTTGAAGGACGGTTGCTAGCACAGCAGGCATTATCTCAAATATACAGCTGTTATGGCTATTTAAAAAAAAAAAAAAAAAAAATCTGTCTAGAGAATTTTTCTTTGGAGAAGTAAAATGTCAATAGCATTTCCATTTCAAAATCCAAGTGTTCTACATTAAAGAAATATGCTTGGAATTTTTTTTCTCCTCAAAGGATGTTTTTAATATGGCAAGTATGTCTTACTGAAAGTCAAATGGTAGTAGATATGTGCACTGTTTGATTTACAAGGAGAACGCTTTTGTAACATTATTATTATTATTTATTTTTCTTACTGAATGCAGGATCAGTATATACTGGGGTGGATTTTTGTAAAAGGCTATGTGGTGTCTCAGTTATTAGAAGGTAGACTGTCATAGTTTGTTGCGAGTTCTATTATCAGTATTATTTCCACCTTTTAAGTACTGAACATGAAGAACATCTTATTTATGCAATCACTGTCAAGTGCAATGTCACATACAGGAGCTCATTTATGCTTTTTTCACTGTTTCCTTCTGCAGCTGCTGCAGTTCTTGTAAGTGTTTTAGCAGTTGTCGCCATCTTAGTTGCATATCAGTGGCTCCTGTATGTGACAAGTGCAATGTCAGGCCTGCCGACCAATTCTGTGAACAAATTAGTCAGTTGTCACCATCTTAGTTGAAAATTGTTCTCTGTATGCCTCTAAAGTTTAACTCATCTAATACCTTAATTTCAATCATTTTCCGTTATGCTTTGGCATTTTGGAGGAACTGACAAGATGTCGGTGATTGAAAATGTTGCCTGAGGACTTAACCTCTTCAAAGTAGGCATCTCCCATTTATTCCCATGTTATCAAAGAACTGAGTTCAAAGGTTGAATAAATGGAATTTATTTTTTTTGGTTACTTCACCCTCTTTAAAATTTCCAAGTATCTCATCATCATCTAAACTTTATCCCAATTAATTGGGGTCAGCTAGAAGTTAAAATTTCCAAATATCTACTATGTTGAAAAGATTGTATGGCTGGTGCATTGGTGGTTTTTTCGATTTATGCCTGTTATGCCATGCATGGTTCTTCTGATGTAGCCTGTGGTTAGTGCTTGGAATTGTGAATATCAAACACGTGAGGTTATGAGAGTCTTTTGTCGGAGATGACATCGACAAACTAAATTTTGACGTCATATTCCTTCAGGCTTTTCATATTCCATAAGATAATCAGTTTTTAATTGTTAGATAATCAGTTACGAATCTTTCTTCCTCATATATAATGCATGTGCATGGATCAGATTCTGATTGAGCAAATCTTATACGATCATCTCGAAAATTTTTTGTTTGTCGTATGTTATTTTACATAGCTTGGTTGTAATAGAAGAGCCAGTGATGTTACTTGCAACATGAGCAATATCTAACCTTGGGTGTTCTCACAAATTTTGAGATGGGGCGTCAAGTGTCAATGTTTCCTAATTTGCAGTGTTGATTTGAATGTAAAAAAAAAAAAAAAATAGAAAACTGCAATTTATGCAAGTAAAGAGAATCCTTAAAGCTTCCCATTTTGAATTACTGCAATTTATGCAAGTAAAATGTGGGTCTGTGAATTATGTAGTTGGTAATGGATCTTATTTCTAGTCTTTTATCATTGCTGACTTTTCTTTAATACCGATTCAAGTGACTCACCTAGCTTTTAAATGATGCTTCTGACATCAGTATGTATGTTCTTCCTTACTTCAAATGATGCTTCTGACATCAGTATGTATGTTCTTCCTTACTTCAAATGATGCTTCTGACATCAGCTAATTTTATTTTTTATTTTGGCGATTTTCGCTGTTGTATCTTCTTCTTTGAATTCTTTTATAACAGTTAGCATGTTGGCAAATAGTTCTTTGTGGCATTGACAAAAGTCACGTCTCTGTTTGTTTTGTGCTTACTATATGTTATTTGACTATTCAGGTATTATCTCAATTGTATTTTGAAAGTTTTGAGTTTGTTGTTTATTTCATGCAGGAACCTGCATCAGAGATACAGGACAAGATTTTATTTATTATTAATAATATTTCAGCTTCAAATATGGATGGGAAAGCAAAAGAATTTATTGATGTCCTGAAAGAGTAGTACTATCCATGGTTTGCTCGGTATATGGTGATGAAAAGGTGAGAAAAATCTTATGAATAACTTTTAGTTTCATCAGGTGATTTTTACTTTACTGGGACATTATATTTGACAGAGCAAGCATTGAGCCAAATTTTCATGAGCTGTACTTGGAAGTTCTTGGAGAAAGTTAATTCAAGATTGCTGAATAAGGAGATTGTCAAAGCTACTTATGAGAATTGCAAGGAGCCTTCGCAAAACTTTTTTGTTAACCCTGGTTGTCATTGTCATCACACATATTTTCCAATCTCCCATAGACACGGACGAATGAGGTCTAGCTAGAGCTTCTACAAGGGACCTTCAAGTGCCTGGAATGCAGTTTTGTCATCAGGAATGTCGAATAACAATTCAAATACACTGAGGTGCGTTTGACTCCATTCCTCGAAAATTGCATTTTATCGATTTCTACCCTTCAATATGTTAGGATGAGATGTTTTATTGTGATGATATTTGGCATTCCTGTCCTTGATTAAATTTCTTAAGGTTCCGTACATTTGTATCTTGTCATGATCATTCACTATTTAAAAACATGCATACTGTTTTTGGACATGCATAGACCCATATTGGTTGATGATATTTGGCATATGCGAAGAATTTCATATGAAACTTCTCCTGGTATGGATGTGCCAGTTTGTCCCCAACTTGGGTAAAGGAGGGAGGTCGATGTTAAATAGGCAGCTTATTTTTGGACTTGTGCCAAGTAATCATGAGAATTCCCATTTTGAATCTCGATTGGTGAAGCAAGATTCGTAAAACCAAAGTCCAAATAGCAAGGCAAGACTAATGATGATGATGAAATGGTTTTATTGAAATGGTTTTGTAACGTTTCATCATTACTGCCAATTCTCAATTAGGGCAATGGTACAAGGGATGTACGGGAGTTCTTCAAGTTGGAAAAAGAGTAGAGATTATCTTAGTTGCAGGTTCCTTCTACTATGTGCTGCTCATGCTTTGAACTTGTGCTATGGACTTGTTTTCTGGCTCCTGCTTCTTCGCCATTTATACTTGCTAATATTTGAGATAGATGCTGCTTCGCTTCTGCACGTGAATCTGTTAGTGCTTCCTTTCTTTCTTCATGAAACTATAGGCCATGTCTAACTTTGTTTTTTGGAGTTCTAAGTGTATATTCCTCCTCAAAATTGCAGGACTAAGGATTATACTGCAGTAGAACAACCTGTGGAAGCATTCATGAATATCCTTTTCTCATCTGGAACTACAGGTAACTTGAAACCTTTTAACTGAAACATCTCAAAGATCTTGATGCTTCATCTTGCACATTTCATGCAAATCACTGGTATTAAAGACCATTACAGGATTTGTCAAAGGTAGTGACAGCTCATCTTTTTGAAATAGGCGCACATCTCCACCTGCACCTGAATATTTTGCTACTTTGCTTCAAGCTTCATGCCACTATAAATCAACCAGTGAGCCCCACTTGTACAAGCTATGACTGGAGGATCATATAATGCCCCTTTAGTTCATTAAGTGCGCTTACATGTAAGTTGGATTTGGACCATTGGTCCTAATTGTCTACGTTCATTCTTTTACTGATATATTTCTTTTATACAAATGTGTACTTTGTCTAATTTCTACAAGTGAGGGGAAGTGATTATTTATAATTCATTTGACCCATTGTGGGCAATGACACTAGGTCAGGCCAGTTGCATGGCTTTCCTTGGTCTTGTATCCTGTGGGAAGAGTTGTCACTTTTCTCTCAATGGGGATGCTGAAGATGCTAGGTTTGAAAGGTATAAGGTTTCTGTTTTCTATGATTTTCCTTACTCAGTTTCTGTTTTCCCCCAAATTTCTATAGATTTTGGTTTTGATCATTTTGCATGTTCCAGACTGTTAATCTGATGTCGACATGAATGGGTTTTTTTCATGCATATCCCTAATAAGATTGTTTTCCCCCAAATTTCCATTGTTGTTATTATTATTATTTTAAAGGAGTAAAGGTGATTTAGAGACCTTACTAATCCAATCCTCAATTACAAAGATACTAAGTTGTATGATAACAAGCGTATGCCACATTGGAATTTAGATATATTTAGTCCTCTACCAGCTGTGGAAATTTTGTCGACTTCTTCAATTGGTTCCTTGTTTTAGTATATCAGTTTTGATTTATCAGGAGAATTAATGGATTTCATGCGAGGAATATTGAGATTGTGGTCAATGTTTTGTGCCTAGTTGATTTATCAGGAGAATTAATGGATTTCCTTGTTTTAGTATATCAGTTTTGATTTTCTAGAAAGTTGAATGCTGCATACAAGTCATGCAGGTGCTTCTCCCATCTTGTTGATTGACCTTGCAATAGTCTTTCTAATCAGGACATGCTCTTCTATTTGTCAACTTCTCCCATCCAGAGATGCTTTTGTTTATTTCCACTGACTCATATCAATTTGATCTGTGATACATGGAACTTCTTCATTGGAGCCACATAGCATATACTTCGTGATGTTGTACCAGATACCTGGATACATGCACAATGGCACCCTGTGAAATTGGTTTTTGATGCAGTGCTTTCACAAAGCCAAAGTAATATATTGTTCCTTGAAAGTAGTACTTGAAACAAACAGAACAATATTTCAGGGGGTTCACCTGTCTAGTCTTTATTTTCCACATCACAACACAATTTCATTACTGGTTGATCTGTTTTCAGTTTTGACTGCTTTGTTTAGATGAATACGTTAACAATGACTGCAATTGCCATATGTAGATTTGGTTTTCCTTATTTGGTAGCTCATAGAACTTTTATTTCAAAAAAAATTTCTTATGTTTATAATTATAATAAGTATTAATAGGTTATGTTATAAAAATTGATGTAGATGGTCATGAATAGAATTTACATATATGGTTTATTGGTAGAGGCAGTTGACATGGAGCATTAGTTGAGTTGAGTGACTCAGATTGAGAAGTTTAGCCCAGTCGTGATTGGATCAAGCTAGCACTACAACAAACACGTGCTTACTCAGCACTTTGGGTGCATCTTTCACCGGCGCTATCTAAAACAGCCCATGCATATCACTCTGTGTGTGTGTGTGTGTGTGTGTGTGTGTGTGTGTGTGTGTGTGTGTGTGTGTGTATAAACCCTACTCCCTCGTTTCGTTCCCAGGCCCCGACTGTACGGCATGCCATCTTCTTTCTTGGTACTGTTGCTAAGGTAAGTTTTAAGAGCGAGAAATGTTGAACAATATTCTCATGAATAGGACTGAGTGTTTTTTCAGTGGTACACACAGATGCCAATGTGGCATAGGTATGTTGTCTAGGCCATTCATCAGGTAGTGCCCTTTAAAATGTTTTCTTGGAATTTTGTGTTATACCGGTAAAAGGGTTCATTCGTCTCATTGACTTATCTAACAGAATTGCTTCGGGCCCTCTGCTTTTTATGGACACCAGTGGCTTGTATTCTTTGGTGAGACCTTTTCTTTCATTAAACTGCTAGTTTTTCTTTGTCATATTGTTATAGAGAAATGCTTGTACAATGGATGTTTTCATACAGTTCCATGAAGTGTGCACCATAAGTGTACAACTTCAGTTGGGTCAACTTGAACCCAATTGGCCCAACCTGAACTCTGTGTTTCCAATTGAAGGCCATTGTCCATTTGTTCAATCTGAGTATCCTATGGTTGTGCCGTTTTTAGAAGCCTGTAACCTTAATCCTTGCCATTTTAGTAGAGCATGTCAGTACTACCAAGTGAAAGAGAGAAGGGAAAAACCCCAACTTACCAAATAAAATAATCTCTTCATGAAATACTACTGGATGGTGAGATCGCCTTCTCACATCCATCCAGAAATGATAAAATTAGTATTTCTGTTTCCATCACACCACAAACCCATCTCCCCCACACTTGTGTCCAAAACTGCCACAGGCATATGTGCTAGCTTGAAACTTCCTTGTCTGCATTTCTATCATCAACCCGCATCCAAAGTAAGATACATGAATCTGTCATGGGGCATGTATCGGATTTGCTTTGTTTACAACAAAATCCATGTGTTTTACTGTCAGGGGAGTATTTGGCCGATGATACCTGGGAATTTGTAGAGCTGCAAGAACAGATCACTAAAGGCTATATAAATGTCTGGGCTCTTCATAAGAAAGTAAGCTCTCAACTTTGTAAAATATTAGTATGTTCATCTTTATTTATAAGTTGATTTATCTTTCAATTGATTGTGTAAAGCATAGATGTGCTGCGACATTCGTTTGTTTGTTAGCATGTTGGCTTTCTATTTTACCTTCTTTTTTGTTTCGCTTGTAATGGAATTCAAGTTACAACATTTGTTGCCTTGATAGTTTTTGATTTTTTAAGGTCGGGATCAAAGGATTGATTGTTTCCCATGCATCAATTTGTTGAATGCTACTTTTTAACTTTTCTTTTTTTCCTTCTGTGCAGGATTTTAATCAATTGTGCCTAAATTTAGGCCTACAAGCACTTCAGCCTTTTGACGCCGCTCGTGCTAGGAGTAGACCATACAGAGGATTTGTTTTTTTTTTTTTTGTTAAATTTATTTATTTAAATTCAAGACCATTTTCAATTTATTGTAATAAATATTATATATATATTTTTATTATGTAGTACTATAAATTTTGTTTAACATTCAGTTTTATTTTTATTGCATCATTTGCATCATTTTTATGTTTCAAATATTTAAAAAATATAGGTTTCGATTGAATTATATATAATAATAAAAATTACTGGCATGCTAGGGCCTCTTTTCCATACAAAGGCTTTTAGCGGCGTTTCTGTAGAAATCTTACGGCGCTTTTCCGGGAGAAAAAGTGTTCAGAAACCATGTTAAACGGCGCTCGGATTGACTTTTGCCGGCGTTTATTCGCGTCGGGAAAAAACTGCATTATCGGCGCTCAGACAAGCGTTGGAAGAAAGTATCTAGCGCCGACATAACTTTTAGCGACATACCCATTTATCGGCGCTTGTATAGCGCCGCTAAATCTATTTGCGGCGCTTTTGGGGGTTTTCACCGGCGCTTTTGAGCGCCGCAAAAAGTTACATTTGTTGTAGTGTTACCTTGAAATCTTCATATCCTGCCTCCATTGCATCTTCAAGTGCAGAAAGACCAGCTTGCACCTGCAAAAAGGTAACCAAAATAACATGACAAGGATTTCAATACTCTTTTAATTAAGGGTAGAATTACTCTAGTGATGAAGAGAGACAGCAAAAAATAGATAGCACAATGCAAGTTAATAATTGGTACTTCTGCTAATAAGGTTTTTCTAATCCCAATATAAGAACATCTGAAGAATTTCTCAAGTCAAGGCACTAACTTTAAGAGATAGAAGCCCACTGTGTTTGCTATCATGCAAGGCCTATACATGGACAGGAAAACTTACAACATGCTTTAAATATCACATAAGACAAACAGAATATTTATCACTTGAGATTATGTTTGTTGCAGAAACTAACCTTCACCCATTTTGTTGTGGATCTTATCTGCAGGCATGAGGAAATAAACACCATGAGGAGAAATCCATATATAGAATGGAAGCACAACGCTCATAAAACCACCCATCATGGACGAGCAATGAAGGTAGAAATGACCAAAGACTATCAATTCATGAATCTGCACTCACACACACATGGACACACAAAAATCTTACACAAGACAAGCCCTTCATGATGGAAAAAAAAAACATGAATATACAGACCTGTTCCATTTCAATCCAATAAGGAATCCAGCTTCTACCAGTGCTACCAAAAGACTTCCAATGTCAGCATCTTTTCCAGTCATAGCATACTCACTCACAAAAGCCTAGAATTGAATTCACAAAGTTGTTATCTGTCACGCCCCAAACTCGGAAACCGGGCTCACAAAATTTTCGATCGCCGAATCCAGTGCCAACAGCCTCTGTAGTACCCCATTCTCGGCTCCTAGCGTCCATATGCCAGATTCCGATCCTGGGATCCTTCAAAGAGGATTTTCCAATGTACATTTAACTCGTAATCAGCATAACCACAAGTTTACCCAAAACACAAAGGCAATATCACCATCACAAATTCACTAATATAATCGCTTAAATACAATGCTGAAAGGGAAATACATATATCAAAATTAAAGCTCCAAAAGTTCGCTGCACATTCCAAGCTCGACGCTGCTGCAACCTAATGCCACCTGCACGCATCGATCGTGCATAAGCTTATAGAAAGCTTAGAGGGTGGTGTAAGTGTGTGAGCAGTATATACGTGCTCAGAATGTAATATCAGAGTAAACGAAGATACTAATAAATCCACAAACCATACAATATCAAAGTAAGTAGAAAATATTGACAAATCCATAAGTCATACAATATCAGAGTACGCAATATGAATCAGCTTTGCAAATAAGGAGTCAAGAGAGCCAAATATCAGATGCCGAGGGTACAATGCAATATGTAATTCCTGCTAAGTCTGTCTAGGCCATATAAGTGTAGAAACATAGCAACCCAAAATGCCATATACCAAGGATGTAACGCAATATGCAATATGTGGTGCGAATGAAATGACCAAGCTGCAGTGTGAAGTTGGGATGATAGTACGTGGTATCGCAGGCTATGGGGCCTATCATAAAGGACTTCTATCCTAACCAGTCTCATACGTAAATTTAGATAGATAAACTCAATGCGGTAAGCTCCTGATCTCAGGTTAGTCGCGCGCCCCAACCAAAATCCTGGCCATTGCGAAAGTACACATAACAATAGTTGCGCACCACCAGCCCCAGTGGATAGTGAGTAAATGAATGAATGAATATAATGCTGAGTATGCAACTCCTGCTCTACAAATTAGTACTGTATATCTCTGGGATCATCACCGAGGTCTAGTACACTCCAAACTGGCTACCGCCTCTGCAGGCCGTGCAGCTCAGTGAGTGGAAAAGACCTCACTACCCGCCTGCCAGCAGTATACCAATGCCTACCCAGCTTGTCGATAGTGGACCCATTTAGGAGCTGGTCAGACTCAGCCTAGCTATGCCTACTCCCTTAGGCGGGTAAGGCCACACTCCCTCCCAACTGACTACGATATAATGGGAGATGCGGCTTTTGGGTATTCGACACTCGGGCGCTCATATATCCACTTGGTCTCGACGTTAGGACGTCCTCTGGTACCAAGAGGGTTTTGGGATTTTCACCCAGGGCTATTTATGGCAGCCCGATGCTAATAAAATATTTTCGGTGTCCCATCTAGCCATCCATGATATGCCTATGGAGGCTACAGCTCTAATGTAGCTAGAGCGTACAGTAATCACAACACACAATGTAAGATGCATGAGTCATACAATTCAGTCATACATCAATCCTGGACATACCATGCGCTCATGTGAGATAACCTCCGCCTATCAGGGAGTCTCATAACAACTTACCCAATGATATATGTAATGGTCAACCACATCTCATAACAAACATACAGATGATGTGTATGTGCATGTATCATGATGTTATGTTATCACATACTCATAATTGGTATTAATGACCGGCATCAACTATCGACCTTGACAATGTGGATATTTAACCAACATTGCCCCCTAGGAATGACCCATATGGAGCCTAATGTATAGTGGACCCATGGCCTCACATAAGGGCCTAATATACAACACTATGGGCCTCGCTCAAGAGCTTAATACACATCACGATGAGCCTCTCACATGGGCCTAATATACATCACAATGGGCTCCATCGCCTGGCCCTCAAATGCATCATAATGGGCCTCATCACATAGACCTCATATTCATCACATTAGGCCTTAAACACGGGCTGAATACACATCACAATGGGCCTCAACTACATATACATCACATGGGTCTCGACAATCGGCCTCGGCAATTGAAATCGACCTCGGCGGTCGGCCTCAACAATCGAAATCGGCCTCGATAATTGGCCTATACAATCAGCCTCAAATCAGAATCGGCCTCAACAATCGGAATTGGCCTTGACAATCTGACTCGGCCTTGACAATCGGAATGGGTGAGAATAGGCCTAACAAGGCCTAAGGGAAGGTCACAATATGGACATCTAACCATCATTACCCATCAATGTGGACATTCAATCAACATTGCTCCCAAGGGGGGTGGCCCACATAGGGTCAAACATATAATGGGCCCATGGCCTCACAGAAGGGCCTAATACACATCAGGTGGGCCGCATATTCATCACAATGGGCCTCTGACATGAGCCTAATATACATCGCAAAGGGCCACATCCCATGGGTCTTAAATATATCACAATAGGCCTCTACCCATAGGCTCCAAATACATAACAATGGACCTTAACCCATGGCCCCAAATACATCATATTGGGCCTCTCAAATACAACAAGTGGGCTGCACTGCTTGGGCTACACCATCTACACCATTCATCTAAATTTTTTTTAGATCATTTTAGAGTCGTATGAATCATATCGAAAGATCACCTAGACCATACCATAAATAACAGTGGTGATAGTGATCAAAAGGTCAGTTGGACCACATCACAATAGCAGTGGAGACAGTGATTCCCACTGTACAAAAATTTCACGGGCGGCCATCATAACATGTATTTTCCATCCAGTCTGTTCATAAGGTCACAATGACCTGAACTAATAGGAAAAAATAAATATCATATTGGTCCAGAACTTCTGTGACCCAAAAGAGTGTGAATGGTAGACGTTCAATCCCACTGTTTTGGAAGTGTGGTCCACTGCATAACTAGATCTGTCTCATTCTTTTTCTCATGCCATAAAATTATCTCTGAAAATGGTTGGATGGTGAAGATACAGCACCTGCATCATGGTGAGTCACCGCACGGACGGTGTAGATATAAAACATGAAGGTGGGCTGTACATGGCAATACAGACGGATGGCTTGGAGGAATACATATATCACGGTGCACCCCCGAGCTACTGCTGCACGTGCAGCAGCTGCTGGCCACCATTAAATAGATGGACGATGGGGATCAAATACATACTTTAAGGTGGGCTCCACACAGCGATCTGGATGGTGCAGATACATAATTCATAGATCAAGGTGGGCCCCACCTATTACCAGAGTAGGTGGATGGCGTGGATAACAAATACATCACGGTGGCCCCGCATTGCATTGTCCAGTTGTGGACGGTGTGAAGAAACACGTACATCTTGGTGACGTCAATCCAGCAGTTGTTGCTGTTGGAGTCCCCACAAATGGACGGTGCGAGATGTAACACATACATCACGATCAAGCCCACACAGCTTGCTGATGTCAATCAGCAGTTGTGTGGTGCTGGGTTGTAGGTCCAGCATTCAATAGATGAGCGGCTTGGATTAAACCATACATTAAGGTGGCTATTCAAAGCTCTTGCCCGTCCCAGCTAAGTGGAGGGACGGTGTGGTTATAATATATACAGAAGGTGGGTCCCACCTACCACACGTGTCATACGTGTGGGGTGGACCCATACCATACAACGGATGGGTGGCGTGTATATAATACATGCGTGAGGTGGGTCCCACATGGGGCCCACCATAACGTTGAATTTTCCATCCAATCTGTTTATAAGGTCACAAAGACCAGAATAAAGAGGAAAAACAAATATCATATATATCCAAAACTTCTTGTACCCAAAAAGGGTTTCAATGGTAGATGTTCAACCCCTGCTGCTTTGAAGTGTGGACCACCTAAGTCCCTTGAGTGGCATATTTTTGGGGGATCCCAATTCCCAAAGGGGATCCATCAAATGCATGGTGTTGATGGTCAACACGCATCATGGTGGGGCCTGAGGTGGGGCCCACTGACCCCGCCCATTTCCAAGCAGCAAACACTACCATCTATCTTATTGTCCAACTTTCAATCAATTTCATCCATTTTTACATAAGCATTGTGCAACATCTATTTCCTTCTCCATCCTTTTTTCTTGTCTTACCTATAGCATTGCATCACATAGCATTGCACACTTAATCTATTATGAGCACATGCCCTACGACTTAATGATATAATCGAATCCTATCCATCAGAACTCTAATCAATTAGTTTACGCTTTGGCAAGTGGAAGAATCAAGGCGGATTTATCTAATCGAAACTGTAGCTTATCATTGGCATTCCATTCAACATTGCATCACACACACATCTTTACATATATATTTACATTATATACGCAGTACTCAACACCTGATCAGTTCAAACATATGCTCTATGACTCACCGAGTTAACTAGATCTTGTCCATTAGAAACTTAGACTGGTTGACTTATGCTTCGGCAAGTAGAAGAGCCAAGGCAAATTTATTCAGCTTAGGCTACTGCTTGTCATAGGAGCTGCATCTAACACGACATTACATACATTGTATCATTGGTATGCAAGAACTAATCCAAATCCTCAATAATTCATGAGATCTTATGAAATAAAGATCATATGTTTGTATAGGCAGAGTAGGTGCCTAACCCCTTGCCTCTCTATAAGCGTGGTCTATTACTCAAAATTTTTAGTTACAAATTAAGGAGTCATTTTAGGATAGTGAATCCTTGAATTTTCTATCATAACGTTTCTACAAGGTCTAGTCGACCATGGAATTGGATTAATTGGCTAGTGATGACTCCAATCAAATATAACCATTTCTAATTATATTTAAACTCAAAACCAAATCCGGCGTGAGCGCAATCCGCCATCTGTGTGAATCTCAATGTCCACATAGCCTTGATTTTTTTGTTGGTGATGTTGTGAAAGGCCATGGTCCATGATGTGAGGTTGATGGATAATCCTAGCCCTTGGATCTCTCCAATGGATATATTGTGATTGTGTTGATTTGGGGTAGTTTTATTAGTCATGAAAAATCATGTTTTGTGCTGATTGGGTATGGCCAAAAATTGGGTGTGGTTTGGCTTGGGTTCTTCTCAGCAATATTTGACGTAAAAATACGGTTGATGTTCTACTTATGGACTTTGCAAACTCCAAATGCACGTGTAGCGTATCTTACTGTGCATTTGGCGGGCCCTATCTTGTTGATGAAGGGCCAAAATTCAGGTTGCACTCTGCGTGGCATGTGGAGGACAACAATGAAATTCTAAAATTTAGCCAACAAACATCATTTAGGATACACCTGCAGCCAATCTTGATCTTTGGTTGAGGTCATCTAAAGGGTGGGTCCCACCAGATTCATGGCTTGAATGCCTTCCAGAGGTTGGAAAATGTGACCATCTGAGGTATTGCTGTAAGTCGTGGATTACTTCATGGAGTGCCAGATCGAAAGAAGTGGGGCAAAACCACCTAACGCTCACTGTTTCTTCTGGTGGGCATTACTTAAATCAACATCTAGGATATGCTTGCAGTCCAGCTGATGAACTGACCATATCCATCTTTTTGGACCGTCACCTAAGGGTGGGGCCCACCAGATACATAGTTTGAAAGCCCCAAAGGTTGCCAAATGTAGCCATAGAGATGCATCTCGCCAAAAACGTGTAGCCCACCATTTGTGAGGCCCCATCTAATGAATGGCCCAAATCTCACACAAGTACTAGTACTACACCTAATGAATGATCCAGATCTCACACGTGTGCTACAATCACTTCATCGAACTGTCCTCACAAATTGCTCAAAATAAGGAGAAGGAAAGAAACTTTCTAAAGTCCTTATTAATGCATTATTAGCGAAATACATGGATTTTAACTACATCATATAATAAGAAAAGATAGTTATTTGCTGGCGGCTGATGAAACCATGTTCTTCCTCATGCCATGGTAGACTGTCATCATCTTATCACGAGGTGGGAGATTCTCTTTGATAACTAGAACTTCGTTGAAATTCTTGGCCCATTCATCTAATGATGGGAATCGATGAGCGTCGAATAGTTTTATGCCTGCCACTTCCTCATACGCAGGGAGCCAATGCGGGATCCAACCAGCCACTATATCTACCAATCCGATCGTCTCTCCTCCGAAGAATTTCTTCCCTTCAAGCTCTGCATCAAGGGTTTTGAGCGCTTCTAATGAGGATTCTATTGCTTGTTCCTGCTCTTTTCCTTGCGAGAGGAAAGCAGTGATAATGCTAAACAAACACTGCATCATTAGGAATGTGTTATTGAAGAATTAACCAACTGAACAGAGCTACTGATGTAGAACGGGTCGTGGACACTTTCACGGCCAAGATGGACCAGAGAAGGCCTAATTAGAGGCAGAAGTGATCAGGACCATCAAAACACTAATGTAGGCAAACCGGAATGAGATATTCGATGTAAAATATATGATTTTGGGGGTAGGAGAAGCTACTTTAGGCAACTAACCCTGCCGTGCCCGGTCACCCACTCTGAATTTGTGAGATTCCAACAGTCAAAAGTCCATTTTGATTTCATTTTTACTATTTATAGTAAGTTTTAGTTCGAGCATGAAAATGGCTTAGAAATTTTAGGAGAGTAACGTGATTGGGCTAAATTGGACACCGACTATTTTTAGCCAAAAACCCTGAAGTCTAGTAGAAATCACAACCATCTATAAATAGTAAGTTTACTATTTATAGTAAATAATAAGTTTACTATTTATAGTAAATAGTTAAGTCACGTTTTTAGGGAGTTTGAGCTCATCCTCTTACCAGCTACAATCCTGTTTGGGTCCTTCTTAACTTGTGGCATTGTAAATTCCCATGTGGGACCCACCAAAATGAGTGCAGTATGAGCACAACAACCCATATGGGCCCCAAAGATTACACTGATTGGAATATCACAACCACTTGGACAAGGGTACTCTTCCATCTTTGCATTTGGATGGTTACAATCATCTAATTAGCATGACTTTGGGACCATGTGCAAGCGACGGTGGAACCCACCTACCCAAATGTACCATGATCGTAGGTGGGCCCACTCGAGCAACACATTGGATGCCAATAAGTTATCAAGATTTTATTATAGATCATTGCTTAGAATATATACCTAAAAGAAATTGATCTAATTCTCTAAAAAGTTCTACTTGAACTCGTAATCAGGTTATGTTTGGATGCTCAATTGAATTAAATTCCAATAATTTGATTCAATTAAGAGTAACAGCTAGCTTGACTCCAACTCTACTTTGCATCTCTTTTCATGTTAGAGGTAAGGGTGCGTTTGGTTGCATTAAATATATTGAAATTTTGTGCTATTTCATAATGAAATAGTCAAATTTGGTGCAAATTTAAATGATATTTCATAAAAATTAGTGCAACCAAACATCCCCAAAAATAAATAAAATTAAAAACTTGAATAACAAATGATAAAAAGATCACCTTCTCATCGGCGAACTTGGCCCAGAACCGTGCCATTGCTCGCTCGTAAGGATCTTCTGGCAATATGGGTTTCTCCTTCCACGTTTCATCGATGTATTCGAGAATGACAAGCGATTCCGTGACTGGATTTCCACCATGCAAGAGCACTGGGACCTTCTTGTAAACAGGATTGTACTCCAAAAGCAGAGGACTTTTATTACGTAGATCTTCTTCTACATATTCGTATGTGATTCCCTTGTGCTTGAGGGCCCATTCAATCCTATAACAGTATGGGCTTGGGATTGCTCCAACCACCTTCACTTCTCCCATTTCAATTGAAATTTCAAGCTTCCAGGAAGCTCATCTTCTTCTCCTCCCTATTTATAAAGATACATTCAAAGAGCTAAAGATGATGCATGCACGTACGTCACTCTAGCTATAAGATCTAAGGACCCCATTTGGGTAGTCCTTTGCGTTGATTTGATGATGTCAACCATCTGATTCGACTTTTCTGAATTTGGGCTCTTGATTATTTTATTTTTAACCATGTGTAGGATGCATCGGTGGGCGCCAGCCGATCAAATGATGGTGACGGTGATGACTATGGGTCTGTTCGGTCAAACATAGAGAGTTGTACTGACGAAACAAATGGTTTTATAGGCCAAGTGTATGAAAACCTTCTAATGCATATGGTTTCATTGGACATGTCCAAAATCCATATCATCAATCTGTACAGTCCACTAGGTCAATGCTACTCTTCCCTGTCTTCTGTTGAAAAAGCTCAGCAATTGAATTCTCCTAAACATCCCTGACTGGACCTACCTCCTATAAATGATCTAGTCCATCCATTTGTGATGCCGCTGTCTAAGCTTTTGGGTCATCTAATTAGAATTATTTTTCATGGTAACATATTAAGAGTATCCCAGACCAAATGGACGGTCCAGATTAACTATATGGATGATCCAGATGTTTAAATGCAATTAATTGCATTGGAAGGCTGTCATCCACTTTTGACGGTCTCTTTAGCAAAATGCGACCAGCCAACTTGCTATGGCATCATCGCATACGCAACATTGGATAAAAGGGAATTTTACAAATTACTACCTCCCATTTTTCAAAATGGCTTTCCAAAAGCTAGGCATTAATGTTATAATTATCATTCCCCTGCCTTCGGTGAGAAAATGAGAAGGGGCTCCGGTGGGCCCCATTATAATGTTTACGTAAAATCTCTGATTGTCTCCACCATCAATAACATTATGGTGGGCTCTTGGAAGTTTTTTTAACGGTGGGCATGCTGGGGGACCGCAAAAGCACATAGAGGCCGATGTAGGATGGCAACCCAATGGGACCAAGCAAAAGGGAGAATTACACAAAGATTTTAATGTGGAAAAATCATTGTGTGAAAAAACCATAGCACAAAGCGACAAATGAATACTATGAAAGCAAAATTACAAAGAGAAAGAGCTTACTCAATTTGAACAACCTCGAATCTCACCCTTGCTACACCCTTTGAGCCCCTTGGATGAATTTGAAAACCCTTAGAATATTTTCTAATTCTGTTTACACCCATATATATAGCCTTAGAAAGAATCTCAAATGGAAAAGGAAACTGGGAAGAATCCCATCCTAAATGGAAAAGGAAACTGTGAAGAATCCCAAAAGGAAAAGGAAATATAAAACTTGATTAAAAACATCAAATACAACAATCTCCACCATGTCTTCATTTATCAAAGTGTAGATTCTTGTCTTCTTCTCTTCTCTCCGCCTTACATCATAACTCTATTAACGCTTCTTATGCACACTCTGTCTTCTTTTTACACCATCGCCAAGCCCAGAGAAGTCGTAAAGAACTTGAACTTCTCTGTAGGAGCCACCTTGGTAAGCATGTCTGTCAGATTCATGCAGGTGTGAATCTTCTCTAGAGTTACACCTCATTCCTCAAGCACCTATCGGATAAAATGATGACGAACATTGATGTGTTTAGTATGTAAGTGATAAATATAATTTTTTGCCAAATTGATAGCACTCTCGCTATCACAGTTAACCGACACACCTCCTGATGAAGCCTCAATTGATTTATCATACCTCTTAACCAAACACCTTCTTTAAATACTTCTGTCACTATCATGTATTCTACTTCAGTCATGGAAAGAGTCATCACAGACTGAAGCTTCGACATCCAACTAATTGCTCCACCCGCTATTACAAACGAGTAACCTGAAGTCGACTTTTTAGAATCCACGTACTTCCTGCATAATCTGAATCCACATACCCAACCAACTTTGCTCATGTCTTCTCAAAAGTTAAGACGTAGTCTCGAATGTATCGAAGTAGCCATTTCACAGCTTCCTAATGTTGCTTATCAGGTTTAACATGTATCTACTCACAACACCGACTGTTTGTGAAATATCTGGTATCGTACAGATCATGGCATATATTAAACAGTCAACTGCATTCGAATAAGACACATGAGACATATCCTGCTTTTCTTGATCTATTTTGGGACATTATTCTGAGGAAAGCTTGAAGTGAGCTGCGTGGGAAATGATCACCAGTTTTGCATAATCCATCTCATACTTGATCAACACCTTTTCAATGTATTCTGCTTATGATAATCAAAGTGTGCTTATATTCCTCTCTCTATGAATATCCACCCTATTTGCAGCCCCCAGATCTTTCATCTGAAATGTCCCTGATAACTAAGTCTTCAATACGTTGATTTCAGACATATCATGAATAATGATTAACATATTATCAACATACAATACTATGATGATGAATTTTCCATCACTCGGTGTCTTTTAATAGACATAGTGATCGTATTCACAACTAATAAATTTCTAACTCAACATAAAGAAATCAATTTTTTATACCACTGCCTAGGTGACTATTTTAAGTCTTATAAGGACCTCATTAACCTGTAAACTTTGTTCTCTATCCCTTTAACTTCATAGCCCTCTGGTTGCTTCATGTACATCTGCTCTTCCAATTCCTCGTGCAAGAATGCAGTATTCATGTTCATCTGTTCCATCTTGAGATTGTATTAGGTAACTAACGTCAACATGAATCTGATAGATACCTACTTAACTACTGACGTGAATATCTCTGTCAAATCGATTCCTTCTCTTTGAGCATAACTCTTCGCCACCAGCTTCGCTTTGTATATATCATGTTTCCTTTTAAATAATCACTTGCATCCAATCACTTTTTAGCCATAGGAAGCTCCACTAGCTCCCTTGTGTGGTTCTTGTACAAAAAGTTCATCTCATCGTTCATAGCTGCCTTCCACTTTATTGTATCAGGCTCATCAAGAGCCTTTCGAATAGTAGACAGGTCCCCCTTATCTGTAATGAGGGCATATACGATATTAAAGTCGTCATGTATCTTACTGGTAACCTGTAATCTCGCGGTGTGGTCGTCAAAATGGGATCGACTAAGAGAGAGAGAGAGAGAGAGAGAGAGAGTAAAAAAAATCTAAAGAATGGCAACCCTCTTCTTTTTCTTTTTCTTTTTCTTTTTTCAAATTTAAAATGGTCTAAAACTGTTCTAAATTTAGAACGATTTTAGGCCATTCTTAAACCAAAGCCTTATTCATTCAAAATCCATGATTTTGGTGTAGTGGTACCTCTATCTGCGGATCTGTCTCTGCTTGAGTATCATCTGTGTCAACCTAGACGTTTACAATTAACCTTTCTAGTTCATCTTGCTCCTCTTGATCATTCTTGAGGAATAAGAAACTTTCATTGAATCTGACATTACGCCTAGTGATGACCTTGCATGTGACCTTGTCGTATAATATGTAACCTTTCACACCAACACTATATCTTACAAAAATATATTTTTTGGCTCTACGGTCTAACTTATCTCTCTCAATTGATGGTACATGAGAGTAAGCCTCACAACCAAATATGGGCAAATCTGAGTAGTCCATTTTATGACTACTCCATACTTCATCTGGGATCTTATATTCAATTGCCTTAAAAGAGGACCGGTTCATTAAATAGCAAGTTGTGTTAATGACCTCAGTCCGTAGGTTCTTGCCCAACCTAGCATTACTTAACATGCATCGGGCCCTCTCTAAGAGAGTCTGATTAATCTGTTCGGCCACACCATTTTATTCGGACGTGTAGTGCCTGCCCCATGGCGTGGATGAGCCAATGGGTCCCTGAAATAACCCTATGGGCCAAAATTTAGCCCACTAAGGGCACGCATGCTAGAAAAGGGCCCCCAGGGCTATTTAGACAAAAAATTTGGGATATATATAAGAACTAAAAATTCACTCCCTCACTCTCATACAAATTACATCTACAAGAGAGAGAGAGAGAGAGAGAGGGAGGGAGTGGGGAGAAGTGGAAGAAGGAGCTCCTTAGGGAGCTGTTTCGGAGGATTTCCACACTGTTACTGACCCACCTTGGAAATCGCCACCACGCCCCGTCATAGGGGTAGCTCGGCGGTCAAGAAGAGGTAATCCTCAGGCCCTCTTCAAACTTCGGCATTATAGGCCATTTGCATGTGCTCTTATAAGTTAATCTCATTGACGTAGGGCTTCGATACACCAATCCATGGACCCAAATCCTAGAGGCGGTGCTAAGAATTCAACGGACTACTTTTAGATGCAGACCATTATCCTTAGACAACCAATTATTGAACCTATGTTGCAAATAATGATTGTGTTGTGAAAATTATGATGCGTATGTTAATCAGCAAGTAACCTTTGATTGTTCATCTTCCATGAACTTGCGAATCATGCTTAGTATAGCCGAACTTTGATTTCATGCTAAAATAGGACAGAATTATTCAACTGTTGTCCATGATTTACTCTATTCTCTGATGCATGCAACTAATTGCTTGATAATTGTGAAGTCTGCGATGATTTGGGGCAATATATTCGCTTGTCTGGCATAATGCTCAATTCGAATAGAATGCCCTGATTTATTGCCATGCCTGCAATTTCCTAAAATAAGTAATGTATGTGACCTGCTTTGAAATGTTAACTGACTGACCAATTGGGTTGGCCAGCAAATTGCAAAAGTCATATAGGCAGCCCTATCAAGTTGGCTGCTCGAGGCCAATCTGACCGATCCAGGTAGAACATGGACAGCCAGCAGTAGTTGGACTACACGGGCTGCTGGCACCAAGTGCCAGTTGCGCCATAGTTCACATAAATCAGTCAAATTAGTCCACTAGCTGGCCAACTATGTGTTTATCATGTATGGTCACGCCCGCCTGAACCTAAGACACCCCATGCCCCTAGAACGCCCACGTACAACCATTAGTGCTAAGATCCATAAGTCTCAAGAGCCAGGCATGGTGATATGGAACACTTTGTTCAAGTTATCGGCCTACGTTGGGGTGACGAGCTTCCTGTAGTAACCGCGAGCAATGCAATTTAAATATTAGCTATCGTATGAGCTCAGTTGGGAGTGAAGAACCCAGACAGATCAAGGGTTACAAGAGAAGGGTCGCTACGATGCCCTAGGCCTCGTGATCAGGTTAGGGCCTTTGATTTCATGGGAGTGCCTTCGTTTCCCCAATCTTATTGGACAAACAGACATAACTAAACACTCGGGTAACTTGATCATTATCGCATTGCATTAGATAGGTGGCGACTCGGCAGTTGAGGTCGCGTAATGAGGGAGTGTTGGTCATTTACGAATATAAGATAAGGTTGCTATGAGGGAGTGTTAGATTGTGAGGGCATGCATCATATCATAATAGCATGCATGTGCATTAACAATAGTATTTAGGGATCCTATGCTTAGTTGTTTTTCATTAATTGTGCCTATGGAATTGATAACTTGTGTAACTTGATGTCAATGGAACTACAAAGTTGATCACTCACTCCCACTCTGGGACGGTGTTTTAAAATAAAAAAATCAGACCCTATCTTAAATGCAGGTATCAAAGAGTCCGATGTGCTAGCTGAGGCAACCATAGATGTCGAGGAGGAGCTCTCGTACTTTCAACTGCTGAGTGGGTTGTCATAGGCTGCCCTAGGGCCAGCGATGGGGCCTTAAGGCAGGGATATTTTGTATTTTTGGACTGTATGTATTTTGCTGGGACGTGGTCCCATACACTAAACGTAAACTCATCATTTTGCTAGTTATATCTTAAGTTATGTTTATTTCAGTGTACTTGTACGATCCATTTAATTTCTTGAATGCTCACACACCAAGTAAAAACCAAAATCATCCACTTCCACAAAGCATAAGTGACACCCGGATATAGGGAGTCGAGTATTACTCGACCCCTGAAATTCAGGGCGTTACAACGACAGAATTGGATCCGCAATTAAGTTGGATTGAAGTACCTGTTAAGGTTTTAAGGTATTTTTCATTAATACCAAGACTAGAAAGAATGTATAGTGTATCATAGGTGGCGAAAGTGATGTCATGGCACTCAACCGGGCAACTACATGCCAGAAAGATGGGTCATCCGGTTGACTCTATGACATGGAAGTGTCTCGACAATAAGTATAAGATTTTTCAGCGGAGCCTTGCAATGTTCGCTTGGGCTTGGCCACATATGAGTCTAACCCTTTTAGTAATTTCAACACATTGTAAGGCCCGTATCTTAGGCCGTACCGTTCCTTAGACTCCGGCAATCCTTCCCGATGAATTCTGGTGACCCGCGACTAGTAGGCAGTATTTGCACGTAACCCTGAGTCGTATCTCATGGATCTGAGTCGACTCGACCTGAGACTTGTACCCTAGCGACTGCGCCGTCGTTGTGGTTCCAACACCGCGTCTCGCGCGCCGATGCGATACCCATGCTAGGAGTTATGAGCCCGTGTTTGTTTCGAGAAAAACGTCACATGTTGCGAATCCCGAGAGAATCTCTACCCAACATCACATCAATCAATCAATCACTAGTCAAGTACAACCCATCACTCACCCATACCTCTCTCTTCATCAAGTCAAAGCAACCCATGCTTAGCCCATTCCTCTCATCCCAAAAGTCAATAAGACCCATGCTTCCCATGTCATACACACCACTCCTCTCTCTCTCATTTCTCACTCCATCCCAAGCAATCCAAGGGAGGTGACCATCCAAGCTCCAAGAGAACCTCAAGTGTGGCCCAATCTCCCATTCTAGTCATCCATACTTCATCATCCACCATCAAAGGGAAAGCTTAGGAGCAAAGGAGTCCAAGGAGCCTAGAAGAAGCGAAATCGGTGGGTGTTTTATAGGCTTAGATTTTTGCTTTAATGATGGGCCAAGTGGGGTCTACCAATTGATGGTATGGATCCTATTTAGGACCCATTTTGATGTATGTATTGTGATCATAGGAGGGCCCATATGGCAAGGTCCCTCCATCACCGCCGTCTCTCTCTCTCTCTCTCTCTCTCTCTCTCTCTCTCTCTCTCTTCCCGGTTTGCGGCCCACCATGATGCAGTATTTTATTCACGTGCGTTGTCCACCTAAGTGGGACCCACCATGCATGCGTTGTACCTAACGTCCAGCCCCATCCAGCGGGTCCCACCTTGTTGTCTGTTTGGAAAGACCTGGACGGAGGTAAAACCAATATGTTGCTTAGTTGTGAGCTGGTGGGCCACATCCATGGACCCCACCCTGATGTATCTGTTGTATCTGCACCGTCTAGAATACTGGACGGTGAGATCCACCTTGATGATATGTGTGAGATCCACATCGTTCAGATCATGGGACCACCATGATATGTATTTCATCCAGGCCATCCATCTAGGACGCTGGACGCTGGAACACCATGTCAAAATAAATATAATATAATATTGTGGTGGGCCCCACGTGGGACCCACCTACCTGAAACCAGATTGGTTGTTGCAACTATATAGCTGTTGTTTTGACGTCGCAAGTTCTATGGGACCCAAAGTTGATGTATAGGTCTTATCCACACCGTCCAGATGGCTGGACGGTGGGGACCCACCTCTGATGTATTTGTTACCCTCACCGTCCATCTGGACGTGGGGCCTACCTTCATGTGTGGTGGCCTCACCGTCCAGCAAAGGACGGTGGGACCCACCTGATGTATGGATTTCATCCATGCAGTCCGTCCATCTGGACCGTGGACCACGCATGATATATGTGCTGTATATTTCACACCGTCCATCTTTAGACGGTGTGTCGTGTGGGATCTGCCTTAATGGATCGTCCAGATCATGGACTCCACCATGATGTATGTGTTATTCCACACTGTCCATCTGTTTGTCCAGATCTTGGACGTAGGGCCCCACCTTGATGTTGTGTTTAATCAGTACCGTCCAGACGTCATGGGGCCCTAATGTATGGGTTTCATCGTCACCGTCCAGGGACGTGGGTCCCACATGATATATGTGTTTTATCTATATCGTCCAACCATCGGTAGAGATCGTTATATGGCATTACAAAAAGAATGAAATAGATCTAAATTCCAAGTGGGACCCACCATTATGTATGTTATCCACGATGTCCAGCAGCCATGGGTCCCAATGTGATGTATATGTTATAAATCCGCAACGATGGTGGGACTCACATGATGTATGTGTTTCACATCCACACGGTCCACTCAATAGGGCCCATCTACCACGAGTAGGGCCCACCTGTTGTATGTGTGGGGCCCATTGTAGCTGTATGAGAGGCCTATTGTTGTGGCCCATTGCGATGTATATGAGGCCCTGAGATGTGGCCCATTGTGATGTATATGTGGCCCATATTTGAGGCTTATTGTGATGTGCATTAGACCCATGTAATGCGGTCCATTGTGATGTATATTAGGCCCATGAGATATGGCCTATCACAATGTGTAAGGCCCATGGGTTGTGGCCCATTGTGATGTATTCGAGGCCCATGGGACGTGGCCCAATATGATGTATATATATGGCCCATGTGATGAGCCCATTATGATGTGTATGTGGCCCATGAGTGAGGCCCGATGTGATGTATATTGGCCCATATGATGAAGCCTGATGTGATGTATATTGGCCCATATGATGAAGCCTGATGTGATGTATATTGGCCCATATGATGAGGCCCGATGTGATGTATACAAGGCCTGTATGTTGAAGCTCATTGAAAAGTATATTAAGCCCTTGTGTGAGGCCATGGGCCCCACTATATTTTAGGCTTTATGTCGGCCACTCCTTAGGACCAATGTTGGTTAAATGTCCACATTGATGGGGAATGATGGTTAAATGTCCACATTGTAACCTTCACTTAGGCCCTTTGTTAGGCTGATTATCGATACCACTTATGAGTATGTGATAGTATAGCATCATGACACATGTCCATATACATCATCTGCATGCTTGATATGAGGAGTAATTAATCATAGCACATGCTATTGGGTGGATTATTATGGGACTCCCTGAGAGATGGAGTTGCGCCACATGAGCGCACGGTACGCGTAGGTTTGATGCATGACTGGATGATATGACTCATGCATCTCGCATTTAGGGATATGACTACCATATGCCCTAGCGATAACAGGGTCGTAGCCTCCACAAGCATATTGTGGATGGCCAGATGAGACACTAAAAATCTTTTTTTACATGGGGTGTCATAGATGTCCCTAGGTAAAAGTCCCTAAACCTCCGTGGTCAGGAGAAGCTTCAACGTATAAACCGAGTGGATACATGAGTGCCTGAGTACCGAATACCAGTAGGCCACGTCTTCCACTGTGTCATGGTCAGTTGGAAGGGGGTGTGGCCTTACCCACTTAAGTGAGGAGGCAATATCTAGATTGAGTTTGACCAACTTGAGGAATGGGTCCGCTATCGACGAGCCGAGCCCGATATTGGTAGGTGGATAGTGATGTCTCTTTCACTTACCCAGTTGTGCACTCGGATAGGGGCGGCAAGCTGGCATAGAGTGCACTAGACCCTAGTGATGATCCCAGAGATGTACAGTAATGATATGTGAACTTATTGAGCAGGAGTTGCATACTCAGCATTTTACTCATTCATTCACTATCCACTCGAGTTGGTGGTGTGCAACTGATTGTTGTGTACCTTCGCAATGGCCAAGATTTCGATTGGGGCGTGCGATTTACCTGAGATCAAGAGTTTACCATATTGAGTCTGGCTATCCAAATTTAAGTATGAGACTGGTTTGGATAGAAGTCCCTTGTGATGGACCCCACAGCTTACGATACTACGTGTTATCATCCCGACTTCACACTCCAGCTTTGTCATTTCATTTGCACCGCAAATTGCATTGCATCCTCAACACATAGCATTTGGTTTACTATGCTTCTGTATTGCATATCCTGAATAAGATTAATGGTATTATGAACTCGCTAGGATTTGTATATTGCGTTACATCGGCGATATATAGCATTTGGGTTGCTATGTTTTTACATTTATATGGCCTAGGCGAGGCTCATGCTATCATGGTTCGTCAGAAATTGTATATTGCATTGCATCCTCGGCATCTGATATTTAATTCACTGTCTCCACATTGCATAGTTGATCTACATTGCTTCCTCAGTATATGAATTAGCTTATTATGTTTTTGCATTGCATAGCCAGGATAAGGCTGATGCATTTATGGACTTACAAGCATGTTTCCGCATGCTCTGATATTATATGACTTATGGATTTGTCAGTATTTTTGCTTACTCCAATATTGTATACTTAACGCTTACCTTGCGCAACACTTACACTATCCTCTAAGCTTTTTATAAGCTTATACATGATCGATGCGTGCAGGTGGCGTTAGGTCATGACAACGTTAAGCTTAAAGTGTGCAGCTGTCTTCTGGAGCTTTGATTTTTGATATATGTATTTCCCTTTCAGCACCATATTCAATTTTTTATATTAGTGGATATGTGATAATGATGTTGCCTATGTGATTTGGGTAAACTTGTGGTCATGCTTCTTACGAGATAAATGTACGTTGAAAAATCCTCCTTGTAGGATCCCAGGATCGAAATTTGGTGTATGGGCACTGGGAGCCGAGAATGGGGTACTACAGAGACTATCGGTGCCAAATTCGGTGATTGAGAATTCTGTAAACCCGGTGGTATCCAAGTTTGGGGCGTGACACACATTGTAAAGTTCATGGCCTGTTATGTGTAACATATAACCTTCAACCAAAGTTATGTATGAAGTCATAGTTTACGATGCTCACTTTACTCATTGAGGGACTGCAACAGTTGAGGAAGGATATCGACATACATTTACTTATAGCCATTAATTATTGAATTGTAAGACTTATGGTGAAAAGGAATCATTCTCACACTTCAAAATTCAGAACCCGAGTACAGAGACTTCGATCCCGAGTTCTCGGGTGCGAACCTAGCAAAAGTACACGTGGGCTTATCACCCGAAGATTTATTCAACATGGTAAGGGTTCGTCACCGAAGATCAAATAAGATAATGGTAGGTTCGTCATCTCCATTAGTACTCACTGGTCACTACGGGAGGCTCGTCACCCAATATTCGACGACGGCTCGGATATTGTGTCTCACGCTACCATGCCTGGCCCATGAGATTTTATTTATATGATTGTATTACATAGTAACGGTTATAATTAGTGATTGTAAATCAAAGGAAATCATGGTACTCTAGTTCCAATAAGGTATTTGGCAACAAAAAAAAAATGAACGATCAACTCTGAACGGAACCTATCCAGTGGACCAAAGGGAACTTTGGAAAAACCGGCATTGGGTTTAAAATAACTCATGCAGCCCTGATTACTATCGGTCGACCGAATAAGCCTATGATGGCCAATTGATAGGTAAATAGTCTACTGGTCTAAACAATTTTTAGAGCTTAATCCACAACATTCCAAATATATACTATCATGTACATAGTCATAAGCACATATCAGTCTAACCAACATCATAATGAGTGAATTGGGTTTATACATAAACACTTTATCAACAATCTAAGAAGATCTATATAATCACAACACAAGTAGCATAGATGAATCCATATTTCAAGATTCCATACAAATCAGATATTTCATTAAGCACATTATCAACTTAGTAGAAATTAGCATAGGGATTATGATAACGGAGCAATTCTAGCATTATTAGCATATGCAATTTCATCAAAATCAAGAAATCACTAATTGTAACAATCAAGGGCTGATAAAGTGAAACTTAGAAGGAATAGTCTTTAGTTTGGATGTAGATTTCTTGTTTTGGTGCACCTAGGGTTTAAGATTTTGAAATGGCTTAAATTCCCTATATCAATTCCAAATAACTTTCTTGTAAATTTAGGTAATTTATAAATTAAATCCTCAATTGCAATGTAGAATGTAGACTTACCTCTAATTCAGGTAAAAAATGCTATGGTGGGGGATTAGGCAACTACAATGGTGTAATTTCAGCAATATCTCCTTTCTAACATAAAATTCTTAAATTTCAGCTCCCTTCTCTCAATACAACCATCTCCCTCTAACACTCTCTAACCTTAATTAGGAAAAATTCGTATGGAAATGAGGACTGTTAAAAAAAAATGTATTTATAGTCATATTTAAGGTTTTGGTTGCCCTAAAAATGGGGTTAATGGTTTATTAATACGAGGGTATGTAAGCTGATTTTAGCTTTTAGGGCCCATTTTATAGTGTACAAGTCGATCCAAGATATGAAATTGTTACTCCAAGTGGTGATTTAGACAAGGCTATGCTCACCTCACAATTTGGATATGTCGATCGAAAGATACGATTAAGAAACGAATATCAACGGTGGCCAATCATAAATTGGGATCACGGCTATATGGATATTCGTAGAACGGTAGTTAAGGTTGGCATCCTTAATTTGATCATGAACCAATGGTCTAGATGTCTCAACATTGAATAATTTTAAATTAGTGCAATTAACTTCTTTTTTTAATATATAAGAAACTTTCATTCTTCTACTAGGGTTCTTAACGCATTCTCATGTGCTCATTTGTGGCTCCAAGTTGAACGATTCAACATACAGTCTCAACCATCCAATTCATATGGGATGTCAAGCCTCCTAAGATAAATATTTTTTTATAGCTTCATGATCGATGGCCCATTAGTGAGTGGTATAGAGCTTGTGTAAGACCCGTATCCTAACTTGTATCGTTCCGTAGGCCTCTGTGGTCCTTTCGGTTGAATTCTGGCAACCCCCGACCTGCTATCGGTGTTTGTGCGTGATCCTGAGTCGTGTCTCGTATATCAAAGTCGGCTCGACTCGAAACTTGTATCCTTGCGACCGCGCCGTCGCTGTTATTCCAACGCTGTGTCTCGCCCGCCGAGACGATTCCCGGGCTAGGAGATGTGGGCCCGCGTTCAGTTCGAGAAAAAACACCGCATGTTGTAATCCCAAGAGAAATGTCCCATCAATAAAATTAATTAATCAAGTTCCATATCACACCATGTCAAGTACCAACACCCATCCCTCTCTTACCTAATGTCAACTCTCCTTTACAACCAAGTACACATCCATCACCCATCACCCATCTCTCACCCATCACACCCCATTCCCCTCTCTCTCTCTCTACATCACCTCTCTCTTCTCATTCTCTCTCTCATTCTCCCAAGCAACCCAAGCAACTCCAACGTCCATGGCTTCATTAGAGAACTAGGTGTGGCCCACTCCCTACCACCCAATCCCACCCACCAAAATTGATCCCAACCGTTGAAATTGTACCTTTGGAGCTCTAACATGCATTGGCGGAAGAAGGAAAGGGAGATCAAAGGTGGGTGCTCAAAGCATTTGATCTTAAATTTTGATGTAAGGCCCACTTGTGGTGGGACCCGTTTTGATGTATGTGTTGTAGATCCTAGAGGGACCCATAGTGGGGTCCCTCATCACACCGCTCTCTCTCTCTCTCTCTCTCTCTCTCTCTCTCTCTCTTTCCCCTTTTGTGGCCCACCTTGATGTTAATCCATGCAGTCCACCTTTGTGGGACCCGCCAGATGTATGCTTCAGATCCACACTGTCCAGATTCTCGGACAGTAGGTTGATCATGAGGTGTGCGTTATATCCCAACCATCTATCCATTTTGGCAAGATTCTTGGGCCCACCTTGATGATGGTGATCCAGACCGTCCTGCATCAGGACGTCCAGCAGCAGCTACTGCTGGACCGTGTGAAGTGGAAAAACAAATATCAGCTTGATACAAGCTAGACCATTTTATGTGTTGTAAACTACACCGTCCATCTATTGCTGGACGGTGGGACCTAGGTGCATGTGTAGGGTCTCCACCGTCCAGACGTGGCATGTGGGACCCACCTGATGAATGTATTTCATATCCACGTCGTTCGTCCATCAAGGACGTCCAGAGTCTGAACGATTTACAAAAAGTAAAAGAGGAATATAATATAATAATATATTTATATATTATATGCATATATCATGAGTGGTGGGCCCCACGTGGGACCCACCTGTTGAGATGGTAGTTTGGTTGGAGTGCCCTGCACCAGCTGCACGGCTGCTGTGTTGAAACAGCAAGGTCTGGGTCTCACCTGCTATCCACACCGTCCATCTGATGGATGGTGGGACCCCACCTCATTGCATATGTTACATTCACACCGTCCAGACATCTGGACGGTGGAAATCCACCGTGATGCATGTGTTTTATCAAAGCCGTCCATCCCTTTTTATTTATTTATTTTTTTTTTTCTGAAGGGCCTGCAGCAAGTAGCTGCATCTGCTGCTTTGATACAGCAAGCCTTGTGGGCCCCATCACGAGGTATGGGTTTTATCTGCACCGTCCACCCATCCTCTGCTGTTGTGAGGACTACCGTGATGTATGGTTCTATCCACACCGTCCCTGGTTAGGACGGTGGATCCTCACCATGAGGTATGTGCATTATTCATGCCGTCCATCTGTTTAAGAAGGTGGACCCACCCCACACATGTGACACATGTGGCAGGTGGGACCCACCTTGATTTATGTATTACACATTCACACTGTCCCTGGTGAAGGACGTGGATACCCACCATGATCTCCACACCGTCCAATCTCCTGGACGGTGTGACCCACCTGATAGAATATATATTATAAATATATTAATATATATTATGGTGGGCCCTCGTGGGATCCACATGCATGAGAGGAGATTGGATGGTGTATCTCACATCCGCTACATGGCTGGTGTGATTGACGTCAGCTGCCTATGTGGGTCTAATCTGGGGAATGTGATATCCAGATCGTCCACCTGCTGTGTGGGCCAACCCTGATGTAAGTGTTTTATCAGCACCGTCTGTGCAGTGGATCCCACCATGATTGTATTTATTTTATATCCACCATCCATCACAGCAGATGGACGCACCCTGATTGCATGAGGTCTGCCTTGATGAATGTGTTGTATTCACACCGTCGATCCATTTTGATGGATGTATGGCCCACCTTGATGCATCCATTTTAGCCACACCGTCCATTTGATGGCTAGCCCAGTAGCCATTGCTGTTGTGCAGACGTTTACAAGTTCTGAGGGCTACCGTGATGTATTTGTTTCATGGCCCATTAGTAGGGCCCATTAGTACAGCCCACTTGTGTGTATGAGGCCCATGTGTAGGGCCCACCTATTGTTTATTTGAAACTCATAGGTTGTGGGCCAATGTGATGTATTCGAGGCCCATTATGATGAATATTGAGATCCATGGGTCGTAGCCCATTATGATGTATTTGAGGACCATGGGTCGTGGCCCATGGTAATGTATTTTAGGCCCGTGTGTTCAGCCATCGTGATGTGTATTTGGCCCTTGAGTGAGGCTCATCTTGATGTACATTAGACCATTGTGTGAGGCTATGGGCCCACGATACGTTTGGGTTTATGTAGACCACTTCTTGGGAGCACTGTTGGTTAAATGTCCACATTAATGGACGATGATGGTTAAATGTTCATATTGTGACCTTCCCTTAGGCCCTTTGTTAGAGCGATTATCGATCGATTCCGATTGTCATGACCGATTGTCGATTCCGATTGTCATGACTGATTGTCGATTTCGATTGACGTGACCGATTTACTGATTCTGATTATTGATCAATCTCGATTATCGTGACCGATTTGCTGATTCTAATTATCGATCGATCCCGATTGTCGTGACCGATTTGCTGATTCTGATTATCGATCGATCCCAATTGTCGTGACCGATTTGTTGATTCTGATTATCGATTGATTTCGATTGTCGTGACCGATTGCCATTCTGATTGCCGATTACTGATTTTGATTATTGGGGTCGAGGCAATTCCGATTGCCGATTACCGATTTCAATATCGGGGTCGAGGCCGATTTCGATTACCGATTATCGATTCCGATTATCGAAGGTCGAGGCCGATTCCGATTGCCGATTACCAATTTCGATATCGGGGTCAAGGCCGATTCCGATTGCCGATTACCAATTTCGATATCGGGGTCAAGGCTGATTCCGATTGCCGATTACCAATTTCGATATTGGAGTCGAGGCCGATTCCGATTGCCGATTACTGATTTTGATTATCAGGGTCGAGGCCGATTTTCGATTGCCGATTACCGATTTCGATATCAGGGTCGAGGCCGATTTCGATTGCCGATCACCGATTTTGATTATCGGGGTCGAGGCTGATTCCGACTGCCGATTACCGATTTTGATTATCGGGGTCGAGGCCAATTCCGACTGCCGATTATCGATTTTGATTATTGGGGTCGAGGCCGATTCCGATTGCCGATTACCGATTTTGATTATCGGGGTTGAGGCCGATTCCGATTGCCGATTACCAATTTCGATATCGGGGTCGAGGCCGATTCCAATTGCCAATTACCGATTTCGATTATCGGGGTCGAGGCTGATTCTGATTGCTGATTAACGATTTCGATTATCGAAGGTCGAGGCCGATTCTAATTATCGAGGCCCAATGTGATGTATATGCGGCCCATATTTGAGGCCCACATTTAGCCTATGTTTGAGGCCTAATGTGATGTATATGAGGCTTATGTGATGAAGCTCATTGTGGTGCATTTGAGGGCTAGGCGATGGAGCCCATGGTATTGTATATTAGGCCCATGTGAGAGGTCGATCATGATGTGTATTAAGCTCTTGAGTGAGGCCCATGGTGTTGTATATTTGGCCCTTGTGTGAGGCCATGGGTCCACTGTATGTTAGGCTCTATATAGGTCATTCCTTGGGGGCAATGTAGGTTAAATGTCCACATTGTCGAGGTTAATTGTCGACGCCGGTTATTGATACCGATTATGAGTATGTAACAACATAGCATCATGATGCATGCCTATACGCATCATCTGCATATTTGTTATGAGTTGTGGTTAATCGTTGCATATGCCATTAAGCATGTTGTTATGAGACTCCCTAATAGGCGAAGGTTATCTCACATGAGCGCATGATATACGTAAGATTGATGCATAACTGGATTGTATGACTCATGCACCTTGCATTATGATTACTATATGCCCTAGTGACATCAGGGTCGTAGCCTCTACAAGCATATCGTGGATGGCCAGATGAGACATCAAAAATCTATTATTAGCATCGGGTTGCCACAGATGGCCCTGGGTGAAAATTCCTAAACCCTCTTGGTACCAGAGGACACCCTAACATCGAGACCGAGTGGATACATAAGTGCCTGAGTGCCGAATACCAGAAGGCTGCATCTCCCACCGTGTCGTGGTCGGTTGGGAGGGTGTGGCCTTACCCGCCCGAGAGCAGGGGGCATTGCTAGGTTGAGTTTGCCAGCTCGTCAATGGGTCTGCTATCGACGTCCACGAATAGGTATTGGCAAACTATTGGTCAAGCGGATAGTGAGGTTTCTTATACTCACTTAGACTGCGCTGGAAGAGTGATGTAGAGCGGGTCGCGATACGTTTCATGGCCAAGATGGATCAGAAAAGGCCCGGTCGACGACAGAAGTGATACGGACCGTCGGACCTTAGATCGGGCGTATCTCGCAATCCAGAATGAGTTATCTGACGTAAAATATATGATTTTAGGGTAGAACGAGCTACTTTATCCAACCAACCCAGCTATGCCAGGTTACGCAGCCCGGAATTGCGAAAAAACCCCTGAATCGACGGTCGTTTCCCTATTTTAATTTCATTTTTACTATAAATAGTAAGTTTTAGTTTGATTATAACTCTTCATCCGTCGGGCTTTAGGAGTTGCGCCCAACATGAAAAGAGCTTAGAATAATTAGGAGAACGGTTTGGTGAAGCCAAATAGGACACTTACTATTTTTGGCCGAAAACCTTGTGCACTAGTAGACATCACGACCGTCTATAAATAGTAAGTTTACTATTTATAGTAAGTCGCGGATTTTAGGAGTTTGAGTTGTAGTTTGATTCTGATTTCTTTCCCATTGCTTGGTACCCCTATTTAAAGGGTTGTGAACTCGTTTTTATTCATCAATTAACCAATTTTGAATTTATTAGAATTTATTTCTATTTTATGCTTTCTTTCCTTGTGGATTCGAGGTCTCTGTGAGGATTCCGGAGAAGCTCCGTGGATTCGGAGTAGTTATCCTCATCACGTTCATCCCTGCGTCAATTGGTATCAGAGTGAGGATTCCCTTCGGGCCGATGACAAACAACGAAGGTATGAATCAAAATCCTTTAGACGATGATCCAGGGATTCTTTATCTTTCGGAAAGATTGGAAGCTTTCCACTGGGAGAGTTAGTTGACCATGCAAGGGTTGCAGGCAACTCTCGACCGTCTTGCGGATGCACTACTTCCGCCCTGAGCCCTAGGCGGTGCTCTACTACCTTTGGTTACTCCACCACCCATAGTTGCTGTATGACGTAACCCCGATTTTTGTAGAGCACTACTAGTGGCAAATCGTAGGGCTACACCAGGTGATTCAAGTTCTAGCGACGAGGACCTTAATGAGGATTTTGCCCAACGATCAATCGATGGAGGTGATCATTTAGATCGTGCTGAAAGAGACTATCGAGGTAAGGCTGAACTTTCTAGTTTTAACGGTTTATTACGTATATAAGATTTTCTCGATTGACTAACCGAAGTAGAGAGATATTTTGATTATATGGATGTGTCAGATTATAAAAAGATAAAATTGGTAGCGTTTAAATTAAAATCTGGTGCTTCTGCATGGTGGGAACAATTACAACTCTCATGAGCCCGCCAGAACAAGGCGCCAATTTCATCATGGCCACGGATGAGACGTCTTCTTCTATCACAATTTCTCCCCAGTGATTATGAGCAGATATTATTCCAGCAATATCAAAATTGCCGACAAGGAAATCGAACCATCACAGATTACACTGAAGAATTCCAACGGTTGGTTACACGAAACGATCTGTCAGAATCTAAGTCACAGAAGGTGGCACGATTTATAGGTGGGTTGTGACCGACAATTCAGGACGGAGTTCAGATGTACCCAGTCGGGACCATGGATGAAGCAGTTCAATTGGCGGATAGGGCAGAAACACAACTTGCAAGAGCTCCTGCTCATCCATATCCTTCAACTCGACCCCCCATGACGGGTCTCATGCAGGATACAGTGCTGCCACGAGAAAAAGACCCAGTACCCCGTCTTCCTACAACCGCAAACCGTGATACAGGGAGCGACTCATCTAGACCCTAACGTGCAACACCCACAACAGTGGGTCCGAGTAAGACTCCAAATCCTTATGCCCGGCCAAAGTCGAATAATTGTTACCACTGTGGCCAACTAGGCCACTTATCAAACACTTGTCCTCAACGTCCCGCAACACACTTGACTATAAACGAAGGGGGCATTGAAGATGAGGCCGCAGAAGAAGACCATTGCTTTGATGAACATGAACAAACTACTGAAGAAATAGCAGGTGGCGATGAAATGACGGGCGAGGATCATGACGAATTTCTAGTTGTGAGGCGATTACTGTATGCCCCACGAAAGGAATTACATTCACAACGACACAATATATTTCGTACTCGGTGCACCGTCAACGGAAAGATCTGTGATGTAATCATAGACAGTGGTAGTAGCGAACATCATCTCGAGAGTGATGGTGGACAAGTTGCGGCTACCAACGATGAAACATCCTTCCCCGTACTCAATTGGCTGGATAAAAAAGGTGAATGAGTTCAAGGTAACTGAACAATGCACTATCTCATTTTCAATTGGCAAAAATTATAAGGATCAAATACTTTGTGACGTGGTCGATATGGAAGCTTGTCATATGTTACTCGGTCGACCCTGGTAGTCGGACCGTGATGCGACCCGTTGGGGACGAGATAATATTTACGTATTCGTCAAGGATAGTTGAAAAATAATCCATGCCCCTATGGCACCAGAGAACCACCCTAAAGCCTCTAAAGTGGAGGGGAGTTCCCTCTTGACCATTCGGGATTTTATGGAGGAATCCAAGAAAACCGGCGAGGTATACGCTGTAGTAGTGAAGGGCGAGGAAGAGGAACCCTCAAACATCCCTCCAAGTTTAAGACTATTTCTAAACGAATTCAAAGAAATCTGGCCTAAGGATTTACTTAAATGATTGCCCCTCATGAGGGACATCCAACATCACATGGACCTCGTCCCTGGGGCTAGCCTGCCCAACCGTCCTCATTATTGGATAAGTCCGAAGGAGCGTGAAATATTTTAACGGTAAATGGAGGAATTGATTCATAAGGATCTCTTGAGAGAAAGCATGAGCCCATGTATTGTACAACATTATTAATGCGAAAAAAAGATAGAAGTCAGCGCATGTGTGTCGACAACTAAGTAATCAACAAAATTACCATTAAATATCAATTTCCAATACCACGGTTGGACAACATGCTCAATATGCTAGAAGGGGTTAAGGTGTTCTTTAAACTAGACCCAATGAGCGGGTACGATCATATTCATATCCGACCCCATGATGAGTGGAAAAGGGCATTCAAGACCTATCGAATGCACCAAGTATTTTTATGAGTGACTGGTCATGCCATTTGGCCTATCGAACGCACCAAGTATTTTTATGCATTTGATGAATCAAGTTCTAAAACCATTCACTGGCCGATTTGTGGTAGTATATTTTGATGACATAGTGATATACAACTAGGATGAGACGGATCACAGGAAACATCTCAGGAAAGTGCTGCTGGTCCTACAAATTAACAAGTGGTGCCTCAACTTAAAGAAGTGTAGTTTTTTAATGGATACCCTGTTGTTTCTATGATTTGTTGTAACGTCCATAGACATTCGTGTGGACAATGAAAAGTTGCGAGCTATTAGGGAATGGTCGACCCCGACAAACATTCATGAGGTGAGGAGTTTTCACGGGTTGATGACTTTCTATCATCGATTTGTGTGAGATTTTAGCAACATAGTCGCGCCTATAACAAATTGCATGAAAAAAGGACTGTTCCAGCGGACCGATAAAGCTAACAAGAGCTTTCATGAGATTAAGCATCATTTGTCTACAACACCAGTCTTGGTACTTCCTATTTTCAACAAATTGTTTGAGGTTGAGTGTGACGCTTCATACGTCGGAATTGGAGAGTATTATCATAGGAAGGTAGGACGGTAGCCTTCTACAACGAGAGCTCAGAGAAGCTCGAAAGAAGTTGTCGACTTATGAGCTTGAGTTGTACGCAGTTATTCAGGCGCTGCGACATTGGCGACATTATCTGATTCAAAGAGAGTTTATTCTATACATTGACCATCAAGCATTAAAGTTTATTTTTAGTCAGACTAACGTGAATCGTGTGCATGCTAGATGGGTTACGTTTTTACAAGAATTCACGTTTATTTTGAAGCACAAGTCAGGGTAGCAGAATAAGGTGATCGATGTACTTAGCCGTCGTGCATCACTACTTGTTATGATGAGCAACGAGGTGGTCGGCTTTAGCTGCCTCAAGGAGTTGTATGCCAAGGATAAGGACTTCAAAGATTCTTAGGTGAAGTGCCAAGAAGGTCACTCTAATGACCTTCATATATAAGACGGTTTCCTCTTCAAAAGAAATCGATTGTGCATCCCCCAAAGTTCTCTAAGAGAATAGATTATTTAGGAGCTATATGGAGGTGGCCTCGATGGACACCTGGGGCGAGACAAGATGCAAGCTCTTGTGGAAGAGCGGTATTACTGGCCGCAATTAGTACGCGATGTGGGAAAAGCCGTACAACGTTGTCATGTTTGTCAGACCTCTAAGGGGCAATCTCAGAATACGGGCCTCTACACCCCATTACCTGTGCTTAACGGCTCTTGGGAGGATTTATCAATGGACTTCGTGCTTGGTCTCCCACGAACATAATACAGCATGGATTCGGTGTTCGTGGTGGTAGATTGTTTCTCCAAGATGGCGCACTTTATCCCATGCAAGAAGACCCTCGATGCAACACACATGGTGAATCTATTTTTCAGGAGGGACGTACGGCTACATGGGGTCCCCAAGACTATTACTTTCGATCGTGACACGAAGTTCATTAGCCACTTTGGCGGACTTTATGGAATCAATTTAATACACGACTTCAATTCAGCAGTGCTTACCACCCATAGACTGATGGGCAGACCGAAGTTGTGAATCGCACATTGGGAAACCTCTTTCGCTGTATTTCAGGAGAAAAATCAAAGCAATGGGATTTGGCCTTATCTCAAGCAGAGTTTGCATTCAACAACATGGTGAACCGCTCGACAGGAAGATCACCGTTCCAGATTATCTACAGACGAGTGCCTCGCCACACACTTGACTTGGTCCCTCTGCCCAAGCACCCAGGCACGAGCATTGCAGCAGAACATATGGCAGACAAGATCATGGGCATCCATGCAGAAGTGCAGACCAAGCTACATGCCTCGAATGAGAAGTACAAGGAACAAGCGGACAAGCATCGGCGACAAAAAGTGTTCGAGGTGGGCGACCGTGTTATGGTCCATCTGCGCAAAGAGAGATTTCTGACCAGGACATACAACAAGTTGAAAAATAAGAAGATTGGACCCGTCCCAATCATTCGAAAGATCAATGACAACGCTTATGTTGTTGATCTTCCAGATGACATGGCGATCTCACGGACTTTCAACGTCGCGGACCTGACCGAGTATCATGAACCAGAGCAGGATGAGAACTCAAGGACGAGTTCTTTTGAAGTGGAGGGGACTGATGTAGAGTGGGTCGTGGACAGTTTCATGGCCAAGATGGATTAGAAAAGGCCCGGTCGACGACAATAGTTCCGGGCCGTTGGACCTTAGATCGGGCGTATCTCGCAATCCAAAATGAGTTATCGGGCATAAAATATATGATTTTGGGGTAGAACGAGCTACTTTAGCCAACCAACCTAGCTATGTTGGGTTGCGAAAGCCAGATTTGCGAAATAGCACCAGAACGACAGTTGTTTTCCTATTTTAATTTTGTTTTTACTATAAATAATAAGTTTTAATTTGATTATAACTCTTCATCTGTCGGGCTTTAGGAGTTGCACCCAACATGAAAAGAGCTTAGAATAATTAAGAGAATGGTTTGGAGAAGCTACATAGCACACTTACTATTTTTGGCCGAAAACCTTGCAAAGTAGTATACATCATGACCGTCTATAAGTAGTAAGTTTACACTATTTATAGTAAGTTGTGAATTCTAGGAGTTTTAGTTGTAATTTGCTTCTGATTTCTCTCCTATCACTTGGTACCCCTATTTAAAGGGTTGTGAACTCGTTTTTATTCATCAATTAATCAACTTTGAATTTCTTAAAATTTATTTCTATTTTCTGCTTTCTTTCCTCGCAGATTCGAGAAGTCTCTGTGAGGAGTCCAGAGAAGCTTCATGGATTCGGAGTAGTTATCCTCATCACGTTCATCCCTGTGTCAAAGAGCGGCATTGCCATTTGGAGTATACTAAACCCCAATGATGATCCCAAAGATGAACAGTACTGATATGTGGACTTATTGGGCAGGAATTGCATACTCATTCATTTACTATCCACTCGGGATGGTGGTGCGCAACTATTTGTTACGTGTGCCTTTGCAATGGCCAGGATTTCGGTTGGGGCGCATGGCTAACCTGAGATCAGGAGTTTACCACATTGAGTCTGACTATCCAAATTTAGGCATGGGACTGGTTTGGATAGAAGTCCCTTGTGATAGACCTCATAGCTTGCGATACTACGTACTATCATCCTGACTTCACACTCCAGCATGGTCATTTCATTTACACCACATATTGCGTATTGCATTACATTCTCGGCATATGGCATTTTGGGTTGTTATATTTCTATATTCATGTGATTTAGATGAGACTGATGGTATTTGTTAGCTCTTCCAAATTCTATGTTGCATGGCATCCTTGGCATCTGGTATTTGACTCTCTTGAACTCCTCATTTGCATTGCTGAGTTATATTGCGTACTCTGATATTGTATGACTCATGGACTTGTCAGTATTTCTGTTTACTCTGATATTGTATGATTCGTGGACTTATCAGTACTTCCATTTACTCTTATATTATATTCTAAGCACGCATATACTGCTCACACACTTACACCATCCTCTAAGCTTTCTATAAACTTATGCACGATAGATGCGTGCAGGTGACATTATGATACAACCGAGCTGAGGTAGGAGCGTGCGGTTGAGCTTCTGGAGTTTTTCTTTGATATTTCTATATTGTATTTCCCTTTCAGCATTGTACTCAAATGATTATATTAACAGATATGTGATATGATGTAGCCTTTGTGATTTGGGTAAACTTGTGGTTATGCTTCTTATGAGATAAATGTATGTTGAAAAATCCTCCTTGTAAGATTCTAGGATCGGAACCTGGCATATAGGCGTTGAGAGCCGAGAATGGGGTACTACGGAGGCTGTCGGCACCAGATTCGGCGATCAGAATTCTTGTGAATCCGATTTCTAAGTTTGGGGCATGACAGCTTGTTTGGTTAATTTAGTCGTTTCTATGGTGATTTAGGTAGTGGGGTTTCTTGTGTATGATAGATAAAGTCTGGATGATCTAAGTTTATCCTTTGATCTTCATAAGAAATTTTTTTTTTAAAAAAAAGTGATTTGACCCTAATTATTTTAAGCCATTGATTCTTAGGCCATAAGGGTAATTTAGTCGGTTTGGGTTATGAACACAGGACAGTCATGATCTAATCAATTGGTTATGTACATTTTGGGTGAACCTTCATTAAGGTTCATTTATTTTGATCAATCAATAGTGAGTCCCTTAGATCTTGGCCTTAGAGTAATAGATCAAATGGTTAGCCACAAGTTTTAAGGAATCAGGCCCACGCATTAGCTTCCTAAGGGTATTTAATTGCACTTGTACGGTTCTTTAGTGGTAACACACGTATTTGCTAGGATCAAGTATGGTAGAATGTGTGGACTGTTACACAGCAATAGGACACCTAGGGAGCAGGAGTTCTCACATATGTGGAGTCCACCTACCAAAGCAGGGGACCAGTTGTGAATCTAATGGCGCCCTAGGAGACGTCGGCCACGTGGCAAGTATCCTATTCCACAGGGGACCCTAACATGAATTAAAATTCTCCTTTTACAACGTTCGAATCTGTGGCAATAAGAAAAGACTCCAATGACCCTACACTAAAATTACCATCCATGTCATTCAATCTAACTATCAAGATCAGGTCATGTGGCAATCTAAGATCCAGACCCTCCAAGCCACTTTTAACCCTACATTTGCCCTGAATTACTAGACAACCGGGCTTGGGGGCCCTTCTCATTTTAACCATCCAAGAAACACCTCTTCACTCACCAAAATCCATAAGCCTCTAACACCCCCTTAGCTATCTTAGTCATTCCATCCCTCCACTAAAGAGAGGAAAATCTTTGTAAAAGACTTCCAAACCTTTTTGCTAGGTTTCTATTGCTACAGCGAGGTATGTCTCATTTCTGATTAGTTCACTTCTTAGAGTTACTATTCCTGAACTAATAAAATTTTCAGATGCTCTGAAGATCTGTAGTATAGCTATGTTATTGTTATTATCCATTCCTTCTCTGAATGGAGATAGCTTCGCATATGATGTAAGAACGCGTCTAGGTTGGCTTGTTGATATGCTGTTACTTTAGGAAAATCATGCTCAACTATTTCCATGGTCAGATTCCTAATACTTTCTTTGATTTCTTCTTGAGTCATAAGAAAGAGCCGCCTAAGTAACCAAAATCTCAATCCAAGCTACCCAATCTAATCCTTGTGACATTATCATCCATCTTATTGTCCAACTTTCAATTAATTTCATCCATTTTTTCATAAGTATTGTGCAACATATATTTCATTCTCCACCCCCTTTCTTGTCTTACCCATGGCATTACACACTTAAACGATTACTATCGTATGCTCTGCAGCTTGCTGATGTAATCGGATCTTACCCATCAGAAACTCTGATCGATTAGTTTACACTTTGGCAAGTGAAAGAATCAATGCGGATTTATCCAACCGAAACTGTAGCTTATCATTGGCATTACATTCAACACTGCATCATACATATATGCATATTTTTATACATATTTTACATTATATATACAACACTCAGCACCCGATCAATTCAAACATATGCTTTACGACTCACCAAATTAATTGAATCTTGTCTATCAAAAACTTGGACTGGTTGGCTTACGTTTCGGCAAGTAGAAGAGTCAAAGAGGATTTATTCAGCTTAGGGTACAACATGTCATAGGATATGCATCTAACAAGGCATTACACACCTTACATCATTGGTACACAAGAACTAATCAAAATCCTCAATAGTTCATGAGATCTTATGAAGTAAAGACCATACATTTTTATGGGCAAAGTATGTGCCTAACCCCTTACTTCTTTGTAACCACGTGGTCTTATACTCAAAATTTTTAGTTACAGATCAAGGATTTATTTTATGATAGGAATTCTAAAATTTTCTATCCCAATGTTTCTCTAATGTCTAGCCAATTATGGAATCGGATTAATTGGTTGGTAACTACTCTGATCAAATATAACCCTTTCTAATCACATTTAAACTCAAATCCAAGCCCGACGTGAGCGCAATCCGCCATCGACGCCAATCCCAACGTCCACATAACCTTGATGCTCTTGTTGGTGATGTTGTGAAAGGCCATGGTTCATGATGTGATGTTGATGGATAATCCTAGCCCTTGGATCTCTCCAATGGATAGATTGTGCACTACAAGAAAATAGGCCTTTAACCACAATTTATTAACCTCAGTTGAAAAAATGGAGGCTAAATGTGTCTTTTAGCCTTGGGTTCTTCTCAGCAATATTTGATGTAAAAATATAGTTGATGTTCTATTTTAGGACTTTGCTAACCCCAAATGTACGTATACGTATCTTACCGTGCATTTGGCGGGCCCTATCGTGTTGATGAAGGGCCTAAATTCGGGTTACACGCCTCAACAAATGCGTGGCATGTGGAAGACAACAATGGAATTCTAAAATTTTGCCAACAAACATCTTTTAGCGTACACTTGCAGCCCATTTGATCCTTGGTTGACGTCACCTAAAGAGTGGGGCCCACCAGATTCATGGCTTGAATGCCTTCCAGGGGTAGGAAAATGTGACCATATGTGAGGTATTGTTATAAATCGTGGATTACTTCATGGAGTGCCAGATCGAAAGAAGTGGGACCAGATCATCTAATGTAGGGCAAAACCACCTAACGCCCACTGTTTGTTCTGGTGGGCATTACTTAAATCAACATCTAGGATATGCATGAAGCCCAGCTGATGAACTGACCATATCCATCTTTTTGGAGCGTCACCCAACGGTGGGGCCCACCAGGTACATAGCTTGAAATCCTTCAAAGGTTGTCAAATGTAGCCATAGAGATGCATATCGAAATCGCCATTAGGAACGGTTTTAAACCGTTCCTAAATGCTTCAAGAACGGTTTCATACCGTTCCTAAATGAGGCGTCGTAGAAAATCAAGAACGGTTCGGAACCGTTTTGAGTACCGTTTCAATTTTTAGAAACGAAAATTTAGGAACGGTTTTAAACCGTTCTGGTGCCAACGGTCACATTTTGGGCACAATTTAAGAAATGGTTTTGAATGCTTGTTACTGTTGCCAGCAGTCAGATTTTAGGACGAAATTTTAAGAACAATTTCAAATTCTGATAAACACTTAATTTAGGGTCAAGGGAAATACATTAACAGAAGTTTATTGCATTCCATCAAAATAAAGATTAATCCAAACAAAAACGTAAGCTAATCTATCCAAGGCATTTCTAAAGTCATGAAATAAGCAAACATCAGGAACATATCCTTAGACAAACTTTGAAACAAGAAAGGTCCCTTGTGATGAAAGAGAATTACTTTCAATAAAAGATGATTTATGTCCATATCCCCTCATCTACAAATCAAGAAGAACAATGCCATGCCCACCGCTACTTGTACAATTGGATAGGATTGCTAAGCAGGAAAAAATCTAGAAAAACATCAATGCATGCTAATATCCAAAAATACAAATGTGTGAGAGAGAGAGCATTTGAATTTCGAAATAATAAAAACATAGCAAAAGAATTCCACAAAAGCAAATTAACCAGAATACATCCTTCGGAGGTTTTTACTAAAGAAAGAAAGAAAAACCTTAAGAAGGCTCTCCCTAAGATGTAAAATAGAATATGGAAAGCAGAACTCCCTTCTAGATTTTACAAGAAGAGCGCGCTCTTCAGGAGTTTTATCCGAACGTATGTCTAGCTCGCTTGCAGTATAGCTGTGCAAAGATGATCAGGGTGACTAAGTTAGCTAATATATGCAAAGCTGAAATTAAGGACACTGTAATAATAGACAAAAGCTTTTTGTGCAAAATAAAAGAACCATAGCCAACACACTATCGCATGCATGGTGGTCAATCAGCAATTCTGAATGAAAAAAGGGACATTGTCATCATTACTGCGACCAAAAAAAAAAAAAAACAAACAAACATACATATTTTGAATAACAAAAACAGCGATATCATGGTCATTGTTAGGGAGAAACCAAAATAAATAAATAAATAAATAGTTGTGGAAGTCCATTCTGATAGCAAGCAAAGGTTCTCTTTCCTTGATCTGGGAGTTTTGCAAGCCACAAAGGCATGCTTGCTCCACAAACCATTACAGTAGGCATATGCCGACCTGCTAGGTGATCCACCACTTTACAAAAAGAATTTGGCATACGTGGCTTTCTCCTGATTTTTGCAGGCATATGCCAACCTGCCAGGTGATCCATCACATAGAAATGTTCATAGGAGTACCTGTAGAAAAAAAATAAAAAATAAAACAGGAAATTGATAGATGAAGTTGACTCTTGTGCCATGAATCTTACTGCAAGAAGCGTTACAATGGACAGATGCATTAGGTAGTGTCACCTTTAATCCATAGTTTAGTCAGCTTAGAACTTCTCTTCTCCTGCCTTCCAATTTGTCCTTCATATCAGAAACAGACTCGAACTTTGGAGCATACGAAACCTGTAGCTGCACGTCTGCAACTTAAACATGTGAGCACGTGAAAGCAGTTAAACCAATTACCAAAATCCAAACAAACAGCATTCCAGCAACATAACAGAAACTTAGTTTCACCTTACCTTGCCACAGACCACATTGGGTTCCAAGTCTCTGTATGAACTGAAAGAAGAAGAAAAGAAAATTTTCAAGTTATAAGAAACATCACAACTTACAAATATCACACCAATAGATAGTTCAGCCCAAGACTTACAATCGCTCATGGACAGGCATATCCTTTTTTGTGTGGTGAACCATCCATTGGGAGTGATCATGCTATCTCATAGAAAATAGATTGTATTGGCAATAATAATCGATTTTGGTGTAGTGATCATACAACTGAAACACATCAGCTGTCATTGGCCTATCAAAGGTAATGCTAAGATAATGGGTTCTCTATCCCCATTGATGTTTATCTCTCTACATGTTCATCCCATGTTATATAATTGTTGATCATCCATTTCGAGAAGATCCATTGTGTTTACAATTTGTGAAATGACAATGAAGGCAATTAGGAGTAACTAGAGAACCATGAAGTGATATTTGAGCGATGGCTCGAGGCCATATGTCAGACATGCACCATTTTATATTGGATTCTTATGGACCGACCTATATTAGTTCTTTTCTCCAAGAAAAAAAATATATTTCAAGTTTACGCAAGTTCTTATGGAATTATCAGTGTGGGGCCAATAAGTTTTTATTCCACTTTTTAGGGAAAGAAGGAATTTTTATGGCTTATGAAAGAAATAATTCAACCACCCCATTATAAGCTGGAATTCAGGCATTCAACTTGACAACAATTGTGAATTAGTGTTAAAAATTGGATCTAATACAAATTGATACCAAAGTCACCATCCATTATTGGCTCTGCAACAGTTCATATAGGCAGATAGGCGGCATTATTAACAAGGACGAAGTAGCTTATGGTAATGCTTGATAGACATTAAAGACAAAATAATGGGACAGTGGAAAGCAGTGATAGACTCACAAGTCAAAGATTCTGAATCTTTGCCAAGCTCATTGTTTCGCATTGTTAAATCAACTATTTCTTGTTGCTCTCTTTGTTGCTTCTGTTGCAGTTTCCACTCTGAAACTTTTACAAAGAAATCTGACCCTACAAAAAGACAGGGAACTTACAACATAGATCTTAATTGTAAAGAAATGGCAGCATTCATGACAAAATGTGATAACCAACGCAGATGACCATGATATGACTATGGATCAAATACTTGCTAGGTAATGAAAAAAATAAAATAAAATAAAAACACACAAAATCACAATCCAAAATGAGACATTTTATGTATGTTTATTCTTATCTATGTAAAATAGTGAAAAAAAAATGGGATTACATTGATCATGCAACTCCAGAATGGCAGTTAACTCAAAAGCATGAGATTGGTCTAACTAGCTAATCTAGCATCATTTTAAAATGTAAATTTCATAGAAATTGCATTCCTGCCTTTTAACTACCAAAACCTGATCCCTCCAAAATCCAATCAGAAAGAAGGAACAACTTATTTCTGAACATTTTGCTTCTGAGAAAACTAACCTGGACATTTTACTTCAGCAACCATATTGGATCTAGAAATGTCCCATAGACAGAGTTCTCGCTAAGTCCTACTGCAAGATAACTATCATCCTCATGCTCACAAGGCATATAGGCCTGCTACTAACAGGCCAGCAAATAATTTTAAGAACAAAAACATCGAAACTGGTTAAAGAGAGATCACACATTTATCAAAAGGATTTAAAAAAAAAAAGGAAAAAAACAAAAGAAAAGAACAGAGAACGACTATTGGTGCCTTCAAGAAGCAAACTTCCATGACCCAATGATTAAATTTAGAGAAAATATGGATTAGCAACAAGCTGACACATGCTTTCACTGAACTTTGATAATCAGATGTCATTTCAACTTGTAAGCTAAATAGTTTAACTCTCCTTTCTCCAAACATAGTGATCTTTATGGCACCTATTGCAGATGGCCCACAGTTTCTTAAATCAAGAAAGATACAAGAAATTCCATGCACATGGACACCCTCAAATACATGAGATGAGTTCAGAATCTTCCCAGCTTTGACATCATATACAGACTTGAAACAATCAAAATCATTCAATCCAATAAAGAAAAAACAACCAAATTGTTAATCACTGCTCAGCTTGTAGATTAGAATTAAAATGGTAACACCTTAGATTTGGCCTGCATGGTAGTTTTCTCCACTTCCTTTGCATGAATCTTTTCCTCAAGCTTAGAGTAGAACTGTTCAACAACATGGTGGAAATATCTTCAGTTGATGAAGTGTGGAAGCCGTGAGGAATGACCATATGCAAAACTAGAACATATCAGACGAACCTCCCTTCTTTTATTAGCTTGTTTGTTGCATCTAAAATTAAAGCTATAGGAAGGAGTAGAGCCCACTCTTCGGGGTTGCAAACCTGCAGTGGTGGGACTTCTAAAATGCACTTGAGGATAAATGAAAAAACCTTCAATGGATTCTTAATCACTAGATAAAATAGATATCAAAGAAGCCATACAACTTGAAATAAAACAGTTTATAGTTATAAAGGATACAAAGAAGAAGAACGAGGGCACTCTTCAACTTTATTGGGCATCCCCTGTTTCAGAGGTTTAAGATCTTTTATCTACTCCCTGCATCAAAATAGCAATTTCTCACCTGTTGAATAGCTCTTTTCTTCCACTAGATTAATATTAGAGCTAATGGTAAATGTATACACAATTAGTTTAATAAATGTACGAGAGGAGGCGTCCATGTTAGGAACTTTTTCTAATACTGATCTAGATGAGCTAGGAAGCCTTGATGATAGTACTTTCGATCTCGGCAGTTGTGTGAGCAAAAACAGCTGTCTTCCATTCTTTTAAGATGGCCTTCGTTCATTCTGTAACGTAGATCCTCACATTCTTCCTGCGACCACAAACATGCAACAAAGAACAATTCTAAAAGAGATGGTGCTGGCATGGGCATTGATATGTACTAGTTCTAGTGATTTATCACAGATAGATTCTATGACCTAATGTCGTCAAGTACAAAAGATCAATAACAATCTGCACACATATACTGATAGCAGGCTTAAAAACCCACAACATGATGAAGAAATTGGCCAGTCAACCAACGCATAAGAAATTCTACAGAAATGCAATTTGATTTCATACTCGGAATCAACTAAACTGAGTCGCTCTAGCTGAATTCCAAGTCAATTAATTTGGTGGCTTAGGAAAATTGAGATCAACTGTTGAGTATACTTGCCACAATATCTTTAAAACATAAGCAATTGGTGACAACATTTACCTCGGAGAAGTCATCGTCTGATACCATGCAAATGCGAATATCCTTCATCAGATTGGACACATTCAGGACAATGTCTGTACTAATCTCTCCCGTCTTGTAAGACTCGGAAGCCCTCTTTATGCCTGAGAGGATAAAACGGAAATCACGAGCTGCAAATCCAAGAACAAAAAGGAATTCCAATCAAAGCGTATCAAAAGGAATTCCAAACATCTTATTCTGTGTATTTTCCAATTAATGGAAACTCATCATCACTTTTTTGGTCCATTTCACCAACATCAAAGATTAAATCCCTTTCATCTTCAGGGAGTTCCTCATAGTTCTTGCCCTTCTTCGATAGGGCATCTGCAGCATGAAGATCTTGCACTGATAAGCCTTCATGCTGCTTTATCAAATCCCAGCATTCCTTAAACAAAAATTCACGTCTCTGTGTCATTAAAATCCACTTTACCCTGAAAAGAGCATGATAAAGCCACAACAAAGAAGAACAATATCAGACGGCATCAGAAACTTATCATAGGGATGAAAGTAGCATAAGACACAAGAGAAATTAGAACAGCTTGGTTGAGAGCATACCCCATCGGAATCGACATCCAGGTTTTCTTCTATCAGTAGAGCAAGTCTTAAGCAATTAGTGCAGAAGCCTTTTTTCCTTTTAACATGCACAACCACAGCGGCTCTTGTACATCCTGGCAAACTGAGTTTGGACAGCAGAAGCATTGAAGCTTTGAGCTTTTATGGCAGATAAGGCAGGAATGCCAACCTATCACATCAAATTTCTCATGCTAGTAAATGGTGTTGTTTCTTCTATCATGTAAAATTTCAGCCTAGTAAATGCTAACCTATTTCTCATGCTAGCAAATATACCTTGAAGCTTTTAGCTTTTATGGCATATAAGACAGGTATACCAACCTATCACATTAAATTTCTAATGCTAGTTAATGGTGTTGTTTCTCATGATATCTTAAATGGAGTAGGCATTAATCATGCTCATTCATGTCCTGCATTGATGGAATGGCACAGGAATCTAATTTTAGCCATGATATTCTTTCAATTGTACATGGACCAATTGATGTGTCTTTGGTTAATTGTATACTGTGAGTCGAGGATCGTAGTTCTGGGATCTTTTTACATGTAAGTGTGGCTTTAAAGAAACATAAAAGCGGAATATACTAGAAAACATAGAAGTGCCATAGATACCGAATGATCTTCCTTGGTATGACTAGTATGAGAAAAGTTAAGCATTAATCACCATTTATAGAAAATGGGTTAATACCATTCCCTGTTCCTTTATGAAACAGATCATAGTATTTACTTTTTGCAAAGGGTCAAAGATTTCATTAACAGAAATAAGTAACCTTTCCCTCAACATTTTTACACAGAAATCTCAAAAGAACTCAGCTCGGATATCTATGAACTGACAAATCGGAGCACTGTAATTTCAGCATTGTTCATCGAAATGCCATCGGATTTTTATGTCTCTGTCTCAACAGAAATAATAAGAACCAGAAATTAAATAATAAAAACCATGATTTCTTCAAAATACCTGAATTAGGACTTTCAACAGAAACCCTATAATCTCATAAAAAGCTTCGATTTTCTAGCAATGCCGCTGCTGTTCAGCATATCTCAAAAGGAAACCTCCAAGAGCTCGGATTTTCTCGATTATCCCAACATGAAACTTGCCAAAACACTAGAGATCTCTAGAATCCATCATTTTCCTCCGTTCTCGCACGAGATCTTGCATCGGGAGCAGCAGAGCTAGCTGAAAACCCTGCAAAGGGCAAAAAAGCTTCAATCCGTTGGCATTTTGAGCAAGATGTTGAGGAAATTACATGGAAAGAGAGGGTTGAGATCGGGAGAGGGAGATTGAAAGAGAGGGAGATCGGGAGAGGGCGATCGGGAGAGGGAGTGGGAGCTCGCGTTTTGGGCGTTTTGGCGATGAAAATGATCTAGTAGTCTGCGGCAGATTTACATAAATGTGACCTCGGGCCATGTGGGGTCCACTTAGAGGGGTATAATAGAATCCATTCCGTCCATCTGTTTCAAAATGATACAATAAGCTATAATAATAAGAAATAATAATATCCAACACTCAATCGTGACACACCAACAAATAAGTGAAAGTAACAATGTACAACAGCAACTATTCCAGTATGGTGGAATACCGTTTCAAGTCAGGAACGGCTTAAAACCGTTTCTGAACCAAAATGCCAACCGTACCACTATGACGATTTTGGTGTAGTGTGCCACTTTAAAGTTTGCATCTTCAAGAAGGTATATGCATCTTCAGGCCCCATCTAATGAATCGCCCAAATCTCACGCAACACCTAATGAATGGTCCAGATCTCACACATGTGCGGCAATCACTTCATCAAAATTTACTCACAAATTGCTCAAAATAAAGAGAAGGAAAGAAACCTTCTAAACTCGTTATTAATGCATTATAAGCGAAATACATGGATTTTAACTATATCATATAAAAAAGAAAAGCTAGTTATTTGGTTGTGGCTGATGAAACCATGTTCTTCCTCTTGTCGTGGTAGACTGTAATCATCTTTTCACGAGGTGGGAGATTCTCTTTGATAACTGGAACTTCGCTGAAATTCTTGGCCCATGCATCTAGTGATGGGAATCGATAAGCGTCGAATAGCTTTATGCCCGCCACTTCCTCATACGCAGGGAGCCAATGCGAGATCCAACCAGCCACTATATCTACCAATCCGATCGTCTCTCCTCCGAAGAATTTCTTCCCTTCAAGCTCTGCTTCAAGGGTCTTGAGCGCTTCTAACGAGGATTCTATTGCTTGTTCTTGCTCTTTTCCTTGCGAGAGGAAAGCAGTGAGAATGCTAAAGAAACACTGCATCATTAGGAATGTGTTATTGAAGAATTAGCCAACTGAACAGAGCTACTGATGTAGAATGGGTTGCGGACATTCATGGCCAAGATGGACCAGAGAAGGCCTAATTGGAGGCAGAAGTGATCAGGACCGTCAAAACACTAACGCAGGCGTATCTTGCAAACCGAATGAGATATTCCATGTACAATATGATTTTGGGTAGGAGAAACTACTTTAGCCAACCAACCTTGCTGCACCGGGTCACCCACACTGAATTTGTGAGTTCCAATGGTTGAAAGTCCATTTTAATTTTGTTTTTACTATTTATAGTAAGTTTTAGTTCGAGTATAGCTCTTGATACTTTAAGCATGAAAATGGCATAGAAAATTTAGGCGAGTAACGTGGTTAGGCCAAATTGGACACTGACCGTTTTTAGCCAAAAAACATGAAATCTAGTAGAAATCATAACCATCTATAAATAGTAAGTTTACTATTTATAGTAAGTCAGGATTTTAGGGAGTTTGAGTTTATCCTTGTATCAGCTACAATCCTGTTTGGATTCTTCTTAACTTAGCATTGTAAATTCCCATGTGGGGCCCACCAAAATGAGTGCAGTATGACCACACCAACCCATATGGCCCCCAAAGATTACATTGATTGGAAGATCACAACCACTTGGACAAGGGTCTTCCATCTTAGGATTTGGATTGTTACAATCATCTAATTAGCATGACTTTGGGACCATGTGCAAACCATGGTGGAACCCACCTACCCAAATGTACCATGGTCGTAGGTGGGCCTACTAAAGCACCCCATTGGATACCAATAAATTATCAAGATTTGGTTATGGATCATTGCAACCTTAGAATATATACCTAAAAGAAATTGATCTAATTCTCTAAAAAGCTCAACTTGAACTCGTAATCGGGTTGTATTTGGATGCTCAATTAAATTAAATTCCAACAATATGATTCAATTAAGAGTAACGACTAGATTGACTCCAACACTACTTTGCATACATTTCAATGTTAGAGGAAAGGGTGCGTTTGGTTGCATTAAATATATTGAAATTTTGTGATATTTTATAACTAAACAGTCTAATTTGGTGCAATTTTTTATGATATATATGATTCATAAAACTTAGCGCAACCTAACACCCCCAAAAATAAATAAAATTAAAAACTCATGATAAAAAGATCATCACCTTCTCATCCACGAACTTGGCCCAGAACCGAGCCATTGCTCGCTTGTAAGGATCTTCAGGCAATATGGGATTCTCCTTCCACGTTTCATCGATGTATTCGAGAATGACAAGCGATTCCGTGACCGGATTTCCATCATGCAAGAGCACTGGAACCTTCTTGTAAACAGGATTGCACTCCAAAAGCAGTGGACTTTTGTTACGTAGATCTTCTTCTACGTATTCGTATGTGATTCCCTTGTGCTTAAGGGCCCATTCAATCCTATAACAGTATGGGCTTGGGATTGCTCCAAACACCTTCACTTCTCCTCCCATTTCAAATGAAATTTCAAGCTGTGGAAGCTCATCTTCTTCCCCTCCCTATTTATATAGATACATTCAAAGAAGTAAACATGATGCATGCACGTACGTCACTCTAGCTATAAGAACTATGGACCCCATTTGGGTAGTCCTTTGCGTTGATTAAAGATCTCAACCATCTGATTTGGACATTTCTGAAATTTGGCTCTTGATTATTTTATTTTTAACCATACACTTGACCAAGTCAACAATAGTTGGATGGTTAGAACCGTATGATCGTCGTGAGTCATTTCTGCCATTTGGACGGTCCAGATTGCAGTATATCTACAACATGTGTAGGATGGAATGATGGTGATGGTGATGACTAAGGGATCTGTTCGGTCAAACACGGAGAGTTGTACTGACGAAACAAATGGTTTTATGGGCCAAGTGTATGAAAACCTTCCAATGCATGTAGTTTGATTTGGACATGTCCAAAATCCATATCATCAATCTGGACCGTCCACTAGGTCAATGCTACTCTTCCATGACTTCTATTGAAAAATTTCAGCAATTGAATTCTCCTAAACATCCCTGACTGGACCTACCTCCTATAAATGATCTAGTCCATCCATTTGTGATGCCGTTGTCTAGGCTTTTTGGGTCATCTAATTAGAATTATCTGTCATGGTAACATACTAAGAGTGGCCCGGACCAAATGGGCGGTCCAGATTGACGCTATGGATGATCTAGATGTTCAAATGCAATTAATTGCATTGGAAGGCTGTCATCCACTTTTGATAGTCTCTTTAGCGAAATACGACAAGTCAACTTGCCATGGCATCATCGCATACGCCACATTGAAAAACGGAATTTTACAAATAACTACCTGACCATTTTCAAAAAGGCTTTCCCAAAGCTAGCCGTTAACGTTATAATTATCATTCCACTAGCTTCGGTGAGCAAACAGGAGGTGGCTCCGGTGGGACCCATTATAATTAAAATCTCCGGTTGTGTCTCCACCAACAATAACATTATGGTGGGCTATAGGAAGTTTTTAACGGTGGGGATTCAATCACTATTGTTTCAAGTGGTCATGGTCCACCATCGCCGGTTGTCTCCACCACCATCGAAAAAACAGAAAACCTTCATCCAGGTCTTTGTGACCTTATCCAAAGGTGGAATGGCAGACAAACATTACGCCGGGCTCGAGGAAGTTTCTAATGGAGGACGTTCAATCACCACTGTTTCATATGGTGTGGTCCACTTGAGATTTAGATCTGCTTCATTTTTGGATTCATGCCATAAAATGAGCTGGCAAAATAGATAGACGGAGGATATTTGTAACAAAATCTCATTTTTGTTATCAAACTTTTTTAAAAAATTTCAAATTTCAAATTATGATTTTATTTTTTTTTCAAAATCTCAATTTTTTTTCCAAAATCTTTTTTTTTTTTTTTTTTCTGAACTTAACAATTTATTCAACTTCTCAAAAAATTCAAGATGCCAATTTATTTATTTTCAAATGAACCATGTTTTTCAACTTTTCAATTTTCTTTTTCAAAATGACAATTTTGTGTCAAATCTTGATGTTCTTTTAAATCACTATTACTTTTCAAATTCTCATTTTTTTTTCTCAAATATTTTCAAATTTTTTTCAAAATCACAACATTTTTTTTTAACTTCCCAATTTTCCTTTTCAAAATGTCAGTTTTTTGTCAAAATCTCAATTTTTTATTTTTATTTTTTTCAAAATTTCTATTCTTTTGAACTTCTCCATTTTCTTTTTAAAAATGTTTTTTTTTTTTAACTTGTCAAATCTTTACTCAAATTCAAATTTTTTTTTTTTCAAAATCTCCCTTTTGTTATCAAACTTTTCAAATTTTTTTTTTTTTCAAAATACAATATCTCAATTTCTTTTTGAAAATAACTTTTTTCCTAAGTGTCAAAATTTTCACAATTATTTTAATCTTTTCAATTTTCTTTTTCCAAATATCAATTTTTTTTCAAAATCTATTTGTTTCCAAAATTATCAACTTTTTTCAAAGTTCTTAATTTTGTTTTCAAAATCTAGATTTTTATTAATTCATCATTTTTTTTCAAAATCTCAATTTAATTAGCAAACATTGTTTAATTGTTTTTCTTAACTTCTCAACTATTTTTTTCAAAATCATAATTTTTTTAAACTTCTCAATTTTCTTTTTCAACATGTCAATTATTTATCAAAATGTCAATTTTTTTTTCAAACTTTATTTCCTAAAATCTTGATTTTTAATAAAATACAAAGGATGTGGAGTGGGATTTTTCATGTGATATTGCAAATCATTTAAATATTAGTTTTAAAGAAAAAAAATTAATAATAATTTCCACTCAATTAAAATAAAAATAAAACAAAAAAATAAAATAAAAAAATTTGATGCATTTGATCGATTGATACAAAAATAATCTTAGATACAAATAAATACAATTAAACCATTGAAATTCTATTAAAAAACACTTCTTTGATTACAATAAAACACAAATTTCCATCATATTCTATATATATATATATATATATATATATATATATATATATATATATATAAAACATTTGGTAGGGGCAAAAGTCAATTTATGACGGACCATGGAAAAAAGAAAATAAAATCCATTGTTAAATGTTTGAAGTTGGGTTTTTTGGGCGATACTTCATGATGGACCAAAATTCGTCACGAAATCTTAATTTGTGGTGGACTAAATCCATCATAAATCTCATTTTAGCAACAAATTTTGATCCGTCGCTAAATTCTACTACTTTTAATCACCATAATTTCCATAATAAAGTTGTGCGCGACGGACATTTTCCGTTAGTGACGGACTAAGTCCGTTGTTAAACCAAGCCTTTTTTGATCCATCACAAAATTGTGATTTTAGTGTGGTGACATCAATTATCTTGCGCTATGAAATTTCGAGTTAACTGTTAATAAACTCTCTTGTAAATGCTACAACTCTATCTACCTTCATTTTTTGGTGGTAGTAAATTCTGTTTGTAGAGTTAAGTATGCCATGGCATATCATACTATCATATTGGAACTTGAAACGGATATGATCCTTAGTCGGAGGAATTTTCCATGCACTGTTGCTTCTGCTGCTGCTGCTCTCACTTCCGCTTCTAGGTGTTCACACTAGCAAACATTTTGAACAAGATTTTTTTTGCCACTTTCACTGTGAAATTTGCTATTATATGATCATTTTAAGAATGGATGAATTTATGTGCTTCTTGATTGTAATCAAAACCCAAATTTGCTGGATGGTTACTTTCAGGGTAAGCTGATGAATGGTTAGGAAATAGCAGGGAAAAGCTTTCCAAGAATTTTGTGCAATTAGGGAGTGAAGAATTCAAAAATGAGTTTTTATTGATTGCAAAACTTCAACATATGAATCTTGTTAGGATTGTCAAATTGGCAGTTGTCAATTGTTTTCGTTGGTGTATGTCACATGATGAGTGGACAAGCCTGATTTTTATGTTAAGCATTCTTTACGGTGGGGACCAAACCTTTTGGACGAGTGGGATGCTGTAAACACTTGACACATTGGAATTTATGCTCTAGGTGGATGGTAAGTTATTTTCTAACTAGTCGTGTGTGAGGTTGCTTCTTTAAATTATTATATTTTAAATGTTAAATATTACTGAAGGTTAGCATTCAAGAGGGTTCTAGGTTTTCTAAACCTAACATGGTCTCAGCTAGGAACTCATGAAAAAATAGTAAGATGGTTTTTTTTATATGTTCTTATATAATTTGTTTTGTCTTTTAAAGAATTCAGAAAGATGGGTATTAAATTTTATTTTTTGATTTTTAGAATTTTGAACATATTGGGCTGTTGATTGTAGATGGGTACCGCAACAACTTGCTTGCTCTATTTGAAAAAGGAGTGGAGGAAAGTTTTATTGAGGATTATGCAAGGCATGTTATAGTTTCAGCAGAGACAACAGAACAACTAATTAGGAAAATGGAGGAAAATAACTGAGAGATATTTGGGCTTTTATTTTATTTTGTTTCATATGGTATATTGATGAAATCAAAGAAATCCTTAAGAAAAAGTTACAACTTTGCGTATGATGTTCTAGATTGTTCTTCTAGTAGGACCCATTGTGGATGGGCCACATGGAACAACTCCCATTGATCAGTCCCCCATTGCCCATCGAAAAGTGTTGAAATATGGACGGTTGTTTCAAATCATCCCTTGTATGGATGGAACACTTACCAATGGGATCTTTATGACATGGCCCATCCACAATGGGGCCAGCTTTAGTGGAATTTGGAAAAAAAAATGACATTTTCTGAGGAAATGAATGTAAATTTCCATCTAGGTTTCTTTTATTAAGATTGAAGTTTGATTGACGGAGATAGTTTTTTATTATTTCTCCATCTGTTTTTTTTTCCCAACAGATTGCAGTGAATTTTTTATTTTATTTTATTTTTTATTTTATTTATTTATTCTTTTCAGGTTTATTCTACATTGATTTTTTTGAATGCATGTTTCCTCTGTTTATGATTCATTGTCTTCCAAATTGACGGGAATCAAGTTGAAGTTGTAGCACGGAAGAGTAACACGTATGCATGAGGCCTACGCTTTGGCCACAAGAGTTTCTTGAGTCACAACGAACTCAAGATGAGTCTTAAATCCATAAATAAAAGCATGTTTACATTTTTTGGTTTCTAACAAACTTGAATCTTCTCCTCCACCAAACTTTCCTTTAATTGAGCACTAATCCCCCACCAAAAATTCATCCTTTTTCAGTATATTTGGTGCTAAAATTTTAGTAGATTATTTCCTTCACTTTCCACATCATTATTTGATTAATAATTCAATACATCTTCGCAAATCAAAAGCTAATGTACTAACCCGTTATGATTAACGACTATATATAGTTACATCAACAAGGGCATTCTTTAAAGGCACGGAGACATGGAAGAAAGAGACCGCAATGAACACTACAAGAAAAGGGGGCTTTAGCCTCGGTTCAAAACCATGGCCAAAAAGGTTAAAAACTGAGGCTAAAGCATTTAGCCTCAATTTTGCCTCAATTATCCAAACCAAGGTTGGAACCATCGTGGCTAAAGGCTTTAGCCTCAGTTTTAGCAACCGAGGCTAAAATGACTTTTATAGCCTCAGTTCTTCAAGTGAGGCTAAAAGAACCTTTTTAGCTTCGGTTTTTACAAAATGAGGCTAAATCAAAATTTTAGCCTCTATTATTTCCAACTGAGACTAAATCTAAGTGTTAGCCTCAATTGCCTCCAACCGAAGCTAAATCTATTTTTAACCTCGGTTCTCAACAACCGAGGCTAAATCCTTTAACCACGGGAATTTCAGCCTTGGTTATCAACAACCGAGGCTAAATTCAAGCCTCAGTTACAAATTGAGGCTAAAAATGTTTTTTTTTTTTTTAAATATTTATTTAAACTACTAATCCATTCATTCAATCCACTCATGAAACAATCAATCATGAAAGCCACAATACCAACAAAACAGTTTACAACAGTCTATTTAAAGTTTAACTTAATCAAACTGTTACACAACATTAAGTTCTACAAATAATACAAATTCATGGTTGCGTCCGTCATCACCGGTGCCGTTGTGCTTGGCAGACCCTGAGATAACATTGCCCGTCCATCTTCTTCTGCTGTTAACATTAAAGAATAGCTTTAAGATGAAGGAATAACAAACTCGGAAATAAACATATGGGTACAAAAGAAAAATAATACTGTTTTCATGAAGAAGAAAAAAGGTTATCTTGCTCACCATTATTTTTCTGAGACTATTGTTTGAAGAGGCAGAGAACTTTCAACTTCATTAAGACCGAAATTCCTTTCAGCAACAACCTTCGACATTCCAAACATCTGAAATGGGACAAAAGACCATCTGGTAAATAAATACATATACAAATGTACCATGTAATTTGGATTTCGGATCATTTTCAACTGATGATAACCAATAGCTAGGATAGTCTGACACCACTATGATTTTCCAGCCCAGCTCCCCACATCCATAACAGGGTCAGCAATTATGAGGATTGGGATACATGGATGACGTGCTTCCTGTGGATATAGTTTGGTATACTGTCAAGCACGCTGGAGTCTATCAAGTGTTATCTTCAGTTTCTTTTGTTGACATTTGGCTCCCCAATTCAAGTTCTAGTTCAAGTGTTTGCCTAACCTTTTGAATGGTCTTCGTAAAGCATGTCTTGTGTTTGTCCATGGAAGCATGAACAAATTCATCAATGTGATCCCTTAGATCAGCCAAGAAACTAGCTTCCTCTGATTTCTTCTTTCGACAAGAGGTAGCGCGGTGTGGCTTCTAACAGATGACGACTGCGATTGAGATTGAGCTTGCTGAGATTCCATCACGAACAACACGATCTTATCCTACCACATGGAAATCTGTCACCTCAACAACTCAGAAAGGTACAATCTTAATCTTATGTCTATCAGTTTCTAATAGATCAGGCCTGGAAAACTAGACATGCTAATACATCCATACAACAGTCAAACATTAGCATTTTAATGAGAGTCCAGGATCAATCTGTTAAGAGGAATGATCTTCATGGTGGCAGCCACCCGAATAAGCCTCATTTTTTGGCATGAAGCAACACTTCCTGCTGCCTCAGACCACATTCCCATCAAATTTCCTACTAACAACTAAAATAAGACTGTTTAAATCATAAAAATCAAAATCAACAACAAAATAAAGATACAAAATTATCCTCCAAAAACCAGCAGTCATCAGTCATTTCTAAACCACACCCGCCAAACTTGCAAATTTCCAACTAGGAATATTTTCTTTTTAAAAGTAATGGTTTTACTGAAAGAAACTGAAATGACCAAAAGAATTACACGACATTCAACTAATTACAAAATAGATCCAACTCACTCCCAACAGTAAAGATTGAAACCCATTCCTTCAAAAACCATGGATGCACTCCCACAAAGATTACGAAAACAATGATTGTTTCACTCCCCCCATAAAGCCCAGGTACTAGTCAATAAGGCCAACCTCCAACATCTCCTACCATTCTTCCCAAACCCACACCCATGCCATGAGTGAAGAAGCCTCCGCTGATTCCGGCATCACCCACGACACCCCAAAGAGATTCTAGAAGTTCAACCATATTTCCCTCACAAATGGACAATGGATAAATAGATGGTCGATGGATTCCTCATTTTTCATACAAAGTAAGAAAATAATGGTGATTGTCATCCTCCTTTTTTGAAGATCACCCCACCAACCAAGCCAGTGCGGGCCACCTTGGGAGGGGCCCGTAGGATCACAAAGAGAATGTGTGCGCAACTTCCTTTCCAAAACAAGAAAAGAAAAGAAAAGAGGAGAAGAAAAGAAGATACCGACTACTGATTTTAAAAAATAATTTAAAAAAAACTAAATATCAATTTTCACAACATCTATAAGCAATTCTAAAACAGCATTCACATCAAATTTTCAATTCTCTAACTTCACAATCAAGATCAAGTCAAAATAAAAGAAAACCAGAAAATTAAATAAATAAATATCGAAACCTAAAAAATATCAGAACCTCTTCAAACACGTAAATTTCATTTCTCAAAGTTTTTGTTATTTTCCTAAATGGCATTACTGTCAAATTTCTACTTACATAACTCTGAAGTAAAGACGCCATCCAAATCCATCATTAGAATATCAAGATAACTAAATTTCCAACCTTCAAGTCCTGATTCCAGTCGAAAAGGACACAGAAGTCACAACAGGAAACAACTTACTTGGCTCACATTGGTACAACACACCTTTTGAGTACCATAAATTGGAAATAAAATTTAAAGAAAGCAAGACTTGTCTTATGCCACTGGAAGGAGTTTACCACAAGTCAAAAGAACCCTACTTGGCATTATGTGGGTAACCATTGGAGCTCAATTTGGCATGTTGATGAGGATTCTTTTGAGCTTTTATGAAGCTGCTTCATTCAATCTCTAACATTCATCAAATAGCCAAAATGCAATTGTTCAATCTATTTAAGTTTGGATCCAGTCCAGGACCTTCTCACTTGGCTGACACACTTGCTGGTCAAACTATAACTCAATGCCAACACGGACTGACACATCAGCCACTTTTGTTGTAACAGGAATTGTTTGATAACCATGATGAAGAAGAATACTTTCCAACAAAGAGCTACCAGTTAACAGCCAAGAAACTCACCTCCATCGTGAGGTGGCAAGCCAAAAGTTGATAAGGCATGTACTTATAGCCATTGCAAAAAGAAAAAAGAAAAAGATACATTGTAAGCATACCCCATGTATTTATTAAGGTGAAGAGATGTCATGGTTGGCTGATGACAAACTCTTGACCCATTTTGAATCACTCAAACTTGAAAACATAGAAACAGTAAGTGTTTTCTTTGAAACAGTAAGCATACCCCAGGATTATATAATTCCCTGAACATTGTATGAGGACTGTAGAAAACATACATGGAACTGAAAGATCAAATCCAAAAATAAACACATACAGCTCACCTGTCGAGTTCTTCCTTCATCGCAGGGTCTAGTTCATCATCAATATCGACATCCTCATAATTTTTTTAAATTTATTGTCCATTTATAGTGGGGTCCTTATCTTCATTGGTGAAATTATTACTATAAGGAACTAAATAGGTGAAATTATACATGGGTCAGTGATCCGAACCGATGAAGATAAGGACCCCACTATAAATAAGTATCATGACATCAACAAGCATCCCAAAAGGCTAATTCCTGCAACCAGATATTGGAGCTAAACCTACAATACAGCAGTAGTAAATCATTCAAATACAGTGAAAATTTAAAACATTACTCAAATCCTCACTACATTTTCTTAAACTTGGAAATCACATTATAAATTTTGCTACTTCTATGATCTTTTATTTTCCGTCAAAACAAATAAAATAGTAAAGATTCATATATCCCACCAAAAACAAGACCAAAAAATGATAAATATTCCATCAAAGAAGATCTGAAGCTAAATTCCAAGCAGAAACAGAGAAAAAAAAAATACCCTAATTCAACTGTGGAAATCAGCAATTTTCGAACACAAAATCCTCCAAACCCACACTTTCTTAAACCATTACTAGACATTATCTTTCCAAAAACAGGAACTGCATTAAAATTTCCCAAACTCCCACAAAATCCATTGAAATCTCGGCATTTGAATCCTCTCAAAACCAAGAAGGAAAAAAACAAAAATAAAAAGCAAGTGCAGATCCGCATTTAAGTTCTCAAATTGAAAGAATCTCCTTTAAAAACGAGCAAACCAAAAGAAACGTTTCTCAAAACCCGAACCGGAGAGCAGAAACCCCGATTCAGGAGCTGAAACCCGCAAATTAGATCTCAAAAGTTAGAGAATCTCCACAGATAAGGGATTCTGGGCTAAAATCCGATTAGAAAAGACAATTATTTGAAAGAAACATCTCAAAAACAAAATTCTGAGAGCGGAATCGCCGGTTCCAAAGCTATAAGCGGAAATTTTTCAGAAAATGTTCCAAACCGGTTCAGATCCACATTTAAAGATGTCAAAACGCGAGGAATCTCTCCCAAAAAGAGATCCAGAGCTAAATTTCGAGCAGAAACGACGAGAATGCGAAAGATACCTCTCAGAAAAGAAAATCCGAGAGCTGGAACATCGATTCCGGAGTGGGATCTGCGGCAGAAATCCTTCAAGAACGAAGATCACAGGCTCTAAAAGAGGAAAGGTTAGAGAGAGAGAGGGAAAAGGGAGAAGATTTTTCTAATTATAGGACGTCCTTTTCAGGTTAGCGTTTTTTCTAGGGTTTGAGCAGTGGGATGTTGAGAAGCGGTGGACTCTCTCTCTCTCTCTCTCACTCTCTCTCTAGAGAGGAGATTCGAAGCTTCCAGCGATTTTGATTTCTCAACGCCGCCCTCTGTCGTTTCTTTCTTCCGGTGCTTTATATGTCCGTTTTTTGCCTCAGTTTTCATGAAAGGTGGACTTTTTGCCACGATTCAGGCAACTGAAGCTAAAAGGTGGCTTTTTTTTTGCCTCCGTTCCTATGCAAGTGAGGCTAAAAGGTGAAATTTTTGCCTTAGTTCTATGCAAGTGAGGCTAAAAGGTTCCGCCCCGGTTCGTATGTAACTGTCAGGAAAAGGAGAGACATAAGAGGCTAAGAAGGGGTAAGAGGCCCACCCCATTACATGATTAGAGATGTATTGGGCCCACCCAATTTCTGATTAGTTCTGTTTTCTCTCATATTATTATGCAAAATGATAATCTTTTAGCCTCATTTTCTCACCAACCGAGGCAAAAGGGTAGACTTTTAGTCTCAGTTTTCAACAACTAAGGCAAAAGGGCAGACTTTTAGTCTCAGTTTTCAACAACTAAGGCAAAAGGGCAGACTTTTGGCCACAATTCCTCATCGAGGCAAAAGGGCAGACTTTTGGCCTCAGTTTCTCACCAATCGAGGCAAAAGGGCAGACATTTAGCCTCAGTTTCTCAACAACCGAGGCAAAAAGGCAGACTTTTAGCCTCCGTTGCTCACCAACCGAGGCAAAATGACAGACTTTTAGCCTCAATTTTCAACAACCGAGGCAAAAGGGCAAACTTTTTTGCCTCAATTTCTCACCAACCGAGGCAAAAAGACAAACTTTTAGCCTCGATTGCTCACCAACCGAGGCAAAAGGGTAGACTTTTGGCCTCAATTTTCAACAACCGAGGCAAAAGGGCAGACTTTTGGCCTCAACTGCTCACCAACCGAGGCAAAAGGGCAGACTTTTGACCTCAGTTTCTCACCAACTGAAGTAAAAGGACAAACTTTTAGCCTCAGTTTCTCAACAACCGAGGCAAAAAGGCAGACTTTTAGGCTCAGTTACTCACCAACCGAAGCAAAAGGGCAGACTTTTAACCTCAGTTTCTCACCAACTGAGGCAAAAGGGCAAACTTTTGGCCTCAATTTCTCATCAACCAAGGCAAAAGAGCAGACTTTTGGCCTCAGTTCTCAATAACCGAGGCAAAATGACAGACTTTTAGCCTCAGTTGCTCACCAACCAAGGCAAAAGGGCAAACTTTTTACCTCGATTGCTCACCAACCGAGGTAAAAGGGCAGACTTTTGGCCTCAGTTCTCAACAACCGAGTCAAAAGGGCAGACTTTTAGCCTCAGTTGGTCACCAACCGAGGCAAAAGGGCAGACTTTTGGCCTCAGTTGCTCACTAACCGAGGCAAAAGGGCAGACTTTTGCCTCAGTTTCTAACCAACCGAGGCAATAGGGCAAAGTTTTAGCCTCAGTTTCTCATCAACCGAGGCAAAAAGTGAATTTTTAACCTCGGTTCCTTTACAACCGAGGCTAAAAACCATATTTAGCCTCCTTTTTTTGAACCGAGGCTAAAAAAATGAGGCTAAAGAGACCGCAATGAAGAAGGTAAGGTTCTTCCCTTACTGCTCTAAAAATATATTTTCCTTCGGATAGATCTTCATCAATTGAGTTGTTGGAACTATCCTTGATTTTCAGGAGGCAACCAAGCTTTTAGAGTCGTCATCCTCGAAGTTGAACGGTGAGTATCTTATTGAAATACATTAGTATGTGTTTGAGCAAACGTCTTTTAGAATCATAAGATCGAGCTTCCTATTTATTACAAATAGAATATTTTCCTATTTGGTACCTAATTTGTGTATTTGTGGCCCACTGTCGTGACTTGACTCGAGACCAAATGAGTTGATCTAAGTCTAAAAGACATGGCGTAGATACTTACGGTAAAAGTAATATAAAATACAAATGTTGTCAAAGCATCCAACACTTATATTACTAAAATATCAAATTTCTCTCCAAAATTGATGTAAAGCGAGTCGCGGATAGATTCACAGCCAAGATGAACCAAAAAAGCCCAATCGGGGATGTAGGTGATCCAGACCATCTGAAACTAAAACGGACGTATCTCGCAGACCAGAATGAGTTATCTGACATATCATATATGATTTTGAGGTAGGACGATTTACTTAGTCATCCAACCTCGCTATGTCGGGTTGCGCACACCAAATTTGTGAAATACCTTCAGATCGATGGTCGAATTCCTGTTTTAATATCATTTTCACTATTTATAGTAAGTTTTAGTTTGACAATAACTCTTCATCCGTTGGGCTTTAGGAGTTGCACCCAACATGAAAAGTGCTTAGAATAGTTAGGGGAACATCATGGTTTGGCTAAATAGGACGCTTACTATTTATAACCAAAAACCATGCGCTCTAGTAGGAATCATGATCATCTATTATAAATGCTAAGTTTACTATTTATAGTAAGTCACGATTTCTAGGAGTTTTAATTATAGTTTAATTTTGAAAGTTTTTCCTAGGGTTTATGTTATTATTTAAGAGGTTCTAAACTCATTTTTCATTATCAATCAAATTATTATAAATTTTATTAGAATTATTTCTATTTTCTATCCCTCCTCGTGGATTCGAGGTATCTCTGTGAGGAGTTCAAAGAAGTTCCGTGGATTCGGAACAGTTATCCCTCTGAGGAAGACGGTGCTCGACCTCTACAGGTCCTCCCCTGCGTTATTTTGGTATCAGAGCGAGACTTTTCCTTGAATCTATGGCTTCTATCGATAGGTTGGACAATAATCCCATGAACGGTGCTCCATGGAATCATCTTTTTACGGCGGCAGCTTTCGAAGTAGCACAGTGAGAGAATCGGCAAGTCCTGCAAGGGCTGCAGGCTACCATCGATCGCATGACGGAGGCCATAAGGCAACTCCGTGTTCCTGATGGTGATCCGCCGCCAACAATTGCTAAAACTCATAATCGCCTTGATCGCAGGATGGTGCCAGCGGTAAACCAAAGGATCATTCCTAAGGAAGGAAAATCCAGCAATAAGGAGGTCAATGACATAATCCTTCAATATCCTAGACAAGGCGGTGATCAAGAAGATCGGTCAGATCGAGAGTTCAAAATAAAGGTTGATATCCCTAGCTTCAATGGCCAACTTCACATTGAGGATTTCCTCAATTGGCTTTCTGAAGTTGAGCGATTCTTTAACTATATGAAAATCTCTAAAATGAAGAAAGTCAAACTTGTGACATACAAGTTTAAGGGTGGAGCTTCAGCTTGGTGGGAGCAACTACAGCTCGCACGGACGAGACGGATAAAAGCACTAATACGCACATGTTAGTGGATGAAGCAGCTGCTACGCGCATGATTCTTCCCTAGCGAATACAATCGAGTATTATACCAACAATATCAAAATTGTCGATAAGGTAATCGATCGGTAATAGATTACGTAGAAGAATTCTACCGCTTGTTGGCGCGCAACTATTTGGTCGAGACTGAATCGTAACAAGCCATCCGATTCAACGGTGGATTGCGTACGGCAATCCAGGATCGAGTCTAGATGCAGCCCGTTTGATTAATGAATGATGCAATCAAATTGGTTACCCGAGCAAAAGCACAGCTTGAACACCCCAACACATGGACCTATCCTACCACCAGGGTCGCCGTGGCAAGTCTGTCCCAAGGAGTTCCTGTAACACCCCGTGTTTTCAGAACCAAAGTATATTACTCGTTTTCCAAAAACCCGAGTGTTAACCTTAAGAGAGTCAAATTCAAGTATATATATTTTTTTCTTTTCCTTTCAGAGTTAGCAGTTTAGCAAAAGATAGACAAATCAAACATAAAAGAAAATTTTCATTTACATTCAGAATATACCAGCGACTGCCCGTAATGACTTATACAAACCATTGTCTCTATATTAACAAATACAAGAATTTCACAATTTACACATGAGAAATAATAAAATGCATATAAACTTAAGCCACAAGATCACACCACTTCTTTTGATAGATATCGTCATGCACCCCTGATAATTGTACCCTGCTCTATATCAATCTGGACATGAACATCTTTTAAATTACTTGTATTTCTTGTACGGTTGAATATTCGATGAATGTGTGGCCAACTCAGTGTGAATTCCTCTCAAGATTACACACCACTGCCTTTACTAAGCATAGTTAAAAACAACAAGACATTCAAAATAAAATATGATGCAGTCTTATTTAAATGCATGGATGCGTGAATGCACATCGACCTGGGGATACTCATCTAGTAAGACTTGTGCTCGTCACCCATGCAATAGACGGGTCACTAGTGTAGCTATCTCATACAATATAGTGACCACGTCATCGTACATTACATACATAGGTCGATAGTCGATGGTCTGAAAGTTAGCGAAACGATACCCCACTAAGCCTAAGGGCACGTGCTACAACATCCAGAATTAGCCACCCGTCATTGCCAGTATGCTATGAATGCATGATTAGCCAAACCTTTATTATTTCAATTACAACTAGCTGATTTAAATAAACTCAAAGGTCACTATGGGGGGCTCGTCACCCAGCGTAGGCCGACAACTCGGGCATAGTGTCTCATTCCCACCATCTCCGGCTTATGAGATTTTTCCATCTTAGGATGTTTAATGGATGTCCATTGATCAATAGTCAATCAAATTCAATAAGTAGGGATTACCATTGCATGGGTATAGGCCATCGAAGGCTCGCAAGACAATCATCAAAACATGGAATAGATGTTAAATCACAGCAATAAAAGGGTGCTCGGATCATTAAATTGAGACTGCGAAGGGGTCAGGTAAGGTTAAATCAGAGCGGTTAAAGAGGTCATTTCTAAGCCACTCAAGTCATATGACCTATGAATGGTAAATCCCATATTAATGTTTCATATTTCATATAACCTCCAAATTGAGGGTCTATTTCTTACCACACTCTATCTTTGTTACATCCGAAGCATGGGTTCACATACACAAGAGAGATCACCCACTGTTAAGTATAGTGAATAGAGATCCATAAACGACTCACAACAAACCATGATAAAGCATATAGTTATGACATGCTAGATAAAAGTTGATTCATAATAATCGCAATAAGTCATGATAAGAACTATCAATTTAAATTTAAATGAAAACCATCATGTAAGTAGTTATTGTTTAGGATCATAGTTCACAACTGTCAACTATAATTCAAGTACAAGCTATGCCTTAAGAATTGATAAAAGATTGCATGATATGAGATAACATCTGTGATTCTAATAAAGACTATTACTTAAATTAATTTGGAAGTGGAAAGCTTAAGGGGAAACGTCACCACCTTATGTTTTGAACCGCTTACGTCATCGTTAGGAGGTGTGTGCACCCTTAAGGTTGAATCCTACCACAAATTATGAAATTGTATGATTAGATCCAAGTTCTATGCGCTATTAGGGTTAAGATCATACCCTAGGGTTTCAATTACTTATTCTTAAGGTTTTGATGTAGAATTAGGGTTTTCACCCTAGGGTTTATTTCTAGGCTTAGGATTTTAGTGTTAATCGATGTACATTTGACCATAATGCTAGTAATATTAATAATTTCATGGTGATCATTAACATTAAGGATATAATTAATATTAGTTGATGTGACCTTAATAATCATTGTGATGAAAATAAATAGTATACTCTACTATCTATGATAATATTTAAGAATGAAGAATAAAATATTTATATTTAACAATTGTAATTTGTCTGTAATTACTAATATTAGTATAGGTAATTTACCAATGGTTAATCATGCTTAATATTAATAAACCTATTAATGGTAATAATGGTAACATTGATAACTATAATCGAAATAATTTTAATTTGGAAGGAGGTGGACTCACCTTGGTTAACTCAGTAGTTTAACTCAGCCTCAATCCGAACCGACAACCTGCTCCGCAACTCAACCCGACTCAACTCAACTCAACAGAGTTGACCCAACTCCACGCAACTCGACCGAGTCAACTCAGCAGAAATGGCAGCCGAGTTGACTCGACATCACACTCTCTCCTCTTCTTCTTCCCTCTTCCTCTCTTCTTTCTTCTTTCTTCTTCTTCTTAATTTTTCTTTTATTTCTCTCTTTCTTCCCTGGGGTGAACTGGACCGAACCAACCCCAAACCTGACTTGACCAAGTCAAACTCGATTTCAGCTGAGTCAGCCCAACAGCCACCAACACCTCTCCTTCTCTCTCGGTTCTCTTTCTTTCTTCTTCTTCTTATCCTCTTCCTGCATCTCTTCTCCCCCTAAACTTCCCAAAAGTCTAGACTGGACCAACCCGCACCCAACTCGAATGGACATCAGCCCCGACTCATGCAACTCGACCCAACACTTGGTTCGGTTGGAGCGGGTGTAGCCATGCACCCCTTCTTTCACCATTTTTCTTCTTCTTTTCTGCTTCTGGAAAGTCCAGAGGTGGCTAGACTCATCACAGGCACGGCCCAACTCAGTGGACTCGGCCAAACTCATCTTGAACTTGGACTAAGTCTAGGTGTGGCACGACAGCAGCGGAGAGCAACTCGTCTTCCACTCATCTCTCACTCTCTTCTCTTATTTCTCCTCCCTCTCTTTCTAGACTTTCATGAAGTCTGGCCTCAGTTCGGACACGCCCAGTTCGAGCCAAGACGAGGCACGACTCAACCCAACTACACTGGCTCGGTGCGGCATAGTCGGAGTCGAGCCCTTCTTTCTCACCTTCTATTTTCTTCTTCTTTTCTTCTTCAATCTGCATAGACCACTGTAGAGATGGCCCACCTAGTAACTGATCTGAGATTAAGGGGTGCAACAGGAGCTAAGGGCTAAGCTTTCAACAAGGAAGACGACCCGCTATTAATGGCAAATAATGAATGTCCGCATTTTTCTTCAAAATGATGCCTAAGGATGATGCAAACAGGCCAATGGGAGCTTGGAGTATGATCAAAATGAAGCTTGGTGGAGGTTTTCCTAGTGGGTTTGAGCTCGGAAGGAAATGGTCGATTTTCTTTGTGTTGCCACAAGAGCAGGAGAGAGAGCATTGTTGCTTCGATCACTTGTTCGTTTCATATCAAACCTAAGTCTCCTTGACTATAGGATCGAAATTAAATGGTCAGGATATGATCCATCCGAAACCACTCCTAGATATGATCGATAATGCAAAGCCAGCCGCGGTTTTGCTATCACGGGTGGAAGCCCTAGTCCGGGGGTCTGGATGGTTGAGATCTCATCTGCTTGGATGATCCAGATCATGTCGAACACCCCTCACATGGATCGCCAACCTGTTGCACGGAGATAGTTTCCATTTTTGGAAACACTTTGTTTGTAGGCCCTATTTGTACCAAGGATCGTGTGCATGCACATGTGCTCCCAGGTGTGAGATTAGGTGGGGTTTGATCAGAAGAAACGTCCACACCAGATGGATGGTTCAAATCATGAAAATGGGCCCTAATCTGTGGGCCTTAATCAAAACTACGAACATCTGTCTGTCCGCTAGCGAAAAAAATAAAAGAAAGGGGAGTTCTTCCCATATGCGGGAAAATATCTGACTATGTTTCCTGACCTAGTGCTTGGCGGGAGTACATGCCCTATGCACATTCACCATGTGCATGGGGTCCACCGTGATGATTTTAATGGATCGCCTCGTCCATTCTCTTTGGGGGTCCCAACCAGAGCCTTCGACTAAAGATCAGGTAGATCTAAAGTTTAAGTGGGCCCCACAACTTGATTTGGGTCTTATTTATGGATTGGCATTGATCCGACGATCGAGTCATCCCAAATTTAAACATCGACGGTCAAAAGAGTCCTAATGGATGTTTGTGTCTTTTGTAATGAGTTACTAACCAAATACTAATATTAATGTTAATTTTATTATTATTATTACTTTATTATAAACTATATATCATTATCATTATTTATTTCACTTTATTACTATCCTTATTATTATTATTATTATTATTATAATTATTTTCTTCAACACACACGCATGCATTTTTATTCATGTCATGGGTCCCACTCTGTAGGTAACTAAGATTACCCATCTTATGATTTTACACTATTTAAACATTAACTATTATCTTTGTTGTTGTTGTTATTTATTTATCTTCTCATTATACCCATATTTAAAATGTGGGACTACTCATTATGTGTCATTTAATTTAGCTATACATCCTGATATTAGAATTACTTTGCATTAAAATGTGTCACTCCAAGTGAACGGCTAATTCTCAATTTTCGACATCCCACTAATTCCCTTAATTCAACGGTTGGATCGTTTGATCTATGAATGGAGATTACTTTCGACGGTCTCAAGGGTCATAAGGTTTGTCTAGATGAAGATCCATGGTTGAATTGGTGGTCCAATGGTTTGATTGTGATGGCCAGGTAGCAGACCTATAAGTTGGACGTTGTGGATCCAACAAATGGTGGATCTGATGATCTAAGGCCTACGATTGATAATGTATGGCTCAATCTGCCTAATAAGGTAGGGTTAGACTTCCTTCGCCATTTGGATCCTAGCAACACAGTGGGTTCCTAAAGATCAATGTCACTTTTGGGATGAGATAATTGTCTGTTCTTGAGAACCAACAGTCAAATGACTCGATATATGAATGAAGATTGTCCTAGATGGTCCAAATGGATAGATTGAGGACCACTGGATGATGATGTATAAGGTGAGTCACGCGTGATCCCACGCACGTGTAATTAATTTAGATTTTCAAAGTAACACCCGAGTACTGAAAAGTACGGGGTGTTACAATTCCACAGCTCAGAGAGAAGGAACTTGTAAGAGCACACAGTCAACCTCTTACATCCATAAACCAAGATCAGGGAAGTGGGCAAGTTAGGCCCCAAAAGGGTGTATCGATTGTTACTGGTCCGAGCAGGATCCTAAACCCCTATGTTCGGCCATGACTCGACAATTGCTATCGTTGTGGCCAACCGGGTCACCTATCAAATACTTGTCCCTAACAACAGGTGGTGAAACTCGCCACCAATGATGGTAGTGTTGAAAATGTCAATGAAGATCCTGATGTTGAGGAACCAGAGCACGCCACAAAAGATGAGGCAGATGAGACAGGTTGGATTCAAGACGATCATTGTAAGTCGCTCATTGTGAGGCGACTATTATATGCGCCAAGAAAAGAGGTACACCCACAACGACATAACATCTTCCAAATTAGGTGTATGGTAAATCAAAAAGTGTACGATGTGATCATCGATAGTGGGAGCAGCAAGAACATCATCTCCAGGGTAATGGTAGAAAAATTACAATTGAAAATTAATCGTCATCCCTCCCCATATATAATCGGTTGGATCAATAAGGTCAGTGAAACAAAGGCAACTGAATAGTACACCATATCTTTTTCAATTAACAGACATTATAAAGACGAAGTATTATGTGATGTAGTTTACATAGAGGTATGTCACATACTATTCGGTTGACTATGGAAATTTAATCGTGACGCCACTCATAAAGGGCGAGATAATGTGTATATTTTCGTCAGGGATGGTCAAAAAACCATATTGGCCCCTATGGATCCAGAGGGACCACCTGAAGTGGAGGGTCATTTTCTCTTAACCATGTGGGACTTTGTGGAGGAATCCAAAAAAATAGGCCAGGCTTATGCATTAATTGTAAAGGGGAAGAAACTGGAGCTCACCAACATCCCTAAGAAACTAAAACCCTTGGTGCATGAATTCAAAGAAATTTGCCCCAATGAACTTTCCGATGGGTTGTCTCCCCTGCGCAATATTCAACACTATATTGACCTTGTCCTTAAGTCCAGCTTACCCAATCATCCTCACTATTGGGTGAGTCCGAAGGAGTGCGATATTCTACAGGGACAAGTGAAGGAACTGATCCGTAAGGGTCTTATCCAAGAAAGCATGAGCCCATGCATCGTACCTGATCTATTAACTCCCAAGAAAGATGGGAGTTGGTGCATGTGTCTCGACAGCCAAGCTATCAACAAAATCACCATAAAATATAGGTTTCCCATACATGGCTGGACGATATGTTGGACATGTTTGAGTGAGCAAAATTATTCTCTAAATTAAATCTAAGGAGCAGCTACCATCAGATTTGAATACAGTCAGGTGTTGGGTGGAAGACAACCTTTAAGACCAAGGAAGGGTTGTATGAATGGATGGTCATGCCCCTCAGTCTTTCGAACGCGCCTAGCACATTCATGGGGTTGATGAACCAAGTTCTGAAGTCATTCATTAGGGAGTTCGTCATGGTCTACTTCAATGACATCTTGATATACAGTTAGGACAAAGCAAGCCATATGGAGCACATCAGGCAGGTCCTTCAAGTGCTCACTGAAAGCAAGTTATATCTCAATTTTAAAAAGTGCAACTTTTTAACCGATAGCCAGTTGTTTTTGAGCTTTGTCGTGATATCCACCTACATTCAACTAGATGAGGAAAAGGTGAAAGCCATCAAGGAATGGCCGATCCCAACAAACATCCATGAGATAAAAAGTTTTCACGGATTAGCGACATTCTATCATCAGTTCGTAAAGAATTTTAGCATGATTATATCTTCGATTACAGACTGCATGAAGAAGGGACAATTTTAGTGGACTGACGAAGCCGATAGGAGCTTTGCTAAAATTAAAAACAGGTTGTCCACAATCCTGATTCTTGTACTTCCTAACTTCAAAAAACTATTCAAAGTTAAATGTGATGCTTCATATGTCAAGATTGGGGGAGTCTTGTCTCAAGAAATTCGGCCGGTAGCCTTTTACAGTGAAAAGCTTAGCGATGCATGCAAAAAGTGGTCAGCATATGAGTTCAAATTATACACAGTGGTCTAGTCATTGTGACATTACTTGATTCAAAGGGAGTTCATCCTTTACACAGACCATTAAGCTCTTAAATTCATTAATAGTCAGGCTAACGTGAATCGTGTGCATGATAGGTGAGTTTCATTTTTTCAGGAATAAGCGTTTGTGCTGAAACATAAGTCTATGTAGTAAAACAAAGTGACTGATGCACTGAGTTGTCGTGCAAATTTGTTAATCACTATGAGTAATGAGGTTCTCGAGTTCGAGCGCCTCAAGGACATATATGACGATGACGACGACTTCAAGGACGCATGTTTAAATGTCAAGAAGGTGACCCCAGTGACCTACACATGCAAGATGGGTTCCTTTTCAAAGGGAATCGATTGTGCATCTCCAAAAGCTCGTTGAGAAAGCAGATCATCTAAGAACTACATGGAGGTAGCATTAGTGGACACTTTGGACAAGACAAGACGCGAGCTCTTGTTGAAGAACGGTATTGGTGGCCATAGTTAGTACGTGATGTGGTTAGAATGGTGCAACATTGTCGTGTTTGTTAGGTCTCCAAGGGGCATTCTCATAATACGAGCCTCTACACACCATTACCTGTACCTGATGCCCTTGGGAAGACCTATTAATGGATTTCATGTTGGGTCTACCACAAACACAGCATTCCATGGATTCGGTGTTTGTGGTGGTATATCGTTTCTCAAAGATGGCTCACTTCATCCCATGCAAGAATACCCTTAACACGATGCTCGTGGTAAATTTATTCTTCAGAGAGGTCGTGCGGCTAAATGGGGTCTCCATGACTATCACTTCTAACCATGATACAAAGTTCATTAGCCACTTCTACCAGACTTTGTGGAACCGGTTCGGTACATGACTTCAATTCAGCAATGCCCACCACCCACAAACTGATGGGCAAACTAAAGTTGTAAATCGCACATTGGAAAATCTCCTTCGATGTATTTCAAGAGAAAAGATGAAGTAGTGGGATTTAGCCTTGTCTCAAGCGGAGTTTGCATTCAACAATATTGTGAACTACTCGACAAGGAAGTCCCTATTCCAGGTTATTTATGGCCGAGTACCTCGCCACATACTTGACTTGGTCCCTCTGCCCAAGCTCCCAGGCATAAACATTGCAGCAGAACATATGGTAAACAGGATCATGGGCATTCATACAGAGGTGCTAACCAAGCTACATGCCTCAAACGAGAAGTGCAATGAGCAAGTGGACAAGCGTCGGCGACAAAAAGTGTTCGAGGTGGGCGACCACGTTATGGTCCATCTGCGTAAAAAGATATTTCCAACTGGGACATACAACAAATTGAAGAATAAGAAGATTGGAACGGCACCGATCCTCCAAAAGATCAATGACAATGAGTACGTTGTTGATCTTCCGGATGACATCGAGATCTCCCGTACTTTCAACGTCACAGACCTGACCGAGTATCATGAACTAAAGCAGGACGAGTTCTTTTGAAGTAGAGGGGATTGCTGTAGAGTGGGACATAGATAATTTCATTGCCAAGATGGACCAGAAAAGGCTTGATCGGGGATGGAGGTGATCTAGACCGTAAGAACCTAAAACAGACGTGCAAACCAGAATGAGTTATCCGATGTGCAATATATGATTTTGGGGTAGGACGAGCTACTTGCGCACAATGAATTTGCAAAATACCATCAGATCGACAGTCAAATTCCTATTTTAATTTCATTTTTACTACTTATAGTAAGTTTTAGTTTGAGTATAACTCTTCATCCATTGGGCTTTAGGAGTTGTGCCCAACATGAAAAGTGCTTAGAATAGTTAGGGGAACATCATGCTTTGGCCAAATAGGACACACTATTTTTAGCCAAAAACCATGCACACTAGTAGGAATCATGATCGTCTATAAATAGTAAGTTTACTATTTATAGTAAGTCACAATTTCTAAGAGTTTTAATTATAATTTAATTCTGAAACTTCTTCCTAGGGTTTATGTTACTATTTAAGAAGTTGTAAGCTCTTTTTCATCATCAATCTTATTTCTATTTTCTATCTCTCCTTGTGGATTCGAGGTATCTCTGTGAGTCCAGAGAAGTTTTGTGGATTCAGAACTGTTATCCCTCCAAGGAAGACGGTGCTCGACCTCTACACTTACTCCCTTGTGTAAAAAATGATTTCATTTCTACTCACATTCAAATAGAAATTGTTAAAAGTTAAGATTTGGAAAGTGAGATGGATTGGGACATGTACAGATGATTATCTTCATTAAATATATTTTTTTTTGGCAAAAAGTTTCTATTCATATATATGATTATGTTCATTAATTAATTTAATATCTATAGCTAGTTTTTTTTTTTTTTTTTTTGGATGTAATTAATTTCTTTTTGCTATTTTGTTTTACAGGTTGTAGGTAGGGATGAATGGGAGTTGAATCAATGGATTTTTTTATGTATTTGGAACCATTCAACTTATTATTATATATATTATTTTAATATTCATTTTTAACTATGTTGTGCAACATTTTTTAGATTTCAAATATATAGGGAAAAAATACAAATTTTTATCAAATATAAATAGACAAATGCATGTATGTATATATACACACACACACACACACACACACACACACACACACACCATAGATCTATATTGGTGCTTCAACGAACCATTATAGCATTTTGGTAGACCTTTAGTGGCGGTTCGGCATACCTTTATCGGTGCTTACAAGACTTTTTCAAGCACTTGCCAGGCTTTTCCTGACGCTTAGGAAGACCTTTAACAGCGCTTTTTCAGGCTATAATGGTAGTCAGAACAAGCGTTGATAAAGGCATTGATTGTCCCGATAAAGGCTGATGACCACCAGTAAAGCTCCACCTATAGTGGTAGTCAGCAAAACTGCTAGGAAAGCCTGATGGGCGCCGGGAAATGAATCAGTGACACCTCCTTTTTCGGTGCGTGTATGGCCGCCAGCAAAGGCTTCACCGGCGGTTTTGGCCGCCGGTAAAGGTATACTTTCTTGTAGTGTGAATGGCCCAAATCTTTACCCAGTACAAAAAAAAAGGCAACAAACAAATATTAGCTTAATCTAAAACTTTTGTAGCCACAAGAAGTTTTTAATGGTTTGAGTTCAAATAAAAAAAAGAAAATGGGCTGCAAACCTAAGCCCTTGTACACCACTGGTTTTCTAATATGTACTGAACCTGAGACGAGAAAAACAAAATGGCCCAAATCTCACACAAGTACCACTACACCTAATGAACGGTCCAAATCTCACATGTAACACCCCAGTTCCCGAAACCCAAGTACACTACTCGTTTTCCAAAAATTGAGTGTTAACATTTAAAGATAGTCCAAATTTCATGTACATTTTTTTCTTTATCAGAGTTAGTAATTTAGCAGAATAGAAACAAATCAAGTATAAGAGGGAGTCCAAATATTCATAACCCAAATTTCAAGTGGTTGCCTGAAAACTTATACAAACCAATTCTAAGTCTTTACAAATATATAAGAATACAAATTAAATATGAATGAAATTAGTAATAGAGAGTCGCAAAATCATCTGGCTCCTCCTATTCCATATGAACACCATCATGCACATCATTTGTGCCTCCTGCACATTAAATATGGTTTGATAGCGTCAATGGCTATCGCAGTGAGATATAACCCAAAAGATTGATCAAGACATCAAGATAATTAAGCATAGCTTATTAGGAACAGTGTATAATGAACATTTCAGAATAATTACCAATATAATGAGACAGAGTTCATCAGATGCACAAACATTAATTAAATTTCATAATGATATTCTTATTTAAATGCATGGATGCATACACATGCTCACATACCTGGGGATGTACATCCAGCTCGCAAAAAGGTCGCCCAAGGAGAACTAGCCACCTGGAAAAGACCATGCAACGAGGACACCCAAGGTGAACTAGTCTCCCAGAAAAGTACTTAAAGGTACACCATAAGGAGGTTTAAGCATCTAAAAAATTAATGCGACAAGGACAACCCATAATGGTTCGAATGCATGCAATAATAACTTAGGATCACCCAGTAAAATACTCTATGGTACAACTCATAGTAACCCAAGAAGCCACTGTCTTACATCAACCACCCAGTAAAGTCTGTATGCCATGAAAATGCATGATTAACTCAACCATTATTAATTCAATTTCAAACAACCATTTTTAGAAAGCTCAAAGGTTACTATAGGGGGGTTTATCACCCAGCATAGGCTGACAACTCGAGCATAGTGTCTCATACCACCATCCCCGGCTCATGAGACTAACGAATACATTGTTTAAAGGTAACCTCCTCAACTAATGGCCAATTATAATTCTGTAACGCCCCAGTTTTTCAAAACCTGAGTATACAACTCGCATTCTAAAAATCCAGGAGTTAACTAATAAAAATGATAATCAATAGGTAAATCAAAGTGCAAATAGCGAAAATGAAACGTAGCATAGATATGATCCAAAATGTGGACAATATCCTATCCGACTTAGCTAGGGACCAATTATAAAACTTCAAGTTTAATGCATCAATTCCAAATAAACTATCAAAGGAAAGCTACTGGTTGACGACATAATATGCCGCTGCCTCCTGATACGGCTCCTCGTCGCAAGGCTCCTCCTCGACCGTAACCTCCTCCTGATCCATCGTGAGTCCATCTGTCCCTGTATCCTCTGTACGGTTGAACATTAATGAATGAGTGGTCATCTCAGTGGAATCTCCCCTCAGGATTACACACCGCCGCCATAGACAAGAAATAGCATAAAACATCCAGCCAAATCAAAACATGACAGATGCAGTCTTATTAAATGTATGGATGCGTGGAATACAATTATCACCCCGGGGATGCACATCCGTGTGGACAGTGGGCTCGTCAACCATGCAATCATCGACCTGGGAAAACTCATCCAGTGAGACAGAATACGTACATCACATACGATAACAATAAATGCTAGTCTGTACCATGTATACATGATTAATCAATCCATTATTAGTCTAATTACACTCAACCAATTTAATTAAGCTCACAGTCACTACGGGGAGCTCGTGGCCCAGCGTAAGCCGACGGCTCAGGCATAGTGTCCCATGACCACCATCCCCAACCCATAAGACTACCGCCTTAGGGTGTGTTCAATTCAATGTGAAGGGGCCATCACCAATGTTGACTGGGAATGAAATGTCAAAATTACTAAATACAGTTATTAAAGCATGACGGCATGAATGGTCCAAAGACGAGTAATTAGCAATATTTAAAAGGTTACAAAGTTCATCCCGAGTCAGTTATGTGAAACAACACATGGATGGTAAACCCCATAGTCAAATGCCAACAACTAAAACCTCCATGGCAGGGGCCTAATCATATTACAACCAGTCTAGTTACACTTTGAGCCCGGACTCTCCTTTGTTAGAGTTTTTCATGGAGAGATTTCAACAATGTGTGTATCATAACAGCAGCATGGATCCTATTATGAGTAAGAAATAGAGAACAACACATGTATTCCTTGAGATTACAATTACATACTAAATGAGCTAACATATGGCGCATTTAATGAGTAACTAATTTAATCATTTGGATAATCTAATACACATGTTCAAGCGATCTAAGCAAGTATAAAGAATGGGAGTTATCAATTTAAATAAGCATATCAATTAAATATGGTCCAATCCCACATAATTTATCATAAGTCTAACTAGTTCGTAAATCACTATAACAACTACTTCTAGTCTAGTTGGAAGTGGAAAGCCCAAAGGGAAGAGAATCATCACCAGACAAGTCGTAATGCGTCCCTCGATGCGAATTCCCTTAAGAAGTTAGTGGCTCCACGTTGTCCAAGTAGTTCCCTAGAGAATTTGTTTGTGTTAGACCATAATTCCTAAAGCTTTAAGTGCATAGAAGGTTGGTGGGGTTTGAAAGGCCTCAAGAATAGGATTGTTTGGGCCTACCTTAAAGTGCTTAGGCCCACCAGATTCACATCCCAACTGGTGGCCCAAATTGGTCCTAGGATCTGCGAAAAGCTTAGGCCCAATTGGCCCGACTCTAGATGCTTAAAGGTAGCCAGGTAAATGGGGTCGGGCCTGAGGGTTTATAAGCCCACCGTGACCTGTGGTGAGGCCCACTGGAAGTGCGGCCCACAGAGTGCACTGAGGCCCACTGAAGTGTGGTGCAACCCACTTAGCCTTCTCATGCGGCCCACTAAGTTTTAGCTTAGGTGCGGCCCGCCTAATGTTAATGTGTGGCCCACCTATCCTCAGTGTGGTGTGGCCCACGATTATACATACACTATAAGAAATGCCACTTTTACCTACGTAAAAATTCGTAGGTAAATTCGTTGGTAAAAAGTCGTGGCTAAAGGCTTTTACCGACGAAAAATGTCATCGTCGGCAATGGTAAGACTTTTACCTACGAAATTAAAAACTTTGTTAAGATTTGTACCTATGATATTTTTCGTAGGTAAACACTGTGTTAAGACTTTTACCTACGAACATTTTCGTAGCTAAAAACTTTGTTAAAACTTTTACCTACAAAATTTTTCATAGGTACAAACGGTGTTAAGACTTTTACCCACGAAAGTTTTCGTAGCTACAAACTTTGTTAAAACTTTTCCCTACAAAATTTTTCGTAGGTACAAATTGTGTTAAGACTTTTACCTACGAATGTTGTCGTAGCTAATAACTGTGTTATTACTTTTACCTATGAAATTGTGCATAGGTACAAACAGTGTTAAGACTTATACCTACGAAAGTTTTCGTAGGCACAAACTGTGTTAAGACTTTTTCCCTACAAAATCTGATGTAGGTAAAAACCATTGATGAATCTTTTACCTACGAAATGATTCATAGGTAAAAAATGTGAATCAACCTTTTACCTATGAAAAATTTCAAAGGTAAAAATGTCGATGAAACTAAATGTCTCTTTTTTTTTCATAATTCAGGCAAAAATTCCTGTTATACACCTGTTACAATATATTTCATTATATTCACATTCCCATTTTTTCAAACAAACACAAACTACATCCATCCAAACACAAACCACATCCATACATACACAAATAATCTTATCCACATTACATTCATCCACGCACAAATATATATAAGGTGTAAAAGAAGAAATCATAGAATAACTGTAGTAGAAGAAATAAGAAGATCAATGCATAGAACAAAACCTTTATTATCAAAAGTAGAGCATCCAAGCTTGAAATGAATATTTTTATGTAAATGTCTTACAAATGAACCCATTCAGCAAGCATTAATGTACCAGCCTGCAATTGGTTAAAGATGTTTACTAAATTTCCATCAACCAAGGCCTTTGCATCTTTCAGCACTTTTGCATCTTTCTAATGAACAACCTAGATAAATCAACTACCAGCATCACACCATTAAAGACAACCAAATTAAAGGTAATGACAGTCACAATCAGTTCTACCACATAAATAGAAAATCACATTGAAATGCTCTAATGACATCATTGGGCTAATGCTGCCAAAATCAAAGACACATTTGACACTTACAGAAACAAGTTGCAGCAGGCAGCAATGACAGTCCAGGACTAGACAGAGGGATTGGAACAGAGCACATTGCAAAAAAGAGACTGAACCTCAAAATTGCATTTTAAAATTCAAGTGATATATTTACCTATAAAGTATTTCTGCAGAGTTAGCTTTCAGGCATAACAACTTTGGCAAGATGTGATGGTTGATATATGTCGCATACAAGTAACTCAAATTAATCTGTCAACACCAACTTAGATGCATCATAATCCAGAAATTACCTTGATTTGATTACCAAACTAGCCAATTGGTGGACAAGTATCAGATGGTTAAATTTGAAAAATAAAAATAAAAAATCCAACTGTTCAACAAATAAGTTTCCACAAATCAAGGTTAAGATTGTTGAACCAATCTGATTTTCAGATTATAACCTCTATCTACAGTGGACCCCCACAATTTGAATGGCATAATGAGATAATGCACGTTGTGTTTACAAATCTCAATCTCTAAGTGCTTGTGCATCATGCATCAAACTGTCCTAATTTAACTAGGGCAAAATAGTATAGAAACAACAACCAACTCATTTTGATTTCATTTTTGAGTGCTATGAAACTGAGGATGTGAACCTCATTTTTTTTCTTTACCCATTTTGGGACTGTTTCATTGTCCTAATTAAAACTCAGATTCTTAAAGTGAAGAGTCTGAAGACCATCCTAATGAAGGTGATAAGATCAAATTTTATTCTTGGCATCATGTAGTTGATCTTCAAGGCATTTATCCTCATCCCCACTGCTCTTACTAATCACACCAGCAAGATTACTGCAATGAATAAACTCATTAGGGGAACAAAATCCCATTGTGCATGTAAGTTGGGGCATGGATTCTTCACTATGAAGAGATTTCTGCATATAAGGTAAAGTTTAGGTTCGGTCGGGTTGAGGATTTTCAACTTACACTATACTGTGGAGAAGGAACAGTTGAACATTTTGAATTATGTTATGGTAACTTGATCTCCACTTCTTTCATATCACATACACCTGATTCTTTCCATTCATGCAAGCATTTATCGAGCTCTGCTCCGTTGCAAGCACCAAGGTATCAAATCCACCATTTGACCAGTATATAGTTTAACCTGCATTTTGTAGACATTGTAAGACAATACACCACAAACATCTGAGTTTATTAAAAAGTTGGAGGAAAACTGATATAAAATCCAACATGTACTGTCAAAGAGTATTTTATTAGCTGATTAGTTTAATCCATCACTGTTAGTACCACTGGAATCAGTGATGTAAGTACCTTTTCTTCTGGTAGAGCAATGAAAGTAGACCATTGGTAAAATGAAGGTGAAAAGGATATCTCAAAGTGTATTCCATCATTAGAAGTTTTAACTAAATTTTTTGTGTGCAGACAACCGAGGACAAGGTTTCATCAGAAAACTCACATCCATGTCTGTTTTAGATGCTCCATTTCCAACAGGTGGGAGATCTCCAATTGTATCTCTCACAGTTATTGCATGAAAGGGTGCCCCTCCAGCTGTACTCCTGACGGCAGCATATTGTACATCCCCTGGTAATGTGATTTTCAGTTCTGGGCCTGCAAAGACATGCATTGGTTCTGGCCACTCTGGGAGTGTCTCTTCTGGAGAAGCTGTCCATATGAATGCTCGTTTCCTAAACTGAGAAACACCAAAGGCTCCAGCCTCTAGAACACCAAATCTCAACTAAAAAGGCACACACAGAAATTACATAGCTGCTTTACAAGAGAAAAAGAAGAAGAAGAAGAAGAAGACAAACTCTCTCAAAAAACCGAAGGGTTAAGAAGCCACACAATCCAAAAAAAAAAAGAAGCAAAAAATGGAGGTTTCCATTCAATTGTCTCTTGCAGCATAAGCGAAAATGGATGACATAAGTTCTGTGGCAAGTATGTAACTAAGCATCTCTCTCTGACTAATGAAGAAACTGTACACGATATCAAGGATGAGGGAGCAAATAACTTGAAAATTGCAGCATCGATTGATACATGTTGCATTTCGTATATGACATGGATGCTTTCCAAAATTCCTGTAAAATTCAGGAAAAAAAATCTAAAAAAAAAAAAAAAAAAAAAAAAAACCGTTCTCTTAAAAAGCTTCAAAACCATCCTACAAGGGACCATCCACCTCCAGAGCCATGAACAGACCTGAACACGGAGAGAAGGGCTAGCTTTGCCAACTTCAATTCCTCTTGGGAGTAGTTAATAAACTCTAAAAGAATGAAAATCCATTGTCCTTACACAAATGTGCAAGTCCTGAAACATGGCAAATATCAAACTGGTCATAGCATTTTTTTTAGGTAAGTTAGAACTGTGCTTTGATATAATGAATACACTAGGAAAAAGAGTTGGAGGAGATTCTCACCTCCTCCCATGGCTCTTTGGCGCTTCCCATCCCTCCCTTATCCCCAGCTTCTCTTGTCATCCCCCTGTCCATCTATGAAAAAAGAAAAAAAAAATCCTCTTTTTCATCACATTACAACACGTTCAACTCATCCAAACAATAGATGCCTAAAAGCTACCAAAGAATCGGAATATCTATAGCCCAAAAAAGGGGGAAGGACAATCATCTGCCCTAATCCCTCTCAATTGATGAACATATTCCTCTTTACAAATTCTATATATGCTTATATATACAGACTTTTAATCATATTTTCCTTACATTCCTCTGGCATAATCAAGCTAGGCATCTATTTTTTTGTGGATGAGAACCAATCTTCCAGACTATTCATCAGGCAGTCCCTACAATGGAATATTCCATCTATACAACTATTGACCAACAAATGAGATCCAATTTTCTAGACTATTCATCAGGCCATCCACACAAGAAACAATCCCCATTCTACAGGAATTCAACATCTATAAAATAAAAAATTACAACTTAGAATACAAAATTCAAAGAAGAAGAAGCATTAGGTAACTAAAATAACCTATATAAGACAGTTATATCACACCAAATTCTCTAAGTTAGATATACATCCACTATCTTCATCATTGATGTTAAGAAGCACTACATTAGAAGGAAGAGTAATAACCTTAAAATTTCTAATTAAGAGTTACCTAATAAAAACTAAAACATAAGTGTATATCTATACTAGTAAAATGGGCAAGTGGAGAGAGGAAGTGGTTTGCAAGTCGTGAGAGAGGAGAGGAAGTAGTTTATAAAAAGGCTTCTTGGGAGGTTTGCTACAATGTGCCCAAATGAATTGTTATAGGATATGTCCAGATGGGTGATGTAGAGGCCAACTAATCCAAATGCAAGTTGATACATGGAAAGTTTTCCATGCACTTAGACTACCTCCATATAGCATAAATGTATGGAGATTCTTACATGCAACCTGAACCATCCAAATCATGAGGAGTCTACTAAATCCTGGATTTCAAATCCTCAAAAGGGCCTCTTTTAAAATTCAAGAGAAAAGGAGCGTGGAGAATCCTAAATCTTACACATATATGTAATATTTCAACAACCGAAAACAACAAAACCAAACATGGGAAAATTGTACCATGGGAAAATTATCCATTTGAGATTGTAAGTCTATATCATGTACTTGACTCATTTGAATAGTATGTATTCTTCAAAAGTTAACCAACCAAACATCATGGATGGAAGTTGAAGTCGGATAAATCCATTGCCCAATGGACAATGTAAACAACCATGATATTTATTTTATAAGTAATCAACAAGAGAAGCAACCATAGGCTTTTGCAGTGTAATGAATAAAGAAGGTTATGATAGGAAACCTGGTGTTGAATGTTAATGGGACCACCGACTAGCAAAATAGAGTATGGAGAGACGATGCTAGTATCTCACAAAAATACTTTACTAGTTTCAACCTGAAAACATGAGAAAATATTGAAACTTTAGTAATCCATTCTCAATCACAGCATAAGAATTAAGAACTTACAGAAAATCTTAAGGAAAATGCTTGAAAAAATTGCTGTTAGCAATGCACAATATTTAGCTGCTTAAGAGGCGTAGAACCAAAGGCAATCTTCTGTTATTTTAAGAACGATATTAGCAATTGATTTGGTAGAACGGGTAAAAAAAAAAAAAAGGAATCCATCTTACTCAGAATTGGGAAAAAAGAAAGATATCATGACTCAAGACCAGCAGGGTTCACCTATTGCACCCCACACGTAACACGGTGCGATGGCAGGAAATGTCCATGCTCTGGATGCTACCCACAGTAATAAAATAATAATAATAATCAGGTGGCAAACAGGTGTGTGACCATCAAGGCATCAATATGTTTTGCTGAAAATCTTCTGACTGGGATCATAATCAACTCAACAAGATATCCTCCCATTATCGAATCATAGGTTGTTCAAAATAGTGCTTCAAACCCAAATGTATGACAATCTTTGCATGTGGGGCTCATGTGGTAAACATGCTGATGAATTATCTCATTTTAGCTAATGATAATTACTTATCCCATTAACATAAACTTATTATGTATAATAGAGATCTTATCTCTAATACAAAATCATTGTTAACTAAAATGTGATGAACTTATTTTGAGTCATCGGCCAAACAGGACCGTAGGGTTTCCCTGGGTTTATTATCATGGAATAGAAATGCTTATAAGCAGCTTGCATTGTAGAAGTTTGGTTCAGCTCTTTCTCTAAAGTGCATGTTGTGAGTAGCAGGTGCAATTACTGGCATTGTTGATCTGGTGGGCCACTTCATGACTATAGACCAAACATTGCAACAATTGAAAGGTTGTGACCATCCAATTATGAGTTTTTCTATTTAAATGTGGGCCATTGCCTTGTTTTGAGCTAAGTGGTCCACTAATTCAGATGGCTAGTATAGTACAAACCCCTTGATTTTGTTGAATCTATGAAACAATATCCTAGCAGCATTTCTCATTTTGAAAATCTAGAAGAAATAATAAATAAATAAAGTATTACTTTCTCCCAAAAGGCTAGCTATAGAGAAAGGGTTTTAATGACTTCCTCTTGCAGAGGGGGGAAAACAGAGAGAAGTAATAGTAGGTTTTTAGAGGATAATACCTATCAAGATCTTCCTTTTCTTACTTCGCTTTTCACTTGCGAAATCATATAATAGAGAGGATACTCTTAATGAAAATATAAGATCAATGTAATAACAGAGAGGATTTAGGGTTGGGATTTGTAAATTCTATGAATTTCAAATCTCCCCTGTTTGTAAGAACTGGTACATGCATGTTCCAACAAACCATAACCTCAGTTGAATCGTCTATTCCCGGCAAAAGCGGATTACCTGTGCCCCGGGCACAGAGATATACTTATGTCCTCTGTTGTTGGAAGCTATGTGCGCCCACAGACATGCCCTCCATTCATCAATTTTTCAAGAGAAAAATAGGATAGATCTTTAAAAATCAAGCACATCTAAAACTGAGGTGGGCCACACGAAACTAGAGAGTTGGAATAGAAACATCCACTGTTGAAACCTTCCTAGAGCCGATCATGGTGTTTATATGAAATCCAAACCGTTCATAGGGTTATCACCACTCCGATAAACTGTATGAATAAATATCATCCAGATACATAACTTATGTGGCCTCACAAAGTTTCCAATGGTGGACGTTCTAACCCTGCTGTTTTGTGTGGTAGGGCCAACTGAGATGTATTTCAGACATCGAACCCATCTGCTATATGTGTCCCACTTAGATGAAGGGTTAGGGTTTTTACCTTTCGAGTTTTGAGGAAGAGAACGAGAGGAGTTTGAGTTGGAGCCCCGATCACGAGTCCACGCCGAAAATTAGGTTCCCGAGCTCTGAGGAGAGAGAGAGAGAGAGAGAGAGAGAGAGAGAGAGAGAGAGAGACTGAGAGAGGAGGGAGAGGATGCGTGAGAGAGAGACAGAGAGAGATAGAGGCTGCGCGAGAGAGAGGACCGAGAGAGAAGATAGAGAGAGAGAGAGAGTTAGATACGGTACGTGGATTTCCTGCAAGGAAGTTATTATGCTGGAAACCCAAGTGGGGCCCACCGTGATTTTTGTTATAAATCCATACCGTCCATACATTTTTTGAGATCATTTTAAGGCATGGGGTAAAAAATGTGAGGATTGAACGTCCACTGTTGAAATATTCGTGGGGCCAAAGAAGTATTGAATCATTCTAATATTTGTGTTTTCAATTCATCTCAGTAGGAATGACGTGATGAATGGTATGGAAGGCATCTAAACATAACTGTCGACCCCAGGAAGTTTTTAACTGTAGGAATTTCCTTACCCACCTTTTCCTTTAATTAAGCCCACTTGAGTATTGGATCCGACTCATTTTTCATCCCACTTACTAACATGATCTCAAAAAATGTATGAACGGGATGGATTTCTCAAGAAGATCAAAGTGGGCCCCACCTAGGTTTCCAGCGCATGAACTTCCTGCAAAAGGCTTTCGCAGGAAATCCGCATGGATACAAGGAGTCGCTGACGAAATCGGATTGCGTACTGTGTTACTCAATACGGTTTTATGGTACTGAGTAAACTCATTTGGGCCTATTTTGAATGTGTGTGGGTTATCCACGTCGTCCATGACTTTTTCCACCTCATTTCAGTGGTTGAATACAAAACCAAAGTATTCAAAAAGCTCAAGTGGACCACACCACAAGAAACAGTGGGAATAATGACTTCCACCGTTGAAAACTTTCTGGGGCCCACAGTGATGTTTATTTATGATCCAACCTGTTCATAAGATCTCAAAGACATGGATGAAGGAAAAACATAAATAAAATATTGATCCAAAACATATGTAGCCCCCAAGAAATTTTCAACGGTAGAATCTCAATTCTCACCGTTTCCCATGGTGAGGTCCACTTGAGACTTTAATATATTTCATTTTTGGTATCAAGCCCTCAAATTACCTGTTAAAATGGATGGACGGAGTGGATAAAATATCTAAATCACGGTGGACCCCAACGTGTTTACTCAGTACGCTTACCCTACTGAGTTACTCAGTGCGCAATCCACTTCCGTCGCTGACATAGGGTGTCTCTTGGACGTCCTACTGTCAGTGACGTCACCAAGTTTTGTGGGCCCACTATGATGTATTTGTTATATCCACACCGTACATCCATCCATTTTGAGATATCATTTTCAGTCATGAGCCAAAGAATGGGGCAGATAAAAATCTGTAGTGGACCCCACCACAGAAAACAGTAAGGAGAGTTATTTCCACCACTGAAACTATCTTAAGGCCCATCGTAATGTTTATTTGAAATCCAACCTATTCAAAAGCTAAAAAAATACATGAAATATGAGAAAACACAAATATCATCTTCATATCAAACTTTAGTTGGCTTTAGAAGTTTTTAATGGTGGGCGTCACTGTCCCACTGTTTTCTGTGCTGGGATCCACTAGAGCTTTGGATTTAACTCGTTCTTTGGATATTGCCCTAAAATGATCTCTCCAAATGGATGGAAGGTGTGGATATAAAACATGCATCATGGTGGGGCCCAAAAATGAGAGGTGTATAAATATTAGGTGGACCACACCACGTGAAAACAATAGGGATTGGATATCCATCATTAAAATCCTCGTAAGGCCCACTGTACCGTTTATTTGGTATCCAATCTGTTTATTAGGTCATACAAGCCTAGATGAAGGGGAAAAACAAAAATCATCTCGATCCATAACTTTTCTGGCCCCCGAAATGTTTTTAATAGTTGATGCTCATTCAACAATGTTTCCTGTAATGTGGTCCATTTCAGATTGGGATATACCTAATTTTTGGTCTCATGGCGTAAGATGATCTTTAAAAATAGATGGACGGCATGGATTAAACACATACATCATGGTGGGGCCCACATAGCACCAACCACTAGCCATTGGCTACTGTCAGGGGAAGTAGCCAATCTGTTCCCCTTATTTGTGGTGCGGTCCATTTAATCTTTGGATATGATTCATTTTTTGGATAATTCTCTAAAATGATCTCGAAAAATGGATGAATAGTATGGGTTGATCCCAAAATTTCAGTAAATCCAAAACTCAAGTGGACCATGCCACACGAAACAACGTGAAATAATGATTTCCACCGTTGATACCTTCCTTGGGCCCACAGTAATATTTATTTGTCATCCAACCTATTCATAATATCAAAAAGATATGAATGAAGAGAAAACACAAACATCGGATTTATCCAAAACTTCTGTGGCCTCCACGAATTTTTCAATGGTAGAGGTTCAATCACACTATTTCTTGTGGTGTGGTCCACTTGAGCTTTGGACATGCTTCCTTTTGTTCTTTAGACCCCAAATCATCTGTTAACATGGATGAACAGAGTGGATAAAATAAATAATTAATGATAGACCCCATAGAGTTTACTCAGGGTAATTAGTAAATCACCTAAATGGAGTGGAGAGGGGTTTCCTTTCATAATCATATATTGGGTTTGCCTATATGTGATTCAGATATCCAACCCACTCATTATATGTGTCCCACTTGGATGAGGGGTCAGACCAAGTTTCAGACGCATCCAAAACTCACATGGGCCCCACCAAGTTCTTTTATATTTTTTAGGATCTCTTCACATGGTTTTAGATGGCATAGCCCACCTGAGTTTCGTATACGGATGATTTTTTTACATTTCTCATAACCTGAAGGGGACACATTAAATTCACGGTGTTGATGTTCGACACACATTATGATGGGGCCCACAAATCTTACTAACATCAACACTTAGGTTCTCACGAGGTCAATAAAGTTAGGTCACAATTTTGACCAAAATATTTGCCCCATTTTACATGTCTGGTCCATTCACACTATTTTTCTGATCAATACTCAATTTCACTAGTTACTCGTCCCGATCAGGTTACATATGAAAAAGATATTGGGCATACAAGATTGATCAACAATTTTACTAAAATTTGATTTAAACATCTATAGTTATTTACTCTTTAATCTGGACTGATTAGATTATCCAAAAATGGTTGGAGGTACAATTAGTGGATGTGCCTAATAATTTAGTAAATTTTTTTTTTCAAACACAAATTTCAATTTCCATTTAAAAATAACATTCTTTTTCAAAATGTATAATTTTGAAAACATTTTAACAAAATAACATTTTTATTATAAATTATTTCTTTAAAAAAAAAATTTAATACAAATTCTGAATTTTTATTTTCAAATTTTCAGAACCTTTTCTCATATTTCAAATTTTTTTTCTCAATAATTTCAAAAGCATCATTTTATATTCAAAATTTTTCTCAAACATTGTTAAAATTTTAAACTTCTAAATATTCTTTTTCATGAGATATTACAAATCATTTAAATATTACTTTTTAAATATAACAAATAAAAAATATTCCACTCATACGATATAAAAACTATATATATATATATATATATATATATATATATATATATATATATATACAGAGAAAATGCACACACAACCGACGGCTTTTGTTCGGCGGTAAAAACAATTAGCGACGGTTATCAGCTGTCGGAAAAAAAAATTTTAAAATGTCAGTCGTGGCAGGAATTTTTGGTACGTGGCAGGAACCTTTTCCCGACGGTTTTAGTTCGTTGGCAAAACTATCATGCTTTCTGTCGTGGTGGCAATCTTTGGACCTTGGCAGGAACCTTTTCCCGACGGTTTTAGTTTGTCGGTAAAAAGCAATTACATTGTACCAGATTTGTACCGACGGTTCATGTCCGTCGGAAAAAACACTAGGCAATAACATTGTACCAGATTTTTACTGACGTTTGACGTCCGTCGGGAAAAACACATTTACCGACGAAAATATATTTCATTAGTAATAGCATTGTACCAGATTTGTGCCGATGTTTCATGCCCGTCGGGAAAAGAACTTTTACAAAACAGTTTTCGTCGGTACTAACATTGTACGGGATTTATGCCGGCGGTTTGTCCGTCGGGAAAAACACTTTTACCTACTAACATTAAATTTCGTCGGTAAAAGTAAATTTTTTGAATTTTTTTTCAAAAAATTCAAAATAACCATTACCAACGAAAATTTTCGTTGGTAAAAAGGAACTTTTACCAACAAAATTGTAATTTTCGTCGGTAAAAGTAAACTTTTACCTACAAAATTAAAATTTCGTTGATAAAAGTAAACTTTTACCGACCAAAAAATTTTCGTTGGTAAAAGTCCTTTTTACCTACGAAAAAAATTCGTCGGTAAAAGTTTCGTCAGTAAAAATCCTATTTCTTGTAGTGATAGTGTGGCCCACTGAGATGTGTGGCGTGGCCCACCAGATTCATGTCCTAGGGGCGGCCCGCTGTAATGTGTGGCGTGCTGAACTGATGGCTTGGCCCACCTGTTGTGCAGCTAGACTGATGGTCTGGCCCACCTCCATAAATAGTGAGGCCCACAGATGTGGTGCTGTAAAGCCCTGAAATTCCAAAATATCACTTATGCAACATATTTAATGATGGATGTATGTTGACTGTATTAATGCATAAAACATGGAATAGATTAAGCCAAAACACAGATATAATTCAGGGATAAGTGAATAAAGCAAGCGGAAGACTTATAGAAAAATATGTGTACAAGTGTAAGTCCCTGAAGTACATTCACCAACCAGGTCGTATGAAAGTGTTACTTATCAAAATTACAAGTATCAAGTTACATCATTTAAATTCTCAAAAATAATCCCAGCATCCCGCGCATCAGAACGAGGCTCGCTAGAACCCATTTAAAACCGCATATAAGAGAAAGTAGCCTCATCATCCTCGATCTCACATCAGAACCTAAGACAGAGTCCGGTGGGTGTTTAACACCGCCCTAACGTGGGAGTGAGTGATCAACTCAGTGGAACAATAAGGCACTGGTTAACATGTTATCAGTTCAATCAAACAGTAATGATAAAGCAGAACAATTAAATAAATCCTAAGTACTCTTATTAATGCAAGGATGTATGCAAAATGATGCGTGCCCTCACACGTACACCCTCAGCGTCTTCATCTTACGTTACGCATGACACCACCTCAAAGTGCGCCATATCTACAAAGCACATGCAAATGCGGTGCATAAACATGATTACCAAGTTGTTATTAGTCCTTTTCACACAGTAGGATTGGGAAGCTAAGATACCTTCCTCATATCACCATCCAAATAGTGATCTATTCTAGGGTCGTCAATCCTAGACATCTCATACGATCATATTTTTAAGGTCGTAGCAAAGGGTTCGCCACCAATCAATGCATGCCTTTCATACCTTTATTACCACAGTTCGGCTCAGCACCTCATTGCGGTATCTAGGTATGCTCGAGGTCACTACAAAGGGCTCGTCACCAATCAATGTAGGCCGACAAAGACGAATATAATGTCCCATACCACCATAATCGGCTCACGAGTTTAGTTTGGTCACTAGGGGGAGGCTCGTCACCCCAGCATAGGCCGACTGCTCGACCACGGTGTCCCATACCACCATGTCCGGCTCATGAGTCTTAGCGGATCGAGGTACCATGGTTATTAGGATTTCACTGGTAAGTTCGGTACCCTAGATTCAAGCAGTAGTGTCCATACATGTGAACATACATCGGACAATCGGGTTACTTGACGAACTCGACTAGCACGAGCGCATGTTGGGTTGAGCGACATAGAGTGCGCAAACACTCCGCGTGGCCAAACCACTGTCGACAACTCTAATACGACTTGAGTTCGTCTAATACGTCCTACGTGGCGAAAGCAACCTTAGCCACGATCTTAAGGCCAATTACCGATTTCCTGGACTAATGCATAGTCCCAAACACATTACACTACAATAGATATTCATATTGAATGTAAAACAGTAAAGGAACAACAACTTAAATCAAGTGGTACTCAAGCATCTGAAGAATATCAACTTAACATAAATGTAAGCATAAGTAATGCTTGAATTTAAATAACATGGAATGTAACTTGCATAAAGGAAATCATGCACATCAATAGGAGTGTTGAGGATCACTTCTCAACGCCCGCAATTAGTGTAATAAGTTACACTTAGATCATTCAGGCATTTCTACAAACACTTAGAATACATGATACAACATACATGACGTATGTTGAAAAACAAGCATTTGGACAATTCCTTTTACCAAGGAGTTGTCATACATACATCTAGCATACATACATGACAAATAATCATGGCAAACCCAAGTGCATATTTTATACGTATACGGTACTTTATACATACACATAGAATACACAAATCTCAATATAACACATGCATATCAGGAACGCAACATAAACATAACATTTGGCATGTGAAATCTCATCCATAACAAGAATAAATCATTAACTGGCATTGAAAGCCTTGAAAACCATAACCTATACACTTAAAGTCCACACCTTAAGCAAGGAAAGAACACCGAACTGATTTCAGACGAGTTGTCTTCGTCAACGGCGACAGAATAACCTAAGGCAAGAATAGAAATGAGATACAACAACACCAAGACTATTCTAAGCTCTAACACAGATTAGGGTTAGGTTAACTTACCCCAAGATGAACTCAGAATCGTCAGAATAACGATTCAAAGTGAAGGTTCAAGGATGCAGAAGAATAGGAAAGAATCCAAGATGATTCACCAACTTCTCTCTCACTTTCTCTCTCTTTTCCACTCTCTTTCCAAGCTAGGGTTAGAGAAAATTCGTATGGAAAAGAGAGCTAGGGTTTAAGGACTATAAATAGGCCTCATATTGATGAAAATAACCCCAGGGTCAAGGTACACTTAGGGTATAACCAAAACCAACCTCTTACGATCCAACGAAGCACTTCTGGTGGGCCTATAACCACGAAAGGTCGGACTTAAGCTCATTGACCATGGATCTAGGTCAAGCTGAGTTTTCGTACCGACCGGCTCTTCAGATCAGCCGTGGCGGACCACACCCAATTCAACGGTCACAGAATCTCGATCAGGTCCACAAGCACAAGGACATGCCTGGGCCACCTTCCCTGATCAGAGGGTGAAATTGGGTCAGAATCCAACGGTCAGATTGCTTAAAATCATCGCGCAAGCGACACGACTCAGATTTCATAAAAGCTTATTAAATTTCCAACCGTTCTCACACTCTTCACTCCAGACTCAATCAAATCGACCCAGAACATCACATGGACTTGATTTTCGAGGTGATGGTCAAGCCCAACATAGTGACCGCAACAGCCTAAGATCATCGCTATCGGACTTTCGACGCGCGGTCCAGGTCCGATCCAGAACTTCCAAAAATTCTCCAGAACAACTGGATTTAGCGATGGATCCCAGATTTCAGAGCAACATAGCGCTAACTAATCTACAAGTTTTGAGCCATGCAGATACAATTTAAAGTGATTGATGCGAATTTCACAAGCAATCGAGTATAGTGCTAATTACCCCAAAAACAACTACTTAAGGAAAGATTAGCACAAAATTTCCAAGGTCGTTACAGGTGCAGCCCACCCATTCCCAACATGGTGCGGCCCATGTTACATATGGTGTGGCCCACCTGTTTTAGACAGGGTGCGGCCCACAACTATTGTGGTGAGACCCGTCGTTATAGCAGGTGAGGCCTACTGATGTATGTGATACGGCCTACCTAAAGTTGCTGTTATCGGCCCAGTTCTGGGCTGATTTTCAGATTGGTCCAGGGCCCACGTCAAAATCCATACACCAGCTCTTAGCATAGCCAAATGATGGTTGTTTTCAGCCTATTCACGGCCCGCATCAAGGTCTGCTTGGGGCCTAGTTTTTAGATTCATTCATATAGCCGGAATAGTGGGTTTTCAGCCCGTTGCATAGCCACGGCAAAGGCTGGAATAGGGCCCCGATTTTTGGTTCAAACCATGGCCCACTTGCTGGCCATTTTCAGCTGATACAGAGCTTGCTTGCGGCTGGTTTTTCGGCTTGATTTCGGCCCCACACATGGCCATTTCTTGGCCCATATGAGCTCTGAATTCCTACTCTAACCAGGACCTACTTATTGCCCAAATAGAGGTGTTGTATAGGCCTAATTCTAGCCCGAGATACAACATCTTTTGGCATGGTCTCGGCCTAAAAACGCATTCATGACTCAGCCTGGATTTAGCCCGACCCACAGCTATCATGTGGCCTGGCTTTGGGCTGAAACTGAGCTGTCCCCTGGTCCCTGTTTTGGCCGGTAACACAGCCATTATTTGGCCTCCTATTGGTCCCAAAATACCGCCACTGTTTGGCCTTGTTTGGGTTCTGAAATACAGCCATTGGTTGGCCTGTTTCCAGATTGAACATTCGGTCATGGTTGGCCTGTCTTCAACCTGAAATGCAGCCATTGGTTGGCTTGCTGTCAGCTCAGACTCGCCATTGTTTCAGTCCAAAACAGAGCCACTACTCGGCCATTATTTCAGTCCAAACAGAGTCTTGTCCTGACCGGTTTTTTTTTCAGTCCGACCCAAGGCCATCGATTGGCTTGGTCCTGGACTTGACTCACTGGCCTATTGGAGCTTGGCATGGCCTGTCTTCATGGATTGAAGGAGACCGGCCATAGCTTGCACATCGGTGACATCGGTTAAAGGAAAAAAGACAAGTGAGAGAGGCCATTACCTGGTTCGAAACTTGGTGGGGCAACCGCCAACCCGACCAAGTCGAGATGAGGCAGGGTATTCAGCTGAACTGAGCATTCAGCTCACACCTCTCTTCTCTCTCTCCCTTTCCACTCTCTTTCTCCTCTCTCCTTGGCGTCAATCCCAAGAGCTACAGGGCTCTTTATATAGCTGTGAGGGAGAGAGTTCCAACGGTTGGAAATGCACCAGCACTCCCTCCCCCAAAGAGGGAAAACTGCTTTATGCTTTACCATACATAGGCCTCTACTCGACCATTTTTGGAAAAGAGAGAGCACAGCTCTCCCTGACGATGGACGGTTGGGATGGCCTGATCAGGACGATCACAGGCCACCCATGGGGTCCCAGATGGGTCCCATCTCATGGATATCTGCCACATGCAACGTATTGGACGGTTGCAACCAATCTCTCCCATCCGTTTACAAGGGCTCAAAAGCCTATACGGTTGTGGTTGGCGTGGCCCACGATCTTAATGGACAGTTTGGATTGCATGGAAAGTGGTCAAGGTGGGCCACTTTGGTGATTGAAAACAACCAGATTCAAATGGAAAATGGCAGGAGAAATCCATCATTTCGTTCTTTTTTGCAAGGAGCTTGGTCAAAGCTCCTTTAACCAGGTTCATACTTCCAGTGCACGTTGTGTACAACGGGTGGGGTGTACATGCACCCATGTGGGGTCCACCTCAGTGGTTTGTGGCAAATCCAATCCGTCCATTTGTCATGGGGGACTCATATAGGGGCCCAGGCCCAATTTGGAGTGAGGCCCAGGCCCAGGTGGGTCATATCATGCTCTTCAGACCTAGTGGTCAGTATAACCGATCCAATGGCCGGATTGACTTGACTTTTGGTCCCAATGGCCAAAAGTGGTGCCCAAGCGCAGTGGTGATTTGATTTGTCGCCTACTATTCCGTGAAAACTAGCTAATAGGATGTTTGTTCATTACCTCCTTACTAATTGACTTAAGACTGTTTTAATCTAAGGAAATTAGTCAGTTGTTACCTTCTTGATTGCCATGGGATTCTGTCTCATCTCTTAGGGCCCTCAGATGGATGGCTTTGATGCTGGCTAGAGTTCACATCTTGTATGCACCGTGTTCAACTAACTAGTTACTCTGTTATTTTCCATTAATGTGGACTTAAGAAGGTAACACCCGTGTATCATGTGAACGGGGTGTTACAAGTTCTACAAGTGGAACTTACCATCGCAAGGTTATACGAAGATGATCCATTAAAGCCACATATGGAAAATATTCCATCAAGCAGCATAGGGCAAACAGTCTATACCAAGATTGTGATAAAAATGGGATTATCCCCACAAAACCACAAGGGCACAGGCGATCAACAAGATAGTAAGTCCATAATAAAGAAATTTCATTTAATCTATTAGTCAAAATGGCAACTAGTTCGAGGACTTCCAAAAACACCATAAAGTAATCACAAGTGGTGAAACAAGCCACGTACAATATCAATAGTACTTATCCATAGAAGATGTTTCATTTAAACTAGGATAGAGATAATTGCGATCCATAGCATGTTCAGATGCTTGAATATAAATACAATGACCAATCATTTATGAAGAATTCACTCAAGTATAAACTACCATTCATTATCATTTTGACTGAATATTAAATTAAAAAATTGATGAACTAAATGAACTAAGATAATTATCATGATGTAGAAAAGCTTGAAGGTAATCTTCACCTCTCAAGTCGGGTCCACTTTTCAACAATTGTTGGAACATGCCGCACACTTTAGGATCAAATCCTTTCTGGTAGGACGGAAATGATCTCACCACTGGCCAAGATTGGCTAGATTCGGGGGCCAACTGAGTCGACTTGGTGCTACTCAGCTCTCGCACTGCTTCTCTTACTCTTCTCTCTCCCTTTCTCTCTCCTTCTTTCTCTGCCTTTTTCCAGAAGTTCAGAGGTGCCCTGAACCAGACCGGTGATTGGACTGGAACTCAGAGGATAGACTGAGTTACGCCAGTGAGTCCCAACTCAGCAGCGTGTCAACTCAAGTTCCCTGCTCCTGTCGATTCTCCCATACTCTATCTTATCTCATTCTTCTTATCTTCTTCTTCCTTTTCTATTTCTCTTCTTCTCCCTTCCTCTTTCTTTCCTGTTGGAAGGCGTACAGCAATGGACTCGATTGAATCTTTCTGACTCACCTCAATGACTTAATCAAGTCAAGTCAGTTCGGTAAGGACAATATAAGCTCCGATTTTCTCTCTTTTCTTTGTCTTCTTCTTCCTCCTCCTTCCTTCTCTTGCTTTCTTCTTTTCTTTTGCTCTTCCTCTCTTTATTTTCCTCTTCCGCAGTGTCCAGCAACTCGGCCCAACGTGAGACTCAATCCGAGTTGGATTGGTGAGGCAGTGAGTTAGCGGCTAGATGGGTCGTTTGGGCCCTCTCTCTCTCTCTCTCTCTCTCTCTCTCTCTCTCTCTCTCTCTCTCTCTCTCTCTCTCTTCCTGATTTTCTTCTTTCATCCTTCCTTTCCTTTTCCTTTTCTTCAGCTGTGGAGTTCCAGTAAGGTCTGGACTCAACTAGACGGTGAGTCAGAGACCCGGCTCAGTTTTGAACCGAGTCAACTCAGTGCAACAATCACAGCGTTGCCCTCTCTCACCCTCTTTCGACCCTAAAAGGGCATCCTTTAATAGGCTATATTAACCTATTCTAGACGGTTCGACTGCAACTAATCGATGGGATTAGTTACGAATTTGCGGCTCATAATCGCGAAAGTTTCCTATAGCAAACTTGGATTGTGTTTGCATGGCTGCAATCCAATGTTACAGTTGGATTTCTACACCATGGCCCACCGAATGGATGGCCTTGATCGTGAAACAAGACTCATTGTAAGATGGTGGGTAGCCACGGTTAACAGGGAAGATGATCTCTTCGACAATGGCGGTTTCATGATGAGTGGCTAATCTGGTGATCAGATACGTATGGATGGTTTGGATGAGTCCACCTATCACTGCGGGACCCACTTTTCGGAGGAACATTCTTCCAAACTTGGTGCGTTCCGAGATTTTCGGTCACGGGTGGATTTCTCGGGCGAGGATGAGTTTCTCGCGAGACCTCTTCATTTCACAAGATAGGGCATTGTTTGCCCTAAAACGGACGCTCCTGATGCATTCAAAGCACCTTCTAGAAACGTCCCAGCGGTTGGGATCAGTTCTTCCCATTAACAGAAAGATTCTTTTTGCTTTTTCTAGTTAAGGAAAAGAACCCTAAAAGGAAATGAACAAAAGGTTGAGATGGAAAAGTGGAGCTGACTCGAATTGCCAGTTCATAAGAGGAACTGGATTTTCGTTCTTGGAAATGAGCGCACGCACCCGTCTGTTTACACCGGAGATCGTGTGCATGCACACGTACTTTGACGCGCAAGAAGGGTGTCGGTTTGGACGGATTTGAACGACTGAAGAGATGGACGGTTTGGATTTTTAAGACGTGCAGTGTAGGTGGGCCATGATCGATGTAAACGAATGACACCCGTTCGTTGGCAGAAAATGTAAAAGAAGAAGAGGAATTTTCCTCTTCGGCGTCGAGTCAAACACGGTTTGACCGGGTCCACAGCCTGGTGCACCGCGGGTGCGCACTTACTATGGTACACACACCTTAAGTGTGGGGCCCACAATGATATTTTGTGAAATCTGATCCGTCCATCAGGCCCCACTGCCCTTAATAAATATTTAGATCAATGATTAGGTAAATCCAATGAGCAGGTGGGCGACACTACTAACCTTTGTGAATCTTATTAACGTTTACTGACATTTTAACGGTCAGATCGAACTGAAGATGAACATCAACAGTCCAAAGTATTCTAGGCTCCTTTTGAGTGATAGTCTGTAGTAAATTTAGGGGTCATATAACCAAATGGTGAGGATCAAGTTTAAGAATTGTTAGGCTGATCTTGATCCAGTGGTTAGGAATGTTTAGGCCTTCTAAAGTTACTTCCACTTTTACTGATTTGAGGTGTATATTTATAATAAGTTTAATTAAGCAGTCAGATCTCCTATAGATGTGGATCGAGTCTCTCTTGAGTTCTTTAGTCGTTATGATATAGAAGTATGGTCCATTCTTCAGGTTCATGATCACTTCTACTGAAATTTCCCTTAGACGTGGCTAATCGCTATTTGATCACTTAGTCTCTTATTCAAGGATAACGATTTGGTGACCTTAAATTCTATTATTTAAGTGGCACACAAGACTTTGTAACTACTGAGATAAAGATCTATGGTAGATCTCCCAAATCAACGATCAGATGGCCAATCTCTGGATGAAGATTACTCTTAGTGGTCAAAATTTAGGCTAGAATGAAGGTAAATGTTCAAATAAGATATGTTTGTATTTATACTAAGTTAGGTTATACGTAACACCTGAGTGCTGAAAAGTATATGGATGTTACATCACACGTGCTACAATCACTTCATCAAATTTTCCTCACAAATTGCCAAAATAAAGAGAAGGAAAGAAACCTTCTAAACTCCTTATGAATGCATGATTAGCGAAATACATGGATTTTTAACTATATCATATAAAAAGAAAAGCTAGTTATTTGCTGGTGGCTGATGAAACCATGTTCTTCCTCATGCCGTGGTAGGCTGTCATCATCTTATCACGAGGTGGGAGATTCTCTTTGATAACTGGAACTTCGTTGATATTCTTGGCCCATGCATCGAGTGATGGGAATTGATGAGCGTCGAATAGCTTCATGTCCGCCGCTTCCTCCATCGCAGGGAGCCAATGCGGGATCCAACCAGCCACTATATCTACGAACCCGATCGTCTCTCCTCCAAAGAATTTCTTCCCTTCAAGCTCTGCATCGAGGGTCTTGAGCGCTTCTAATGAGGATTCTATTGCTTGTTCTTGCTCTTTTCCTTGCGAAAATAAAGCAGTGAGAATGCTAGAGAAACACTGCATCATTATATAGGAATGTATCATTAGATCTAATTAACCAACTGAACAGATCTATAATTCTGTTTGGATTCTTCTTAACTTGTGGGCATTGTAAATTCCCATGTGGGGCCCACCAAAATGAGTGCAGTATGACCACAACAACCCATATGACCCCCAAAGAATACACTGATTGGAAGATCAACCACTAGGACAAGGGTCTTCCATCTTACTTAGGACTTAATTGGATGGTTACAATCATCTAATTAGCATGACTTTGGGACCATGTGCAAGCCATGGTGGAACCCAACTACCCAAATGTACCATGATCGTTGGTGGGCCGGCTCGAACACCACATTGGATGCCAATAAGTTATCAAGAATTGATTATGGATCATTGCAACCTTAGAATATATACCTAAAAGAAATTGATCTAATTCTCTAAAAAGCTCAACTTGAACTCGTAATCAGGTTGTGTTTGGGGTAGATTTTAGTTTCCCCATACTAGAGTCTGATTTTACCCAAATGTATGTTTTTTGTATAGCCTCATCGAAGCTGGAATAAAATCTTTAGATTTTACCCAAGTTGTGTTTCGATGCTCAATTGAATTAAATTCCAATAATTTGATTCAATTAAGAGTAAACCACCATAGCGGACAACTAGCTCGACTCCAACTCTACTTTGCATCCCTTTTCATGTTAAAGGTAAGAGTGTGTTTGGTTGCATTAAATATATTGAAATTTTGTGATATTTCATAATTAAACAGTCTAATTTGGTGCAATTTTCATGATATTTCATAAAACTTAGCGCAACCAAACACCCCCAAAAATAAATAAAATTAAAAACTCGATTAACAAATGATAAAAAGACCACCTTCTCATCGGCGAACTTGGCCCAGAACCGTGCCATTGCTCGCTGGTAAGGATCTTCAGGCAATATGGGATTTTCCTTCCACGTTTCGTCGATGTATTCGAGAATGACGAGCGATTCCGCGACTGGATTTCCATCGTGCAAGAGCACTGGAACCTTCTTGTAAACAGGATTGTACTTCAAAAGCAATGGACTTTTGTCACGTAGATTTTCATGGACGTATTCGTATGTGATTCCCTTGTGCTTAAGGGCCCATTCAATCCTATAGCAGAGAGGGCTTGGTAATGCTCCAAACAGCTTCACTTCTCCTCCCATTTCCATTGAAATTTCAAGCTGTGGAAGCTCATCTTCTTTCCCTCGCTATTTATATAGATACATTCAAAGAACTAAACATGACGCATGCACGTACGTCAATCTGGCTGTAAAAACAATGGACCCCATTTGGGTAGACCTTTGCGTTCATTTGATGATCTCAACCATCTGTTTGGACTTTTCTGAAATTGAGCTCCTGATTTTTTTTTATTTTTAACCATCCATTTGACTAAGTCAACAATAGTTGGATGGTTAGGACCATATGATCGATCGTTGTGAGTCATTTCCACCATTTGAGCGGTCCAGATTGCAGTATATCTACAACATGTGTAGGATGGAGGGGTGGGCGCCAGCCGATCGAATGATGGTGATGGTGATGACTATGTGGTCTGTTCGGTCAAACATGGAGAGTTGTACTGACGAAACAAATGATCTTATGGGCCAAGTGTATGAAAACCATCCAATGCATGTAGTTTCATTTGGACATGTCCAAAATCCATATAATCAATCTGGACCGTCCACTAGGTCAATGCTACTCTTCCATGGCATTCAATTGAAAAATCTCAGCAATTGAATTCTCCTAAACATCCCTGACTGGACCTACCTCCTATAAATGATCTAGTCCATCCCTTTGTGATGCCGCTGTCTAGGCTTTTTGGGCAACTAATTAGAATTATTTGTTATGGTAACATATTAAGAGTGGCCCGGACCAAATGGGCCGTCCAATTGATGCTATGGATGATCCAGATGTTCAAATGCAATTAATTGCTTTGGAAGGCTGTCATCCAGATTTGACGGTCTCTCTAGCGAAACGCAACAAGTCGACTTCCTATGGCATCATGGCATACGCAACATTGGGACTTTGACCGGATTGGCATTCTTCGTATGGCTAGATTCTCGATAGAGATTCGAACTTCCAAATATTTACCCTCTAACAACTCTTAAGAAGTTTTTTATACCAAATTACCCTTCTCCTTAGTCCAGTAGTTAAAATATTTATAAAAAAAAAAAAAGTTATACGGTTTTTTGAGTGAATTAAAAGTAATATAGTATTTAATGCTGAGAAATTCACGTGAATGGAAGCCTTTTTTAGCGTGGGTAACGCCAAACTCATGGGGCCCACATTGATGTATGTATATAATCTACACCGCCCATCATTTTTGTCGTGTCATTTTTGGGCTAGGGCCCAAATATCAGCTTGATCCAGTACTCATGTGCACCACATAATAGAAAACAATAGTGACAATAGCACCCACTGTTAAAATTTTACAGGCTTAGTGTGATGTTTTGTTAGAAGTGGATACTGCCCAAGTCAAGACTTTTTGGGTCCACGGCGAGCTGGTTGACAAGGTGGACGGAATAGATCACCCAATTGTGGGCCCCAACCCTTATTATTTAAAAATAATCAAGTTATTAATTACATGAACTAGACAACCCCCACCCTCAACGCATGACAAGCACGAGCCTCAACGCATGACAACCACGACCCTTACCATGTTACAACTACGACTCTTGCCATGTTACAACCATGACCATTACCACGTTACAAAGGTCAGGGTCATGATTGTGTATATATAATCCACACCTTCCACTTACTAGGTCAGAACATTTTAGGTCTAGGGCCCAAATCTGAGCCAGAACTATCTCTTGGGTGGGTCACACGATAGAAAATAGTGATGGTGATGGCACCCACTGTTGAAACTTTCTAAGGCCCACTGTGATGCATGCGTGTATTGGAACTTGCTAAAGGCATGGCTCTTCAAGCCCACGGTGAGCTGGCTAACCCAATGGATGATTTGGATCTTGCAAATGGACACCACACAGATGAAAAATTACAAAAATAATATTAATACGAGAAAAAAAAAAGGTTTACATGCATGCCCAGTAGCCATCAGAGGGCGGATGCCATTTTTAGGCGTGGGCGAGGCTCAACTCATGGGGCCCACGTTAATGTATGTCTATAATCCACACCGCCCATCCTTTTTGACGTGTCATTTTAGGGTTAGGGCCCAAATATCAACTTGATCCAAAGCTCTTGAGGGACACATAATAGAAAATAATGTGACAATGGCACCCATTGTCGAAACTTTCCAGGCTCACTACGATGTTTGTTGGAAGTGAACCCTGCCTAAGTTAGCATTTCTTAGGTCCACGACGAGCTACCTGACAAGGTGGACGGAATGGATCAATCCTAATTCACTTAAAGTGAGGAAGATTTTAAGACTCAAGAGCCATACACTCATGTTTTGATGCAACAATTACTTCCAATAGCGTATGAAGGACGTTTCCTCCAAACGTGAGCTCAATCCTAATTGAATTAAGTGGATTCTTTAGAGATTTGTGTTCTAAGGTAGGCCAGATGCAGGATTTCAAGTTTCTTGAATCTCGGATTGCTTTAACGCTTTGTCATTTAGAGATGATCTTTCCGCCAGCATTCTTTGATATCGTGGTGCATTTACCTATACATTTAGCCAGTGAGGCAATGTTAGTCGGACCATTACAGTGGATGTACCCCATCGAAAAGTGTGTTTTAAGGTCTCAATAAGACCTTTCATTTATCTTATTGTAATAGATAAAATCATGTATACTTATATGTCTATTATGTGACTATAGGTACCTACAAAGACTAAAGTCCTACGTTTGAAATAGAAGTTGGCTAAAGGGTTCGATTGCAGAGGGGTACCTAGCTAAAGAATGCCTAACATTCTGCTCTCGGTACTTACATGGTGCTGAGATAAGATTCAACAAACCGGTTCGAAATGAGGACTTTAGGGATGCGGCAGTAGGTTGTCCATTGGGAAAGATTGACGTGTTTATTATCGAATATGTTGATAGGACACAACCACATAGATATGTGTTATTCAACACCAACGCGGTCGCACCATTTATAGAGTAAGAGTAGTTTTATTTGTAATGTCAATTCATAAGAATCTCACTTGTTTACGACTTATTCATCGAATTGAATAAAATGCAATGAACACAAGAAAGTGATTAAGGAGGAGATGCCCCGAAGAGCACCGAGGATCCTAGAACGCATCCACAATGAAAAGTTTTCAGATTAGCTTGGGAAGCACGTGGACTATGTTTGGAATGATTGAAAAGACCAAGCTATATCTCCTAGAGGGGGGGTGAATAGGACTATGCCAAATTAAAAAATAACAACAGAATTAAACAATAAGATATCCAAATGAATTGCAAATAATCAAAGGAAGCAACAACCTCAAAATTCTAGTATTGAGACGTTGATACGAATGTTGTTTTAAGGACAACCTTACACCATAAAAACCAAGGGTTTATGGCAGGACAACCTTACTAGAACGATTCGAGTATCAAAAACTCAAACTGAAGAGGAATAAAAAGGAAATAGCAATAAAGGAAATCTAAACTATTACAACATTCCCCACAATGCTAAAATGTAAAGATTACAACATTCACATCCACAAACACATCTCACAATCTAGAATGATAAAAGATATAGAAAATAAACCACACATCCACAAAACACAAAGAATTATAGTGGTTCGCCTGTGTACACCAGCTGTTAAACAATAGCCACACAGCTACACTCATAATTTCCTGACACAGTCGATATTAGCATTCACTATGAAAATAGGTTTTTCAAGGTTCACCTAAAACCCTCACAAGTGTGTCTTTCAAGTGGGCGTACATAATTCTAAAACCCTACACTCTGAGTTGTCTGGATCACCTCAGACAAAACAAAAATAGTGATTTTTTCTAGCTCAATCTCAAAAGAAACCAAAATAATGGAAATTACAATAATGTAAAATACCTGGATTTCTCCTTTTGTTGCAGCCCGAAAGAACCAAGTCGAAGTAGAAGTTCGAATATAGAAGTTCAATGTCCAATACTCACATATGAAATAGTTCTAGGTTCTAAATCTATTTTAAATTAAATCAAGTTGGGCTAGCTCTATTTAATTTTGATTCTAAGAAGTTGGAATACTATAATCCCTCTTTCAAATCAGATTGGAATGCAAAATACAAAACCAAATATAAAAAGCTAATAAAAGAGAATATTAAATATGCACAATATATCTTAAGAAGTTTACAAACTTATCTCTCATAGTGATGTCTTGATTATACTTGAATTGAATGAAATACTCTGAAATAAGTCGTCTATTTATAGGTGAAGAAATCACGTTCACGACTGGTCTTGGGGACACTACAACTGGTCGTAGGACCAACTGATTTTTAAAATTTTGAGCGCAATCAGATAAAGCTGTTCTACAACTGGTCATAGGCCATCTACGACTGGTCGTGGGACCTACATGACTAGTCGTGACCTGTCCACGACTAGTCGTGTGGAACCAGAAATAGTTACTGGACTTTGAGTCGTAGCTGCAGGACTGGTCGTGAACGAGTCATGCACTGTTCACACGACCGATCGAGTAATCTCCAGGACTGGTCGTGGCTTAACAAAAAATTCTGAAAATCTTCAACAAACTTAGGACTGGTCATGGAATTTCTTGGACTGGTCGAGCCAGTGCTAAGACTAGTTGAACAGAGTCCAGGACTAGTCGAAGAACAATCCATTCACTTATAAAATGAATCAATTGAATTATATATTCCAAATGACCTACCTTAAGGTCAATCTAAGGTCTTTCATACCTTAACCATGACATATGAACATTGAACCTTCTTTTCTTCGGATGATAGATGATCTTTGAAGTTTATGAAGCTTGAGATCTCGACACATGATGAAGCTTGTACTTGAGATCTTTTTGAAGCTTGAATTTGTAGTACATGAGTTGTACTTCACCTTGAGTCTTGAGTATGAACAGTTGACTTGTCTTTCGATGTCGCTTTAAAACATTGAACTTTGAAGCTTAAAGTAGTAAACAATGTACTTGATCTTGCATTTCTTGAAGTAGATCTTTGTTCTTGAATTGAAGCATTGTCCTTGTATATGTGATGCATTCCCTTGAACAGATATATCAATGTGCTACACAAGACACAGATGGTGGTTTTAGCACTATAAAATTTGATAATCAAAGGAGCAAGAAACCAAAGCACTTACAATCTCCCCCTTTGTCAAATTTGTGACAAAACACACTTCAACAAAAATAAGAGAAGCATTACATGCTCAATAAAGAATCATGCACCATATATACACAAGAGAGTATAATGCAATAGTTACAATAACCAGAACACATCATCATGAAATAATCAAAACACGTCCTTACTTACTGCCACTGAGTAGCACGCATTAAAAAAATGATACTACCCACAATCCATATCCATAAGCAAGCACAGGCATAACAAAAATGTTTGGTTCTAGTATACGGGTGTGATAGATGTCCCTGGGTGAAAATTCCTAAACCTCTATGGCTAGGAGATACCTCAATGTCAAGACCAAGTGGATATATATAAGCGTATGAGGGCCGTATACCAGTAGGCCGCATCTCCCACTATGTCATGGTCGGTTGGGAGGGGTGTGGCCTTATCCGCCCAAGTGAGGGGGCTTTAAGCTAAGCTGAGTCTGACCAGCTCACAAATGGGTTCGTCACCGACGAGCCAGGCTGAAATTGGTAGGTAGGTAGTGAGGTCTCTTTCACTTACTTGGTTACCCGACTAGGGAGGAGGTAACCAGTGTAGAGTGCTTTAGACCCCAGTGATATTCCAGAGATGAGTTGTACCGATATGCGGTCCCAGAGGAGGACTGGTATGCTAGAGTTGCATCTTGCATATGACCTTGGCCATGTGCAACTATTTATTACATATACCTTCGTAATGGTCAGGATTTCAGTTAAGGCGCGCGACTAACCTGAGATCAGGAGTTTACCACATTAAGTCTGACTATCCAAATTTAGGTATGGGACTGGTTTGGATAGAAGTCCCTTGTGGTAGATCCCGTAGCCTGTGATACTACGTACTATCATCCCGACTTCACACTCCAGCATGGTCATTCCATTCGCACCGCATATTGTTTTACATCCGTGGCATATGGCATTTTGGGTTACTATGTTTCTGTATGGCTTAGATACGACTGACGATATTCGTGAACTCATCAGGAATTGTATATTGCATTGAATCCTTGGCATCTGATATATGGCTCTTTATGACTCCTTATTTGCATAGCTGATTTACATTGCTTCCTTAATATATAATATTGGCTTATTATGTTTTTACATCACATATCCTTGATATGACTGATAGCATTTATGGACTTACCAGTATATTTCTGCATTACCCTGTTATTGTACGATTTATGATTGTCAGTATTTTTGCTTACCCTTATATCATATGATTTATAGCATTGTATTGCATACTTGGCACTTACCTTGTGCACACACTTTCACCACCCTCTAAGCTTTATATAAGCTTATGCACGATAGATGCATGCAGGTGGCATAGGGCTGCAGCAGCGTCGAGCTTGGAGCGTGCAACCGTCTTCTGGAGCTTTTATTTTTTATATATGTATTTCCCTTTCAGCACTGTATTCAATTATTTATATTAGTGGATATGTGATGATGATGTTGCCTTTGTGATTTGGGTATACTTGTGGTTATGCTTCTTACGAGTAAAATGTACATTGAAAAATTCTCCTTGTAGGATTCCAAGATCGAAATCTGGCATATGGACGCCGGGCGCCGAGAATGAGGTACTACGGAGGCTGTCGGCACCGGATTCAGCAATCGAAAATTTTGTGAGCCCGGTTTCTGAGTTTGGGGCGTGACAATAGGTATATTAGGGTATAACGGGAGAAATCATCTATAAAGGTTATGAAGTACCTCTTTCCCCCTTTTGTTATTAAACGGCTCATTTCACATATATCACTATGAACTAGGTCTAGGAGTTGTGATTTTCTTTCCACCATTGGAAACAGTTTTGGATTGTACACAAATACTATATTTTTCATTAGGTTTTGTATACTTAGGAATTAGATTTAGATTAGACATATTATCCATATTATAATAACTAATATGTCATAATCTAGCATGCTAATCATCATGTGAATCAAGCATATAAACGGAAGAAGAATTTTCATTTATAAGGTTCAATTTAAACATTCCATTATATACATAGCCCTTCCCTACAAATACTCCATTTTTAGACACAATCAATTTATCAAATTCAAATAGGAGTCTGAATCCAAACTTAGTCAGTAGACTAGTTGATATAATATTTCTTTTAATATCCAGTACATGCAGCACATCGTTTAGAGTAAGAACTTTTTCGGAAGTTAAATTAAGACGTACCTTCCCTTTTCCTACAACCTTGGATGTGGAGGCATTCCCCATATATAGTTCTTGACTATCCGCCACTATTTCGTAGGAATTGAACATGTTATAATTTTTACAAACATGTCTGGTAGCGCAAGAATCTACCCACCATTCAACATCCTCATTTACCATATTAACTTAAAAGTCGACAGCTGCCAGATTCATGTCTTCCGTCATATTGATTTGCCATTTCTTTTCTTACATTTTCTTTTTGTATTTTTAGCAGTCTTTCTTAAAATGACCAGGAATTTTGCAAAAGAAGCATGGACCCTTCTTGGATGTGTTCTTTTTGAACCCTTGGTTATTAGGTTTGAGTCGATCATCTTTCTTAAAATGTAGCTTCTCTGATTCCCGATTCACACTATTCTCGACTATATTAGTGGTACTTAGGGCCTCCCATTGTTCTTCTTTTTTATCACGGAGCCTAGATTCTTCTTCTATTCAAAGAAACATTAGAAGGTCCTCTAAGGACATTTTCTCTTTTTTCTGTTTTAATGATTTTCTAGTATCCTTCCATTTAGGTAAAAGTTTAACAATAATGGTGGATACTTGGAAGGATTCGTCGAGATTAGTGTCATCGGCAATAATCTGTTGGATGGTGACTTGTAACTTATGCACTTGATCGCGGACAGGTTTTTCGTCCAACATTTTAAATTCTAAAAACTGACTTACAAGGAATTTTTTTTTGTTGCCTTCGTCCTCTATTTGTATTTTCTGAGCAACCCCTGCCACAAATCCTTATCATTCTTCTTTTGACGATAAATAACGTATAATGAGTCGGAAAGAGCATTGAAGATATGACTTTTGCATAAGTAGTCGTTACGCTCCCAATTTTGTCTCTTTTGAATTTGCTCTAACATATCATTGTCAGATGGTGGTGAAGGAGGATCTTAACTGAGCACATGATCCAACTTGAGTGATGTGAGGAAGAGATGGACCCTCGATTACCATCGAAGAAAATTTAAGTCATTACATGGTGTAATTCAAACAAAGTCAGGATGACCCATAGAAGAGGCCATAAAATTGTTATTGTTTAGGCAAAAAAATAGAAAAAGAATCACTTAAAGATAGGCTTAAGGCACATTACAATATCGTTATCTTTAAGGCAATATTCGCACCCTACTGGTGATTAAACCAATTTGCAAGAGGGCTACAACAAATCCGCCTCCAGGATACAATAAGTCTCTTCTATAAGACCGGAGAAATGTGGGTTTCGGCCTGCAAAACTGAAAAACCACACCCCGAACACACTTTTACAGCATACAACCCTGACTTCTATGCGGTTACAATTTACCCCCTAAAAACTATTTGCAATTTACTACCAAAAAACTATTTACAGTTTAGCGCCTGAAAATTGTATTTTTCTAAAAATGAAAATGGTGAAGAAGAAGAAGAAGATGGAGAGGAGATTGTTGGAATTGTGATTCGGATTGACCCAAAGATGGGTTTATATAGAATCACAAGAGATGTTAAAGACCCTTTTCATGAAAAGACATCTTCTTTCATGGTGTCTTTTCATCAATTCTGGTGTCTTTTCAACAATGGCATCCCTCCATTTCAAATCTAAATGATGCTCCCTTTACTAAGAGGCACTGCCGATGGTCACTAACAATCACCAAAAGCCACAACCCTTTTCCCAAAAGTTCTTTTATAAATTAAAATCTTTTTCTTCTAATTTTGAAAAAACCCAACACAGTTTACATTCAACACTACCACATTGCAACCCACCAAAATCAACATTACAAATGCAAAAATTAGGTGTTGTATTCATCACACGACAAATTCTCTCTAAGTCTTAAAATTGAACTATCCTTGTAATGCATGTGCATCAACGCATCTTTGGTTATTATAGGGGTAATTTAGCCTTTCCCGAATAATGCTGGGATGGGCTTGGAACTAACTGTCATGTGTGTTATTGTCTGTGTGGGCATGCGGTCAGTGTGCCTGATGCCATGTGCGCACATGTTCTTAAATGATGTTTAGGATGACATCTTGTCATAGTTGAATGTTTAATAAGACTGTTAATTTGGTTTTGTACCTCTTAACCTTCTTCTTTTTACCATAAGACTAATGTAGTTCTCTTTTCCAATGTTATTTTCTGTGAGGTTGTTGCAATATATGCAGTTATTGTGGCAGTCATTTTACAAACAAAGCTAAAGAGTGTACTAGCATCCCAGATATATGAGCCAAAGTCTCTGAGAGCTAGATATGCCATCCTTGCTTCAGGGATCATTGTGGGTTTCACCAACCTTGTTTGTGTGTGTTCACAACCCCAAGTGTAGGGTCGCGATGCAGTAATAATCTTAATGAGAGCGAGGTCGAAGCCACAGGGACTAATCTCGTGAGTAATTCTGAAAGCAACTAGAAGGAGAAATAGAAGAAGATGTAAACCTAAATCTAGAATATTTGAGAGAGTGATTTTGAATAAGGTAATTAAAACTTATAAATTTAAAGGTGGTAACTGGGGTACCAAGGATCCACTTGTAGCAATTGGGAGACTACCTTGCTTGATTCAATGACACAACTGGAATCAGAGTCCTATCCTCTCCAATTGGTAAGATGAGATTTGTCAGATCTCTAAACTTCTCATGGATCTAATCATCAATGGATGAGGGTTGTGAGGATTTGGAAGTGATTTCATCACCTGACCATGCCCAGGAGACGAGGCAAAAAATAGGATTTACCAATCCGACAACCAATCATAAGAGAATTGTGAAGGTTAGGAAGGATTCCATCATTCTACCATGCCCAAGAGACGATGGTGAACAACAGGATTTCCTAATTTCACAATCTCAATTCAGGAAAAGAAGATATTTCAAGCTACCGCAAATCTATTATAATTTGTCACAACAAACCATTAAAAACTAAAAATATTCCTTCATAATCAAACTAGAATTCAAGAGAGTTCAACAAAACATGAATCAAAACAAAGCAAACATCTCAATCACGCTACAAGCTTCACCTCTTAGCCCTAGCTAAAAGGTTTAGCCAACCATAAACATGATTGAACTAAAGACTCTTAAACAAAACATCAACTAAGGAACCAAAAAAAAAACTCCTGGACAGCGGCATCACCCTTTTGCTCCACTCCTCAATCCCTATAAGATCCTAGGAACATCCTATGAACTCCTATTTATAGTTGTACAACTCCAACTTTCACACTGAGTTGGAAAAATTCAGAAATCGCCTCAAATTTACACAGTCCGCGCAACATCTGCTTAACCCTTTACTAGTCAAGGACAGCCTTCGACTGGTCGAGGGTCTCCTTCGAATGGTCGAGGATGGCGTGAAATTAAAAGTTTATGTTACTGGAGTTCAAGTCAAGGAATCTTCAACTAGTTGAACAAGAGCCTTAAACTGGTCGAAGGAGAGCTTAGACTAGTCGAAGCAGGTAGATTTTTAGGATTCCTTTTCTTCTCTTCAAGTATTCAATTCTCTTCATTTCTCACCTGGTTTTCTTAGATCTTTGGCATGTGAATTCTTCATTTTTAGTCTCATAAGATTCATCCTTGCTTTGGTGATTCTTGAGCGTTAAATCCATGCTTTTAGCATCCTTTTCAATCCAAGCTCTTAAATTCACCTTGCAAAACAAACATGAGTAAAATAGGACATTAAGCAGTATCATGTTCATAAAACCAAGATATAAATGGGGTCCAATATGCAATATTTGACCCTCAACAGTGTGTATGTTATCCGCCTTCACCTATTTAATTAGAATCTTGTGAAAGCGTTATGAGAGGAATTTTCGGGATTGAATAAGTCTTTTGTAATGTTGCTGAACATTACAATAACTGTTGCTTGTTTGTCTCCTTTTTTTAAAGATTTCCCTGTATAAAAAGATATCTGGAGAAAGTGGAATGGTAAGACTTTTGCTATCAACTCTTTACAGAGGTGTCTGGAGGGACGGTTCCCCTCAAAGAGAACCTTTATTTCGTTATTGTTTTAGTTCATACAGCCATAGGCCAACGAAGAAGATCCAGGCCTATCAATTTGGTATCAGAGCTAGATGAAATGGTTGATTCACGAGCTTCTCAAGCCCCAGAAAACATCAATGTTCAACAGGCGCTCTCAGATATCATGCAACGGCTCACTCTTCTTGATGGCAGCTATGAGGAGATTGCCAGTTCGCTTAAAAAGGGGAAGGAAATGACCGTTGGTGGACCTGGCAACACTAATGGATCATCCCATTCGACGTCCACAGGGCCCATCCAATCCAGAACAGTAAAGCTCAATTTTTTTTACAATCAGTGGAGGTGACCCATCTAGATAGATTTACCAAGCAGAACAATTCTTCGCCTATCATCACACACCAACAGAGGAGTGATTAACCATCGCCTCATTCAATTTGCAGGATGATGCCTTGCAATGGTATCAATGGTATGAGCAATCACAAATTTACATGTCCTAGCGGGAGTTCTTATCAACATTGAATGATCGTTTTAGGCCGACCAAATATGAAGATCACTCTAGAGCACTCTCCAAGCTACGTCAAACTTCTTCACTACGGGAGTACCAAACTGAATTTGAAGGCTGGCTAATCGAACGGACGGTCTAACTGAGGCTTTTCTCATCAGTTGCTTCGTTTGTGGCCTGCGAGACGACATCCGTTTGGATGTTCAAATGTTTTGTCCTGCTACCTTAACGTAGGCCATAGCCTTGGCCCGACTTCAGGAGGAAAAAGTAGCCACAAGACGACGTTTAGGCCGAACAGATTCTAGTAGGACCCCTTTCGTAACTGTTAAATAAGGAGAGTCTAAGGTGTTATTACCACCCATCAAACGGCTTACTCCTACTGAGAAGCGTTGACATCGGGGGCTTTGGTACAATTGTGATGAAAAATTTCACCCTGGGCATCGATGCAAACCCAAAGGCTTTTCCTGATCGATTGGCCATGGGAACCAATGCCTGAAGACAACACCAAAGATGCAGATGAGGTAGAAATCATCCATGAATCAAGCACTCCAACCGAAATTTCACTTCAAGCGATAGCAGGCTCACCCACTCCTCAAACCATGCATGTTCGTGGCTATTTATATCAGAATCCGGTCACTATGCTGATTGATTCTGGGAGCACCCACAATTTTGTGGACCCTACTACCATCAAGAAGGTTGGAATTTCTACTTCGGCCGAGGATGCATTTGAAGTGATGGTTGTCAATAGTGATCGGTTAATGAGCCAAGGTAAGTGTACGAGTCTATCATTATGGTTGCAAGACTTCATTGCCTCCACCGATTGCTATATACTTCCTTTAGGCGGGTGCGATGTGGTTCTAGGAGAACGTTGGTTACAAATACTTGGGCCAATTTTGTGGGATTTTTCTCACATGTGGATGCGGTTCACTGTTAATAAACAAGAACATACTATCAAGAGTATGATGCAAACTGCACTCCAATTGGTGGATGGATCCACATTTAATAATTTTTTTTTTAAAAAAAAAAGCTAAGAAAGTGGGGTGGGGAATGGTGTTACGTCTTTGTAGCATGGAAGTTTTATGTGATCCTACCCTCCCGGCACCCGAGCTAAAGTCTATACTTAATACCTATCAAGATGTCTTCAAAGAACCTCAAGGGTTACCACCTCTTGGGTCCTATGACCATCGAATACCGTTGGAAAATGAGACACGACCTATCAATATGAGGCCTTACCGCTACCCGCATTATCAAAAAAATGAAATCAAGCGAATGGTACGAGACATGTTGGCAACTAGAATAATTCGGCCCAGTTCAAGCCCGTACTCCTCACCAGTGCTCTTGGTATGTAAGGCGGATGGTAGCTGGCGATTATGTATTCATTATCGTGCCCTTAATCAAGTGACCATTAAGGATAAATATCCCATACCGATCATTGATGAGCTGATTGATGAGCTTCATGACTCTTATTATTATTCGAAGTTGGATTTGAGGTCAGGGTACCATCAAATCCGAGTGGCAGAAGGAGATGTCCCCAAAACAGCATTCAGAACCCACGAAGGTCATCACGAATTTATGGTGATGTCATTCGGCCTCACTAATGTGCCATCGATATTCCAAAGTCTCATGAACGATATTTTTTGTCCTTACCTACGAAAGTTTATACAAGTGTTCTTCAATGATATTCTCGTTTATAGTAAGACATTACAAGAACACTTGGAGCATTTGGCCATTATATTGGGCCTTTTGCGGTCTCATCAACTATATAAATGCAAAAATGTCCAAAGGCAAGTTCGGTCAATGGGAAGCTGAATATTTGGGGCACGTCATATCTGGTGTTGGAGTAGCCGTGGAGCCAGAAAAAATTCGCCTAACTTACTCAAAGCCTTATGACGCTTCTTGGGTTTGACAAGCTATTACCATATGTTTATCAAAGATTATGCCAAAATTGCTGGTCCACTCACAGCCCTCCTCAAAAAAGATTCCTTTTATTGGAATGAGCAGGCTAACCAAGCTTTCATAAACCTTAAGAAGCCCATGACAAATCCTCTTGTGCTTGCTTTGCCTGATTTCTCAAAGCCCTTTACAATGGAGTGTGATGCATAAGGCGGTGGGATTGGTGCAATCTTAATGCAAGATGGTCATCCAATTGCTTTCATTAGCCAAGCCCTACAAGGGAAAAGTCTAGCATTATCCACATACGAAAAGGAAATGTTAGCCTTGGTCCATGCAGTCTAGAAATGGAGGCCATACTTACTTGGCCGACGGTTCATCATCCGTACCGACCACAAAAGTTTGAAATTTCTCTTAGAGCAGCGGATCGCCATGCCAGCACAACAAAAATGGCTTGTCAAACTCATGGGATATGATTACAAGGTAGAGTACAAAAAGGGTGTGAAAAATGTTACAGCTAATGCTTTATCTAGAAGGCATGACGTGGGAGAGATCCTAGCTTTGTCCACACCTTTCTCTGATTAGTTAAATGAAATTAAGAAAGATTACCATAATGATCTAGTAACCCATGACCTCGTTCAGCTTTGGAACACAGGCCAGCTAAATACTGAAAGGTATGATATGCTTGATGGGCTCCTGTTTTACAAAGGACGACTATTTGTTAGTTTTGCTCAATCAAGAGCCAAATTAATGACCGAGTTGCATGCTTCGTCCACTGCCGGTCATATGGGATTTCACAAGACGTGGCAACGAATCAAGAAACAGTTTTATTGGCCAGGGATGAGAAGAGCAGTAAAAGAGTTCATCATGGAATGTGACACGTGCCAAGGAAATAAATATGAGAATACCTCTCCAGCAGGTCTCCTCCAACCCTTGTCAATTCTCAAACGCATTTGGACAAATATTGTTGTGGAACGACTTCATTGAGGGTCTTCCTCTTTCGCAGGGACAATCTGTAATCCTTATGGTAATAGATCATCTGTCCAATTCCCACTTCATAGCTCTTAGTCATCCTTACACAGTTAAGTCAGTTGCACAAGCTTTTGTGGACAATGTATTTAAGCTCTATGGGATGCCGCAATCGTTAGTCAGTGATCATGACTCAGTTTTTACCAGTGTATTTTGGCAGGAGTTGTTTCGTTTGCAAGGAAGCCAGCTGCGCATGAGCTCAGCATACCACCCCCAGACCAATGGTCAATCAGAAGTTCTGAACCGATGCTTGGAGGGGTACTTACATTGTTTCTGTAGTCACAAACCCAAGGAATGGACTCGCTGGTCCTTGGGCTGAATAGTCTTATAATACAACGATCCATTCAACAACCAAGATGACTCCTTTTGAGGCCGTCTACGGGGTTCCTCCTCTCTCGCTCTTGAGCTATGTACCAGGTATTACAAAAGTGCAAGCTGTGGATACTGAGTTACAGCAAAGGGATGTCATTCTTCAGCTTCTCAAAGATAACCTCATTAAGGCTCAGGATCATATGAAGAAATTTGTCGATGCTTGTCGAACCGATTGTGAGTTCAAGGAAGGAGACTAGGTTTCTCTTAAGCAACAGCCCTATCGTCAAAGCATGGTCGCTCAACGTCGTTCTATGAAGTTATCGTCAAGGTACTATGGCCCTTATCAAGTTCTGTAGCAGATTGGTTTAGTTGCTTACAAACTCGACTTGCCTAAAGGGTCTAAGGATCACCCAGTATTTCATGTGTCTCAGCTCAAATGAAGAATACGACCGGTTGTTCCTTTACAGATGACCCTACCTACTTTGCTGCTTGAAGACTTCTTAACCAAGGAACTAGAATGGGTTTTAAATCGTCGCATGGTAAAAAGGAATAACAAAGTTGTTACCAAACTATTGATCCAATGGCGAAATTATCCGTCTAAAGAAGCGACCTAGGAAACCTTCACTTCGGTCAATGAACAATTCCCCACTTTTAACCTTAAGGACAAGGTTACTTTTAAGGGTGAAGGATTGTTATGAGAGGAATTTTCGGGATTGAATAAGTCATTTGTACCGTTGTTGAACGTTACCATAACTGTTGGTTGTTTATCTCTCTTTTTTAGCTTTTTTTGTTGAAGATTTCCCTGTATAAAAAGATATCTGGAGGAAGTGGAATGGTAAGACTTTTGCTATCAACTCTTTATAGAGGTGTCTGGAGGGACAATTCCCCTCGATGAGAACTTTTTTTTCGTTTATTGTTTTAGTTCACACAGCCATAAGCCGACGAAGAAGATCCAGGCCTATCAGAAAGTCAGACGTTGATTCTGAGTATGATGGCAATTTCAATACATTTTTCAAGATCTGTTTGTTGCTTGACCCAAAATATGGCCTAAACATTTATGACAAAAACAGTGATGGGCTCTCTCTTTATATATATATATATATGGGAAAAGGTACTATGCGCTCGAGCTCATGATAACGTCCCATAAGGTCGAGTTGTGTGGGCCCCACCGTGATGCGTGTCGACCATCAACACCGTGCATTTGATGGGTCCCCTTTAAATTATGGGATATCCCAAAAATCAGCCGTATACGGAACTCAGGTGGGCCATAGCATCTAAAATCATGTGAAGACATGCCAAAAACATATAAAAGCACTTGGTGGGGCCCACCTGAGTTTTGAATGCTGCTGAAACTTGGTCTGAACCCTCATCCAAGTGGGACACACATAATGGATGGGCTGGATTTCCAAACCACATCTCGGTGGGCCCAAAAAATGATTATGAATGTTTTAATGGTGCACGGCCCCTCTCAACTTCTGTATGTGGTGTGGCCCACACAAGTCACGGATTGACTTGATTTTTGAGACCTAGGCCCACGATGGAATGGTGCATCTGACTGATGGGGTAGATGTTCGACACGCATCACGGTGGGGCCCACACAGCTCAACATCATGGGACGTTCCCATCAGCTCAAGCGCATAGTACCTTTTCCCTATATATATATATATATATATATATATATATATATATATATATATATATACCTATATATATATATATATATATATATATATATATATATATATATATATATAAAGGCATTTTGGGTAGTTTTAGAGCATGTTTGGGTGCCAATTATTTTCATTTTCCATTAAATCTGCAATGCTCTGTAGCACTCATCAGGAAAGCTGCTCCCGACCCATTTTCAAAAGAAAAAAGGAAAAAAAAAAAAAGGAAAAGAGCGCTAGTGAGACAGAATGATTTCTCGGCTTTGACATGTGTAAAATGTGTGCCACTTAATGAAAACCTCAACCGTTCACCCGACTCTCCATCACGAGAAGGGGTTCCTTTGAAATTTCAGGCTCATTTGATGCGTAGGTGGGCCACAATTATCTTTTGAATATGGAAACAGAATCCCTGGTAACCCTGCGACCAAGGATATCCTTGGTCGCTGGCCCGAATAAAGAAGCTTAATAAGATTAGAGCAAGGTGAGCACTGCTTAGTAACAGAAAATACTAGGGACATCATGTGATATTGGCAAGAGTCAGATGCTATAAAACATTTTGGGATGTCTAGATTAACAAGAAGTTGAATACCTCATACAGAAAACGCAACATGAGCTTCATGCTCTGATCTTCGTTCTGAATAAGCATTGAATTCATCATCCCCAAGTAAATCAAGAACTGACAACTCTGCAAAACCAACAACCACAAGTTAGAAAATACAAGCATGATGTGCATATGCATATGTATGCGCACATATGCCACTAGGAAACATAACAATGCCAAAACAAAGAAATTCGTTTGTAATGGCTCCAAATTCTTTATGGACAACTTCTATTACTCACTTTTCCATAGCTTTACAGATGTCCAAGAGTAGTTCCTGTACTCACCATTTTCAGATGATTTTTTTTCCTTTCATCCGGTGTAATACCCTTTATGCATTTATGTAATACCCTTTATGCATTTATGAGTTGATGGCACATTCTCTGGATGAGTGATTGGAGAAACCCTGTTATGTAATGACAACATCATCCTTGATAGATGGAAGAAACATATAAAGACAGAAAGAGATACATTGTATTTAGAGCCTACTTTGTGGATTTTTTCTCCTTTTTCTGAAAAAATAAAAATAAAAAACATATCAACATACTTTCTAGTTTCTTAGTGATACATGATTAGCAGTGGCGTGGCAATGTTTCTAGTGAAACTTTCTGTTTTTTAATGTGTATACTATACCATCTAGCTGAAGTGCATATTCTACATGGTAGGTGTTGGGTAAATTTATGCATTTTTAGATTATTTGGTGATGATACTGATAATTTTCTTTTTACAGGGCTGGGATGATCCGTATGTACCTAAAACCCATGAAGGCCTTCTAAAGTGGAAGTATCCTGAAGTGAACTCGATCGATCCTGTTTGAGGTTTTAATGTTGATTTTCATATAGTTGCTTGTCGGGTTTTTTTTTTGTTTTCTTTTTTTTTTTTTTTTGCATGCTGTCTCTCCCTGTAGACATTGTCATTTCTTGACTTATACATGGATGACTTAATTGGTTTAATATGCTAACATTCTGCACAACTTAAACTAAAGAGGTACTAATGCTTACTTACAGGTGGGAGATGATATTAGTCAACGACTTTTATCTTTTTGACAGAGGTAAAAAGAAGCAATTGGAATGGAGTCGTGTTATTTTTAAGGTGAATATGTTCTTTCTGCCTCGACATCTATCATGCTTTGTTTCCCCTATTTTTCACTTCCGTTCGACATTTATTATTATCATCTCCAGTTTCTTATTGCATTATATATGAAAAGAAGTTTGCGCTATGCTCTGCTGTTGTGGAACTAATTTACTCGCATTATATATGAAAAGAAGTTTGAACTATGCTCCCCTGTTCTGGAACCAATTTACTCAAACGTGCTAACAGAAAAACTGTGCGTGTGGAACATCATATCAGGAAATAACTAGCATGTCTGAATCGTCATTGATCTAGCCTGTGCTTCAGTTTTGAGTCTGAATGGATCCTACAAGTGGATTCTGTTACAGAAATTGACAAAAATGACGAATCCGTGGTGAAGTTGATAGAATCAAAAGAGGCTTCCGTTGCGGTTCTCAAATGTCGGAGAGTATTATCAAAGCATGCCTGCCCTGTCGCCGGCTGGTCTCATCTTCTGTTTGTGGTTGTGATTTGCCGAGGAGATGCTACAGCTATTTTTAGTCCCCAGTTTATGTACGGTTTTGCTTGTTTGGTTGTTTGGCTGTACGGGGCTACTTTCAATCCCAGTCCCTAGCTTCTTCAAGCTTGTTTTGAAAACTTTAAATAGACCATTAACTGTTTTATTGGTATCGTGCCGGTTGTTTTATGTCGAATGTTAAATGGGTGAAACATGCATGCACAGGTTTGATCAACGGTTTATTGTGATATTGTTAGCTTCGGTTGATAGAAACCTAGGCTGAAGATGAATTTAGTCTCGGTTGGGATCAACCGAGATGAAAAACTAAATTTAGCCTCAGTTGTTGAGAAATGAGGTTAAAAACTGCCAACGGAGGCTAAATTCATCTTTAGTCTTAATTTTGTCTCAGTTACCTAAAATGAGACTACAACTCCTATAGATAAGGGCTTTAAATTTGGTTGTTGAGAATCGAGGTTAAAAATAAATTTAGCTTCGGTTGGACACAACTAAGGCTAAATTTTGGATTTAGTCTTTGTTGGAAACAACGGAGGCTAAAATTTTGATTTAGCCTCATTTTGAAGCAACTGAAGCTAAAAAGGTTCTTTTAGCTTCACTTGAAGAACCGAGGCTATAAAAGCCTTTTTAGCCTCGGTTATTAAAATTGAGGTTAAAGCCTTTAGCCACAGGGGTTCCAGCTAGGGGTGTACACGAACCAAGCTAGCTCGGTTAGCTCGCTCGACTCGACTCGACTCAAAAAAGCTCGATTTGACTCGGTTCGAAGCTGAGTTCGAGTTGAGTTGAGCTGATTTTTTGAGCTTGAAAATGAGTTCGAGTTGGCCTCAGCTCAACGCGACTCGAATCAAATCCAACTCGAATTGAACTCAGATCAAACCAATTCGGCGACTCGGTTACTTTGATATTGATGTTGCTTACCAAGTGTTTGATGAAATGACTCAACGAAGTGTGGTTGGTGGCGTGGCTGGTGGCACGGAAGGTATGTACATGAAATAAATACCCTTTTTTCTTGGTTTTTATGTTGCTTAGAAGGTGTTTAATAAAATACCTTGAAAATCATTGATGTTATTTCCCATACAGTGGGATTTTGAAGGTGCAATCCAGGTGTTTGTGGAAATGTTGAACAGACGAACTCAGCTCAATCTTAGCTCGAACTAGTCCGAACTGCTGACCGAACCGAGCTGAGCTAGCCAGTCAAGCTCGAGGATCGAGCTGAGCTAAGTTCAAGCTGAGGTCAGCTAGTGGCCGAGCCAAGTCAAGATGAGGCCAGCTCGACTCGGTTCCACTCAATGTACACCGCTAGTTCCAGCCTCAGTTTGGATAATTGAGGCAAAACTGAAGTTAAAGGCTTTTACCTTAGTTTTAAACCTTTTTAGCCACGATTTTGAATTAAGGCTAAATGCCTTTTTTGTTGTAGTGAAATCAATTTCAATAATGTGAGAATTTTCAGATCTGTAAATTCGTAATTATGAAAATTCAGAATTAAAAATTAATTATAACAAAAATATTAAAACAAAATTAAAATTTTGAATAAGGAGGAATTTAGAAAACTTATTTGATTCAAGGCATGACAAAAGTCACTCGACTTGAAATTGATTTGTCCTCCTTTGGACGATGTCCGTACTGCAATAGGAATACTGGACAATCAATCTCCAAGATACTCTTAAATGTTGTCTCGTCACACCGATACACTCGATGTACGAAGACCCGAACCATCACTATATGTCTATACCAAAGATTGAACTAGATGAAATAGCTGTAGATATTAGAAGTGTGAGAGAGACAGTCAAAAGATTAAACTTAATTAAAAATTCGAAACCAGAGAAGTCTACTATAGACTTCAAAGGTTGCCTCAAATGGGTGTGTACGCACCCCTACTAATAGTCATGGCTATCGGGTTTTTTGAAAAAAGAAGCTTTTTCGTTTTTCGGCTCTATTCGAAAATTAAAAAAACAAATAACTGTTGCAAATAGAAATTTTAAAAAAGCAACAAAAATTTTTAAGCTGTACCACACAACACCGCACTATGCCACTCCATGTTTCGGCCTGCGCGTGCATATGGTTCATGGAATAGATTGGTGCCGATGGCATAGCCCCCAAACAACCAAATTCACAAGCCCCCTAAAAGGGGCCTAAGCCCTATACAAAATCTTCTTCTTATAAATGAAAAGATTTCTTCTTGCCTATCCAACATGAGACTAAACTCACACCACTACAAGACAAAATATCTTTGTTGCTTTTATAAAAACTTAGAGAGAATTTTTCAAATCATTTTAATTATTTATTTTGAAACACGAGATTACAACAAAATCAACATCGAGGATATGCTTACAGCCCAGCTGATGAACCCACCATATCCATCTTTTTGGAGCGTCACCTAAGGGTGGGGCCCACCAGATACATAGCTTGAAAAGCCTTCAAAGGTTGCGAAATGTGGCCACAGAGATGCATCTCGCCAAAAACGTGTAGCCCACCTGTTTGTTCGATGGTTTACACCATTTGTAAGGCCCCATCTAAGCCCAAATCTCACTACACCTAATGAATGGCCCACACATGTGCTACAATCACTTCATCAAAATTTTCTCACAAGTTGCCCAAAATAAAGAGAAGGAAAGAAACCTTCTAAACTCCTTATCAATGCATTTTTAGGGAAATACATGGACTTAATTTCAACTACATCATATAAAAAAGAAAAGCTAGTTTATTTGCTGGTGGCTAATGAAACCATGTTCTTCATCTTGCCGTGGTAGGCTGTCATCATCTTATCACGAGGTGGGAGATTCTCTTTGATAACTGGAACTTCGTTGATATTCTTGGCCCATGCATCGAGTGATGGGAATCGATGAGCGTCTAATAGCTTCATGTCCGACACTTCCTCTAACACAGGGAGCCAATGCGGGATCCAACCAGCCACTATATCTACGAACCCGATTGTCTCTCCTCCGAAGAATTTCTTCCCTTCAAGCTCTGCATCGAGGGTCTTGAGCGCTTCTAATATGGATTCTATTGCTTGTTCTTGCTCTTTTCCTCGCGAAAATAAAGCAGTGCGAATGCTAGAGAAACACTGCATCATTATATAGGAATGTCACTATGCCAAAACTGTGAAAAAAGGACGGTCCAAAACCGTCTCAAATGACCAAAAAGGACGGTCATGGACCGTCGCAAGGGCCGTCAAATTTTGACGTGTCGTATTACTTGAAGGACGGTCGAAAACCGTCATTTTTATTGACGAAAAAAAGACGGTCATGGACCGTCCTAAAAAAGGACGGTCGTGAACTGTCCTTAAAAAGGACGGTCTTGGACCGTCTCTTATAGGCCTTTAAAGGATGGCCATCGACCGTCCTTTAAAAGGACGGTCATGGACCGTCCTTAAAAAAGACTGTCGTAGACCGTCTCTAATAAGCCTTCAAAGGACGGCCATAGACCGTCCTTTTAAAGGACGGTCATGGGGCCATCCTTAAAAAGGACTGTCATGGACCGTCTCTTATGGGCCTTTAAAGGACGGTCATGGACCGTCCTTAAAAAGGACTGTCATGCACCGTCCTTTATAAGAGGGTCAATATACACCTGTTACAATATATTTCATCGTATTCTTCCTGATATACACCTGTTATATAATATATTTCATCATATTCACATTCACATCCATCTAAACAACCCAAACTACGTAAATCCAACATAAACTACATTCATCCAAACATAAACTACATCCATCCAAACACAAGCAATCTTATCCACATTATATTCATCCACACATAAATACATATAGGTTTAACATCATAAATAAAAAAAGAAAAAAAATCAGCAACAATTTTCTTTGTGTCTTTCACCTGAAAAAAAAATATTAAACCAACAAAACATTATAATTCAGAATCATGAAGAATTGCATAAACTTCTTCCAAAAAAGTGGGCACTTTTTAAAAATAAAACTGATCATTAACATAGGTTTAGGTTTAGGTTTTAGGTTTAGGTTTAGGTTTAGGATTAGGTTTTAGGTTATAGGTTATAAGTTTAGGTTATAGGTTATAGGTTAAGGTTTAGGTTATAGGTTTTGGTTTAGGTTTAGGTTAAGGTTTAGGCTTAGGTTATAGGTTTAAGTTAAGGTTTAGGTTTTAGTTATAGGTTATAGCTTTAGAGAATTGAGAATAGGTTAAGGTTAAGGTTTAGGTTTAGGAAATCGGGTCCGAGTTCGGGATCAGGTTTAGGTTTGGGTTATCAAGTTTAGGTTTAAGTTTAGGTTAGGGAGTTGAGATTAGGATTAGGTGTAGGTTTAGGTTCAAGGATTTGAGAATACATTTCGATTTTAGGTTTAGGTTTAGGTTTAGGTTTTAGGCTTATGTTTAGGTTATAAGTGCAGGTAATAGGTTTAGGTTTATGTTAGGTTATAGGTTAAGGTTTAGGTTTAGGAAATCGGGTTCGGGTTCGGGATCTGGTTTAGGTTTGGGTTTTCAAGTTTAGGTTTAGGTTTAGATTAGGGAGTTGAGATTAGGATTAGGTGTAGGTTTAGGTTTAGGGATTTGAGAATACATTTCGATTTTAGGTTTAGGTTTAGGTTTTAGGCTTATGTTTAGGTTACAGGTTTAGGTTATAGGTTTAGGTTTAGGTTAGGTTATAGGTTAAGGTTTAGGTTTAGGAAATCGGGTTCGGGTTCGGGATCGGGTTTAGGTTTGGGTTTTCAAGTTTAGGTTTAGATTTAGGTTAGGGAGTTGAGATTAGGATTAGGTGTAGGTTTAGGTTTAGGGATTTGAGAATACATTTAGGTTTTAGGTTTAGGTTTAGGTTAAGCTTTAGGTTTAGGTCATAAGCTATAGGTTTAGGGAATTAAGAATATGTTAATATTTAGGTTTAGGAAATTGGGTACGGATTCAGGATTGGGTTTAGGTTTGGGTTTTCAAGTTTAAGTTTAGGTTTAGGTTAAGGAGTTGAGATTAGGATTAGGTGTAGGTTTAGGTTTAGGGATTTGAGAATACATTTAGGTTTTAGGTTTAGGTTTAAGTTTAGGTTATAGGTTATTGGTTTAGATTAAAGTTTAAGTTTAGGTTTAGGTTTAGGTTTAGGTTATAAGCTATAGGTTTAGGGAATTGAGAATAGGTTAAGGTTTAGGTTTAGGAAATCGGGTTCGGGTTCGGGATCGGGTTTAGGTTTGGATTTTCAAGTTCAGGTTTAGGTTTAGGTTAGGGAGTTGAGATTAGGATTAGGTGTAGGTTTAGGTTTAGGGATTTGAGAATATATTAGGTTTTAGGTTTAGGTTTAGGTTTAGGTTTAGGTATAGGTATAGGTTATAAGCTATAGGTTTAGGGAATTGAGAATAGGTTAAGGTTTAGGTTTAGGAAATCGGGTTCGGGTTCGAGATCGGGTTTAGGTTTGGGTTTTCAAGTTTAGGTTTAGGTTAAGGAGTTGAGATTAGGATTAGGTGTAGGTTTAGGTTTAGGGATTTGAGAATACATTTAGGTTTTAGGTTTAGACTTAGGTTATAGGTTACAGGTTTAGGTTTAGGTTAAGGTTATAGGTTTAGGTTTAGGTTTAGGTTATAAGCTATAGGCTTAGGGAATTGAGAATAGGTTAAGGTTTAGGATTAGGAAATCGGGTTCGGGTTCGGGATCGGGTTTTGGTTTGGGTTTTCAAGTTTAAGTTTAGGTTTAGGTTAGGGAGTTGAGATTAGGATTAGGTGTTGGTTTAGGTTTAGGGATTTGAGAATACATTTAGGTTTACATTTAAGAAATCGGGTTCGGGTTCTGGTTTAGGTTTGGGTTTTCAAGTTTAGGTTTAGGTTTAGGTTAGGAAGTTGAGATTAGGATTATGTGTAAGTTTAGGTTTTGGGATTTGATAATACATTTAAGTTTTAGGTTTATGTTTAAGTTATGTATTATAAGTTTAGGTTTTAGTTTAGGTTAAGGTATAAGTTTAGGTTTCAGTTTAAGTTATAAGCAATAGGTTTAAGGAATTGAGAATAGGTTAAGGTTTAGGTTTAGGAAATCGGGTTCGGGTTCAGGATCGGGTTTATGTTTAGGTTAGGGAGTTGAGATTAGGATTAGGTGTAGGTTTAGGTTTAGGGATTTGAGAATATATTTAGGTTTTAGGTTTAGGGATTTGAGAATACATATGGTTTTAGGTTTAGGTTACAGGTTTAGGTTTAGGTTTAGGTTTAGGCTAAGGTTTAGGTTAAGGTTATAAGCTATAGGTTTAGGGAATTGAGAATAGGTTAAGGTTTAGGTTTAGGAAATCGGGTTGGGGTTCGGGATCGGGTTTAGGTTTTGTTTTCAAGTTTAGGTTTAGGTTTAGGTTAGGGAGTTAAGATTAGGATTAGGTGTAGGTTTAGGTTTAGGGATTTCAGAATACATTTAGGTTATAGGTTTAGGTTACAGGTTTAGGTTTAGGTTAAGGTTTAGGTTTAGGCTTAGGTTTAGGTTATAAGATATAGGTTAGGGAATTGAGAAAAGGTTAAGGTTTAAGTTTAGGAAATCGGGTTCGGGTTCGGGATCGGGTTTAAGTTTGGGTTTTCAAGTTTAAGTTTAGGTTTACGTTAGGGAGTTGAGATTAGGATTAGGTGTAGGTTTAAGTTTAAAGATTTGAGAATACATTTAGGTTTTAGGTTTAGGTTTAGGTTATAGGTTACAGGTTTAGGTTTAGGTTTAGGTTTAGGTTTAGGTTAAAGTTATAGGTTATAGGTTTAGGTTTAGGTTTAGGTTTAGGTTATAAGATATAGGTTTAGGGAATTGAGAATAGGTTAATGTTTAGGTTTAGAAAATCGGGTTCGGGTTCGGGATCGAGTTTAGGTTTGGGTTTTCAAGTTTAGGTTTAGGTTTAGGTTAGGGAGTTGAGATTAGGATTAGGTGTAGGTTTAGGTTTAAGGATTTGAGAATACACTTAGGTTTTAGGTTTAGGTTTAGGTTATAGATTTAGGTATAGGTTAGGTTATAGGTTAAGGTTTAGGTTTAGGAAATCGGGTTCGGGTTCAGATCGGGTTTAGGTTAGGAAGTTGAGATTAGGATTAGGTGTAGGTTTAGGTTTAGGGATTTGAGAATACATTTAGGTTTTAGGTTTATGTTTAGGTTATAGGTTATAAGTTTAGGTCTAGGTTTAGGTTTAGGTTTAGGTTTAGGGAATTGAGAACAAATTAAGGTTTAGGTTTAGAAAATCGGGTTCAGGTTCGGGATCGGGTTTAGGTTTTGGTTTTCAAGTTTAGGTTTGGGTTTGGGTTAGGGAGTTGAGATTAGGATTAGGTGTAGGTTTAGGTTTAGGGATTTGAGAATACATTTAGGTTTTAGGTTTAGGTTATAGGTTACAGGTTTAGGTTTAGGTTTAGGTTTAGGTCAAGGTTATAGGTTATAGGTTTAGGTTAAGGTTTAGGTTTAGGTATAGGTTATAAGATATAGGTTTAGGGAATTGAGAATAGGTTAATGTTTAGGTTTAGGAAATCGGGTTCGTGTTCGGGATCGAGTTTAGGTTTGGGTTTTCAAATTTAGGTTTAAGTTTAGGTTAAGGAGTTGAGATTAGGATTAGGTGTAGGTTTAGGTTTAAGGATTTGAGAATACATTTAAGTTTTAGGTTTAGGTTTAGGTTATAGGTTACAGGTTTAAGTTTAGGTTTAGGTTAAGGTTATAGGTTATAGGTTTAAGTTTAGGTTTAGGTTATGGTTTAGGTTTAGGTTATAAGATATAGGTTTAGGGAATTGAGAATAGGTTAATGTTTAGGTTTAGGAAATCGGGATCGGGTTCGGGATTGGGTTTAGGTTTAGGTTAAGGAGTTGAGATTAGGATTAGGTGTAGGTTTAGGTTTAAGGATTTGAGAATACACTTAGGTTATAGGTTTCGGTTTAGGTTATAGATTTAGGTTTAGGTTAGGTTATAGGTTAAGGTTTAGGGAATTGAGAATAGGTTGAGGTTTAGGTTTAGGAAATCAAGTTCGGGTTCAGGATCAGGTTTAGGTTTGGGTTTTCAAGTTTAGGTTTAGGTTTAGGTTAGGGAGTTGAGATTAGGATTAGGTGTAGGTTTAGCTTTAGGGATTTGAGAATACATTTAGGTTTTAGGTTTATGTTTAGGTTATAGGTTATAGGTTTAGGTTAAGGTATAGGTTTAGGTTTCGGTTTAGGTTATAAGCTATAGGTTTAGCGAATTGAGAATAGGTTAAGGTTTAGGTTTAGGAAATCGGGTTCGGGATTTGAGAATAGGTTTAGGTTATAGGTTTTGGTTAAAGTTATATGTTAAGGTTAAGGTAATAGGTTTAGGTTTAGGTTAAGGTTATATGTTTAGGTTTAGGTTAGGTTATAGGTTTTTGGTTAAGGTTTAAGTTATAGTTATAGGTTTTGGGATTTGAGAATAGGTTTAGGTTATAAGTATAGGTTTAGGTTAGGTTATAGGTTAAGGTTTAGGTTTAGGAAATCAGGTTCGGGTTTAGGGTCGGGTTTAGGTTTGGGTTTTCAAGTTTAGGTTTAAGTTTAGGTTAGGGAGTTGAGATTAGGATTAGGTGTAGGTTTAGGTTTAGGGATTTGAGAATACATTAGGTTTTAGGTTTAGGTTTAGATTATAGGTTATAGGTTTAGGTTTAGGTTTAGGTTTGGTTTTGGTTTTGATTTAGGTTATAGGTTATAGGTTTAGGTTAAGGTTTAGGGAAAGTTAATAGGTTTTGGTTTAGGTTATAGGTTTAGGTTTTAGGTTTAGGTTTAGGTTTTGATTTATGTTATAGGTTATAGGTTTAGGTTAAGGTTTAGGTTTAGGTTATAGGTTTTGGGATTTGAGAATGGGTTCGGGTTTAGGTTATAGGTTTTGGTTATAGGTTATAGGTTTAGGTTAAGGTTTATATTTAGGTTATAGGTTTTGGGATTTGAGAATGGGTTTGGGTTTAGGTTATAGGTTTTGGTTTTGGTTTAGGTTATAGGTTTTGAGATTTGAGAATGGGTTCGGGTTTAGGTTATAAGTTTTGGTTTTGGTTTAGGTTTAGGTTATAGGTTTTTGGATTTGAGAATGGGTTATGGTTTAGGTTTAGGAAATCGGGTTCAGGTTCAGGATTGGGTTTAAGTTTGAGTTTTCAAGTTTATGTTTAGGTTTAGGTTAGGGAGTTGAGATTAGGATTAGGTGTAGGTTTAGCTTTAGGGATTTGAGAATACATTTAGGTTTTAGGTTTATGTTTAGGTTATAGGTTATAGGTTTAGGTTAAGGTATAGGTTTAGGTTTCGGTTTAGGTTATAAGCTATAGGTTTAGCGAATTGAGAATAGGTTAAGGTTTAGGTTTAGGAAATCGGGTTCGGGATTTGAGAATAGGTTTAGGTTATAGGTTTTGGTTAAAGTTATATGTTAAGGTTAAGGTTATAGGTTTAGGTTTAGGTTAAGGTTATATGTTTAGGTTTAGGTTAGGTTATAGGTTTTTGGTTAAGGTTTAAGTTATAGTTATAGGTTTTGGGATTTGAGAATAGGTTTAGGTTATAAGTATAGGTTTAGGTTAGGTTATAGGTTAAGGTTTAGGTTTAGGAAATCGGGTTCGGGTTCAGGATCGGGTTTAGGTTTGGGTTTTCAAGTTTAGGTTTAAGTTTAGGTTAGGGAGTTGAGATTAGGATTAGGTGTAGGTTTAGGTTTAGGGATTTGAGAATACATTAGGTTTTAGGTTTAGGTTTAGGTTATAGGTTATAGGTTTAGGTTTAGGTTTAGGTTTGGTTTTGGTTTTGATTTAGGTTATAGGTTATAGGTTTAGGTTAAGGTTTAGGGAAAGGTAATAGGTTTTGGTTTAGGTTATAGGTTATAGGTTTAGGTTTTAGGTTTAAGTTTAGGTTTTGATTTATGTTATAGGTTATAGGTTTAGGTTAAGGTTTAGGTTTAGGTTATAGGTTTTGGGATTTGAGAATGGGTTCGGGTTTAGGTTATAAGTTTTGGTTATAGGTTATAGGTTTAGGTTAAGGTTTATATTTAGGTTATAGGTTTTGGGATTTGAGAATGGGTTCGGGTTTAGGTTATAGATTATGGTTTTGGTTTTGGTTATAGGTTTTGGGATTTGAGAATGGGCTCGGGTTTAGGTTATAAGTTTTGGTTTTGGTTTAGGTTTAAGTTGTAGGTTTTTGGATTTGAGAATGGGTTATGGTTTAGGTTTAGGAAATCGGGTTCAGGTTCGGGATTGGGTTGAAGTTTGAGTTTTCAAGTTTATGTTTAGGTTTAGGTTAGGGAGTTGAGATTAGGATTAGGTGTAGGTTTAGCTTTAGGGAATTGAGTTTAGCTTATAGGTTTAGGAAAAGCTTAGGTTTAGGTTATAGGTTTTGGGATTTGGGAATAGTTTTAAGTTATAAGTATAGGTTTAGGTTAGGTTATAGGTTAAGGTTTAGAGATTTGAGTTTAGGCTATAGGTTTAGGTTTAGGTTTAGGTCTAGGTTTAGGTTTAGGGAATTGAGTTTAGGTTATAGGTTTAGGGAAAGGTTAGGCTTAGGTTATAGGTTTTGGGATTTGAGAATAGTTTTAGGTTATAAGTATAAATTTAGGTTAGGCTATAAGTTAAGGTTTAGGGATTTGAGTTTAGGTTATAGGATTAGGTTTAGGTTTAGGTTTAGGGATTTGATTTTAGGTTATAGGTTTAGGTTTTAGGTTTAGGTTTTAGGTTTAGGTTTAGGTTTGGGTTTTGGGATTTGGTTTTGATTATATGTTTTGATTTAGGTTACAGATTATAGGTTTAGGTTTTAGGTTTTGGTTTTAGGTTTTGGTTTGGTTTAGGTTATAGATTTTGATTTAGGTTATAGGTTAACAATTTAGGTTATAGGTTTTTAAATTTAAGAATGGGTTCGGGTTTAGGCTATAGGTTTTGGCTTTGGTTTAGGTTATAGGTTTTGGTTTTGGTTATAGGTTATAGGTTTAGGTTTAGGTTTAGGTTTAGATTATGGGTTATAGGATTTGAGAATACGTTTGGGTTTAGGATATAGGTTTTGGTTATATGTTTTGATTTAGGTTTAGGTTATAGGTTTAGGTTTTAGGTTAAGGTTATAGGTTTAGGTTAAGGTTAAGGTTAAGGTTTAGGTTTAGGCTTAGGTTAAGGTTATAGGTATAGGTATAGGTTTAGGTTTAGGTTTAGGTTTAGATTATAAGATATAAGTTTAGGGAATTGAGAATAGGTTAAGGTTAAGGTTTAGGTTCGGGTTCGGGATTGGGTTTATGTTTGGGTTTTCAAGTTTAGGTATAGGTTTAGGTTAGGGAGTTAAGATTAGGATTAAGTGTAGGTTTAGGTTTAGGGATTTGAGAATACATTTAGGTTTTAGGTTTAGGTTTAGGTTTTAGGTTAAGGTTTAGGTTTAGATTAAGGTTGAGGTTTAGGTTATAAGTTAAGGTTTTAGGTCATAGGTTTTGGTTTAGGTTAAGGGTATGGTCCCTGCAAATACAGATATAAACACGGCCATCCGGCGCAAATGGCCAGGCCCTTCCAATGCTGTCCATAAAAAATAGACAGCTTCATCATGGTCATAATAGCGGTTCCCTCTTTCTAGGGAACTCCGCTCTTCCGAATAGCTTCGACGCACATCCGGGTATGCTCCATTAATTTCGATCAAATACATAAACACGGCATGTCCAAATGGTCAAGCTCCTCCAATGCTGTCCATAGGAAATGGACAGCTTTATCATGGTCATAACAGCGGTTCCCACCTTCCAGGGACCCCCGCTCAACATCCGGATAGCTCCGATGCACATCTGGGTCTGCTCCATCAATTTCGAGCTAATACATTTAAAAACAACATAATTATATCTAAAAGCATCTGGATACCTGGGGAAGGCCTCCCATATTCGTATTGTTGGTTACTCATCCCTTTGTCTATAAGCCACAATCGACCAACACTTTCTATTGCTACCTGTACTCTGAAACCAACACAAATATAACTGGGAAACAATATAAGGAATAAGAAAAAATGAATTTACCTGTACACATCATTAAATGTTTCCCTATAAGGAGGTGATATTATATCTTTGATAGCCACAACCTATATAACAGAGAAAAATGCAACCGATACATTTGGAATATAACTGGGAAATAATATAAGGAATAAGAAAAAATGAATTTACCTGTACACATCATTAAATGTTTCCCTATAAGGAGGGGATATTATATCTTTGATAGCCACAACCTGTATGACAGAGAAAAATGCAACCGATACGGTTTGTTACAATTCAAAGGAGAAAAAAGTTGTAACTGCATGGCTTACATACCATAAATTTGTTATAACTTTAACTTACAATATAAACACAATACACATCAATGCATACCATAAGTTTGTTACAACTTTAACTTACAACATAAACACAATACACATCAATGCATAACTGACACATTAATCATGTCTACCAAGTTAGGCAATTTGTGCAACTGCATGACCTACAAAGCTTGCCGAAAAATCTTGAGACACTAATAAGGAGAATGATTGTCCCATTAAGATTGATCATCCATTTCAATGCATCAACACATCTAATCTGATGCATATACCCATGTTGATACATAAAGAGGTGTGCTCACTAAGTGACACTCTTACCTAATGGACCATTCCTGCCTAACAATTCCAAGCCCCTTACTCACTATACATACTTTCTATTTACTCATCTGTATTAACAAAGCTACCTATTTCTATTCAAGTATTGCCCTGTCTTTCTTACCTTGTTTGTGTACTTTGGTGTCTTTTAGTGCCAGTACTGCAAGTAGAAGACTATCTAATACCTTAGGGATAAACGCATGCATCAATGTGGGGCCCATATGTGTAGTGGATTTCAAAACAACACTTAACGCGCTAAGTGCACCGCCTCCTTTTGCATGGCCATCCATTTTAGTAACAATCATAGCACCAACCGCGGCACTTTGTTTAAAACCTTGAGCTTGGTCAAATGCTGCTTGGCCAATACTGCTATCCATAACGAATATAACAAGATCTGGTTTCTACAACATCAAGGAACTTAAATGTGATATAGATAGCATGTTGGCAACTAACATAAATGAATAAGAGTGATAAACCTTTAGGATAAGAAAATGAATACCGTTGCTTCAGACACTTGGTGCATTTCTTCAAACAGAGCCGCTTCCTGTTTGTGGTGTCCACTTGTGTCTACAATTATCAGATCACAATTTTCCTTCTTAAACCGTTCTACACCTTCTGCTGCAATTTTTACAGGGTCTGACTCCATGTAGCTGTGGATACAGCACAAATGATTTTTTATGTGAAAATGTTAGGGAAAGCACAGAATGAAACAAGCAGTGTTATGTAGACATAAACATATTTTATCTGACCAAAAGACAAGCAGCACTGGCAGCATTAACAAATTTGGAACTAATGTACAAATTTGGAACTCGTTCAGATATTCCAGGACCTAAATCGGGTTTCACTGTGATGACCCATTCTCCATGGTTGCTTTTGAACTCATACCTATGATTCAAAATTTTTGAGGCATCAGCACCGAAAAAAAAAAATCACATTCAATTTTTATAAGGGAGTCATGATAATAAATATTAATACCACACTGCCACTGCTGTGTATATTTCATGAAACAAAATAGATACACCTAGATAGGGGATGGCCCTAACTAAGCCCTCAATACAAAGCTATATAATGAAAAAAAATAGACCTCTATGCACAACCGCAACACTTGGATCCCTAAAAAATCAAACATCAAAGGATCAAGAGAATTGCAGCTTCACATGTACAACATGCAAGCACAGTAGCTCTCAAAGATCCCCATAACTTTCCAGCTATTTTTCTTGGGATCTAGGCTGGGTTAAACATTTCATTTAAAGCAAACAAGGGCCTTTTTTTCAGGTCCTAACAGTGTTCCAGACAGAATGTACAGCAAAGCTAAAGAACTTGAAAATAAAGACACTTGACCAGGATCTCCATGAACCAATCGGATTCAGATCAGTTTGATGAAGGAAGAAAAAGTCACACTGTGATGTCAAGAAAAATCCTGCAACTGCTGATCGCGTCACATTTGTATGTATCCAGAAAATAGCATCTTGAACAGGACAACCATGCAAATTTTTTTCTTGTATTTACAGAGCACTTTGTAAGAATGCAGATAGCCATGCAATTTTTCTTGTATTTACAGAGCTTTGCGAAGGCAACGCACAGTCACATGTCTGGGTCATCTGAGAAAACCATCAGGGGTGCCTGATGTTTGGTGATCAAGTGGGTCAAATCATCAGGTAGAGTGATAAAGCAATTGATGGTGTCAAAAATTGCCCAGTCCACATTAAATGAACATGTACACTGATGAGTTTGGTGACTGTTTTATACCAAAATCTACCCAATGCCTCTGAAAAGCAAAGAGATCTCAGGTCCATTTAGACATTTGACTGAACATTCGATAATTCCAGGGGTCTGAGGAAATGAGATCCTCTTTCCCATTCTTTTCAGTATTGTGGTGGAAGGTTGTATTATAAACAATGCTATGACTGGTCATGTTCGATCCATTTCTGCTGTCCTATTAGTTGCCTCAATGGATAGGTACCTCCTTTTTCTTTTTCTTTTTGAGAAATGAAATTTTCATTGCCGATTAGAAAAAAGAGAAGAAGAAGAAGAAGAGCTAACTCAAGATTCTATAGTTTGATTCAGTAGTTCTTCATGGGGACAAAAAACAGCTCAAATCTCCTTACTTGCAACAAAATCCAATCATATCAGGGAAAACATGAATAACCAACAAGAAAAACAGCGTATTAAGAGAAACACAGTTCATTTTTTAACCAAAATCAATCAAGATATTAACACAAGTGAAACCAATCAGCAAAATCTGTACTCATTTCCTTAACCAAGGCAATAGAATGAGCAAGAAACGAGTATACAACAGTAGAAAATCAATATCATTTGCAAATCCTCATTTCCTACAACAAAATCCTTGGAAACAGTGGTAAAGAAAAAGCAATGTAGGAAGTACATGCTAATGTGGCATGCTACATCAGCTGATTGCATCACTGGTCCAATGGGCCTTGTTTTTCTCTTTGCACCCAATAAGATTTTATATGTATTTTTATTTCGTTCTTAAGGGATGAATAACAAAACAAACATTGTACAGTTCTCAAAATGTCTAATTGGTTAAGACCTAGTACACTAAATCTGTGTATGCTTCTTGTTACAGTGTTTTACAGATTGCATTGAAACAATGTCGCGAAACTCACTGCCGCTTCTGCTTCAATAAACTTCCAGCAAATAGTATACCCTGTTCGTCATGTATGATTTCAATGTATTGCTCCCAGCATTGCCAAGAACAGGCAGGAGGAATACAATCTTGGAACAGTCAGCTCAAAGATACTATGCATGAGCACATATCAGACAAATTTCTGCAGAAGTGCTTGTACAAGTTCTGCATCTCTATTAATATCAGATCCGAAATGTGAATTACATAAACTGAATTTTAGAGTGTAATCCAAGTTCATGTAATTATAAGATATGAATTAGAGATCGACTAAAAAGATATGAATTCATTTTAAAGTGGAAACCAAACAGGTCCTTAGAATTTACATTCAAAAAATCCTCCAGTCTTTTTCCTATTGTGCAGGAGAACCATCTATGCACATAAAATTGCTGGCAACTATTTTTTTTTTTTTTTGGTGTATTAAAATCCTCTCACCCCAAATAGGTGACTTTCCTCCCCCAAACACCAATTGTAACTAAGTCACCTATAACTTACTTACATTTTAGAAAAGTTACAGGCATCCATTAGCTTTAGTTGCATTCTGCTTCAACTGATCAAAAGCACCAGCTCTAATTTTTGGGATAAAGCCCTAAAATGATCTGTAAAAATGGATGAATGGCATGGATAAATATATACATCATGGTGGGGCCATAGATCATGGTGGTGCTGCAGACGAAATCGGATTGCATACTGAGTTACTCAGTACGCTCTTATTGTACTGAGTAAACTCAGTAGGGCCCACCTTAATCCCAAAATCCCTAAATCCCCATATCCCAAAATCCCTAAATCCCCATATCCCAAAATCCCTAAATCCCCAATCCCTAAATCCCTAATTCCCTAAATCACCAAATCGTTTCAATCGGTATTGAGATTGAGAGAGAGAGAGAGAGATACCTCATGTGGATGTACGAGAGAGAGAGCACCGAGAGAGACAGAAACAGAGAGAGGGCGCGGTGGAGAGCGGACCGAGAGAGAGAGAGAGGGCGCGGTGGAGAGCGGACCGAGAGAGAGAGAGGATGCGCGTGAGTGAGAGAGGGCGGCAAGGAAGGGAGGGCGGCGAGAGAGAGAGAGACAGAGAGAGAGAGAAACGAGGAATTTGGGCGAGATTGGACGGTGCTTTGTGAGCCCCACCATGATGTATGATTTTCATCCATGTCGTCCATCCATTTTTACAAATCATATTAGGCTCTATGCCGAAAATTAAAGGGAAATAAATCTCAGGTGGTCCACACCACATGAGAACAATAGTGATTGGATATCCACCATTAAAATCCTCCTAAGGCCCACTGTACTGTTTATTTGACATCAAATCTGTTGATTTGGTCATCCAGGACCAGATGAAGGGAAAAAATAAAAATAAGCTTGATCCAAAACTTTTATGCCTATTGATCATATTTTTAATGGTCGACGCTCATTCAACACGTTTCCTGTAATGTGGTCCACTTGTGATTTGCATATATCTCATTTTGGGTCTCATAATGTAAAATTATCTGTAAAAATATATGGACAGCATGGATGAAACACATACATCGTGGTGGGAGCCATAGAGCACTGAACACTAGTCATTGGTTAGTGTCAGGGGAGTAGTCGATCCGTTCTCAAGCGTACAGAGTAAATCCTATGGGGGCCACCATAATTTATTTATTTTATCCACTCCATCCATCCATTTTAACATATAATTTTATTACATAAGTTCAAAAATGAAGCCTATAAAAATCTGAAGTGGACCACATCATAGGAAATAGTATAAACTGAACGTCTACCATTAAAATAATTTGTAAGGCCACCGAAGTTTTGGATCAAGTTGATACTTTAGTTTTCCCTTCATCCATGTATTTGTGATCTATTGAACAGGTTGGATGACAAATAAAAATCATTGTAGGCCATAGGAAGATTTCAACGGTGGAAATCATTATTCCTAATGTGTTCCTGTGGTATGGTCCATTATGTCCACGTCATCCATCTGAGAGAGAGAGAGAGAGAGAGGACAGAGAGCGAGTCTCTCTTACGAGCGGTCATGGGTCACATGGTCTGTGCTCTGTGGGCCCCACCATGATGTATGTGCATGTTTCATCCTTGTCATCCATCTATTTTTCATTTTATTTTATGGTATGAGACAAAAAATGAGGTATATCCCAATCTCAACTGGACCACATTATAAGAAACAGTGTTGAATGAGCGTCGACCATTAAAAACCTTTTGGGGGCCATATAAAGTTATGGATCAATCTGATATTTTTTTTCCCTTCATCTGGGCCTGTATGACCTAATCAACAGATAGGATGTCAAATAAAAGGTACAATGGGCCTAAGGAGGGTTTTAATGGTGGATATCCAATCACTATTGTTTTCATGTGGTGTGGTCCACCTGAGATTTATATCCCTTTCATTTTTAGTATTTTGCCCTAATATGATTTGTAAAAATGGATGGACAGCATGGATGAAACACATACATCATGGTGGGACCCATAGAGCACCGACCAACATCCAAAAACGGTTACTCGCCTCGAACATATTTCGTATGAGAAAGATATTGGGCAAACAAGATTGATTAACAATTTGAGTGAATTTTGATTTAAACATCTGAAGTTATTTACTTTTCATGTTTGGACTGATCAGATTGTCCAAAAATAGTTAAAGGTTGTTCATAATATCAAAAATATATAAATGAATAGAAAACACAAACATCAGCTTGATCCAAAACTTCTATAGCCACCAAGAAATTTTAAATGGTAGAGGTTCAATCACACTATTTCCTGTGGTGTGGTCCACTTGAGCTTTGGATATGCTTCCTGTTTGTTCTTTAGACCTCAAATTATCTGTTAACATGGATGAATGGAGTGGATAAAATAAATAAATAACGGTGAACCCCACAGAGTTTACTTTGATAAAGGTAACGAGTAATTCACTTAAATGTAGTGGAGAAAGGTTTCCTTAAAACATTCATAATCATATATTGGGCCTGCCTAAATGTGATTCACATATCCAACCCACTCATTATGTGTGTCCCACTTGGATGAGGGGTCAGACCAAGTTTCAACCGCATCCAAAACTCATGTGGGCCCCACCAAGTGCTTTTATATTTTTTAGGATGTCTTCACATAGTTTTAAATGGTATGGCCCACTCGAGATTCGTTTACCGATGATTTTTGAGATATCTCATAACTATAAATGGGACACATCAAATCCACGATGTTGATGTTCAACACACATCATGATGAGGCCCACAAAAGTTACTAACATCAATTCTTAAGTTCTCACAAGGTCAGTTATAAGTTGGGTCACAATTTTAACCAGAATATTTGGCCCATTTCACATGTCTAGTTCATTCACTCTATTTTACTAATTAATTCTCAATTTGACTAGTTACTCGCCTCAACCAGGCTACATATATATGAGAAAGATATTGGGCATACAAGATTGACCAACAATTTCAGTGAAATTTGATTTAAACATCTGAAGTTATTTACTCTTCAATTTGAACTGATTAGATTGTCCAAAAACGATTAAAGGTTCAATTAGTGGATGTGCCTAATAAATTAGTAATTTTATCTTTCACAAATAAATTTAACATTTTTTTTTCAAAATGTATATATTTTTTTACTCTTTTAACTAAATATCATTTTTACTATAAATAAATTTAACATTTTTTTTTTACAAAATTTAGTTTTCTTTTTTAAAAAAATATATTTTTTTTACAATTTGTCAATTTTTTCACAAATTTGTTTAATTTTTTAAAATTTATTTCTCAAAATATCATTTTTTAAATCTCACTTTTGTTATAACTTTTTAACTTTTCTTATCAAAATACAAAATCTGATTGGTGGACTTGGTATGAATTGATGGATGTCGGTCGTCTTTTTTTTTTCTTTTTCTTTTTAGATTCCATTTGGCTTAAACTATATTCCAATTCCTTTTTAATTAACAAGCAACTTAAACTATATCTAAGCTGTGCAAGTTTACATTTCATTGCTTTGGAGACGAGTTAATAGCCGAAAAATGATAACATGAGAATGGCCTATACTAATGTATGCATTTGGTACCAATTCTTAATGTTGGCAACACCTCTCCAAAGGTCACACTGATTGAATGATCTTAACTGTCTGAAATTGCCGTTAGATTAATTTGGACCATTTTCTTTTTTACTATCCTGAGGAACATTGACTTGTACTATTCTTTTTAAACATCCATATGCTTCAATCTCCTTTGGTCTGCACTTGTGTTGAAGGGCACATCTATTATGTTGGGTAGAACACTTATTTTAATATCACAATGATTGGATAATCTCAACCATCTAATATTACCGTTGAATTTAGACCATTTTCTTTTTTACCAAGGTATTGAGGAACTTTGATTTGCACTCCTCTTTCTTGAACGTGTATATTTTTTTTTTAACCTCGAGTTAACACTCTTCTTCTTCTTCTTTTTCTTTTTTCTTTTCACATTTACATGTTTTTAATCCCACCTTGTGTATTGTAGGCCACATCCATTTAATTTGGTATAGATCCTTTTTTTTATTCAATTTTTCTTGTTAAAATACAAAATCTAGTTTTCTTTTTTAAAATATATATTTTTTTACATTTTTTCAATTTTTTCACAATTTTTTTAATTTCTTTTTTTTTTTCAAAATATCATTTTTTAATCTTACTTTTGTTATATAACTTTTTAATTTTTGTTGTCAAAATACAAAATCTAGTTTTCTTTTTTTTAAAAAAATATATTTTTTTTTACAATTTGTCAATTTTTTCACAATTTCGTTTAATTTTTTAAATTTTCTTTTTCAAAATATCATTTTTTTTATCGAAATCTTGTTATATAACTTTTTAATTTTTCATTTCAAAATACAAAATCTAGTTTTCTTTTTAATATATATATATATATATATATATATATATATATATATATATATATATATATATATATAATTTACAATTTGTCAATTTTTTCACAATTTTGTTTAATTTTTAAAATTTTCTTTTTCAAAATATCATTTTTTCAATATCACTTTTGTTATATAACTTTTTAATTTTTCTTGTCAAAATACAAAATCTAGTTTTCTTTTTTAAAATATATATTTTTTTACAATTTGTCAATTTTTTCACAATTTTGTTTAATTTTTTAAATTTTCTTTTTCAAAATATCATTTTTTAAATATCATTTTTGTTATATAACTTTTTAATTTTTCTTTTCAAAATACAAAATCTAGTTTTCTTTTTAAAAATATATATTTTTTTTACAATTTGTCAATTTGTTCACAATTTTGTTTAATTTTTAAAATTTTCTTTTTCAGAATATCATTTTTTAAATATCACTTTTGTTATACAACTTTTTAATTTTTCTTTTCAAAATACAAAATCTAGTTTTCTTTTTTAAAATATATATTTTTTTACAATTTGACAATTTTTTTACAATTTTGTTTAATTTTTAAATTTTTCTTTTTCAAAATATCATTTTCTTATCGAATTTTTTTTTTTCAAAATTATCAACTTTATTAAAAGTTCTTAATTTTTATTTCAAAATCTAAATTTTTTTCTTAAACATTGTTAGATAATTTTCTAAGCTTTTTAACTTTTTTTTTTTTTTCAAAATTCATAATTTTTTTTTGTTTTTAATGTTTGAGTTGAGCATTAGTCTAATGTAGACGGTCTTTGACAGTCTCAAATAACCACAATAAGACGGCTAAGGACCGTCTCTAATAGAGACAGTCATTGACAGTCTCAAATAGGGACTGCTAAGGACCATCCCTAATGAAGGTTATTTTTGACTTCCTTGCAAAACTAGTAAAAGATGGCTGTTGACCGTCTATAATTGAGACGGTCCATGACAGTCTCAGATTACCAATACAAGACGGTCAATGACCGTCTCTAATAGAGACGGTCCTTGACAGTCTCAAACAGAGAGCTAAGAACCGTCCCTAATGCAGACTATTTTTAACCGTCCTAAATTACAGGAAAAGACGGCCAACGACCGTCTCTAATTGAGACGGTCCTTGACAGTCTCAAATTACCAGTAAGAGACGGCCAATGACCGTCTCTAATAGGGACGGTCTTTGACCGTCTCAAATTCCGGCATATAAGACGGTCAGGGACCGTCTCTTATTCCAAACGGTCAATGGCCATCTTTTATCTGCAGTTAACGACGTCCGTAGAACCCCATTCTCGGCCCCCAGCACCCATTCGCCAGGCTCCGATCCTGGGATGCTACAAGGAGGATTTTTTTGTACATTAGTTTGATTCGTAATAAGCATAACCAAAGGCATAACCCACAAACAACAACCAAAAACTCCATCACATTTCCACTGTAATCAAAAACTTTACAATTACAATGAGCATAAGGGAAATACAATGATGATAGACCAAAAGCTCCAAAAGATCAGCTACGCGCCCAAGCCTCAGCGCTGCTGCGATCCTACGTCACCTGCACGCAACGGTCGTGCATAAGCTTATAGAAAGCTTAGAGGGTGGTGAAAGTGTATGCTCAAGGTAGTAATGCAGCTATGCAGTATCAGAGTAATGCGGAACATGCTGATGAATGCCAAGAATACCATTAGCCGTACCAAGGCCATGCGGTGCAAAGAATGATGTCGGCCATACCAAGGCCATGCAATGCGAAATGCAACTCAAGCATACAAATCCTCATCTAAGTCCACATGTCAATACAGCTCAAAAATCTGGGATATCACCGGGGTCTAGTACACTCCAAGCCAGATTGTCGCCCCATCGCGCGCAATAAGGTGAGTGGAAAAGACCTCGCTATCCGCCTGCCAATATCGGGCTCGGCTCGTCAATAGCGGACCCATTCCTCGAGCTGGTCAGACTCAGCCTAGCATTGCCCCCTACTCTCGGGCGGGTAAGGCCGCACCCCCTTCCAACCGACCACGACACAGTGGAAAGCGCAACCGTCTAGTATTCGGCACTCAGCGCTCATGCATCCACTCGGTCTAAACGTTGGAGCAACCTCCTGGTACCATAAGGGTTTAGGGACTTTCACCCAGGGATATCTATCGCACCCCATGTAGAACAGTATTTTCGGTATCCAATCCTGCCAACCACGATACGTCTGTGGAGGCTACGGCCCTGATGTCGCTAGGGCGTACAGTAACCATATCACACAATGCGAATGCATGAATCACACTATCCAGTCATACAACAATCCTGCGCGTATCATGCGCTCATGTAGGGCAACACCCCCTATACGGGAGCCCCTAAACAATCTGCCCAAAGGCATATGCTATGATCAATCATTTCTCATATCAAGCATACGTATGATGCATATGATCGTGAATCATGGGATTAAACATGTTATATGGGATGGATGATGTTCATAATGGAGACGGGCCTAGACGGCCTACACATTACACATATGGGCCTAACAATGGGCCCTCGGGAAAGGCATAATGCGGACATTGAACCAACATTATACTTGCAATGTGGACGTCAAACCAACATTGCTCCCAAGGCACGACTGCCACAAATATCATTACATAAATCATGTTGGGACTGCACATTGCAATGAACCTTAGGTATATCTCATTGGGCCTTCAATACATCAAATGGGCCGTATCATATGGGCCTCATGTTCATCAAGTGAGCCACATCAATGGGCCACACCAATGGGCCTTATGTGCATTGCAATGGGCCATAACCCGTGGGCCTTAGAATGCATTAAATGGGCCTAATCTCATGGGCCTTATGAGTATCAAATGGGCCTCGCCAATTGGGCCCCATATGTACATCAAATGGGCCTAAACCCATAGGCCCCAAAATATTTTTAATGGGCCATAACCCATGGGCCCCTAATACATCTATGGGCCTCGACCCATGGGCCTCGCATATAAATCAAAGTGGGTCTCAACCATGGGCCATAAGTACTGAGATGGGCCTCCCATCATCAGCAAAATATACATAAAATAATATATAATATATATATATAGTACATAAAATATTATATATATAATAATATTAGATATATCCATATATAGATATATATATATATATATACACACACACACGTACACACCCACACACGCACGCATCAGGGCCCCAATCATCACAGTGGCCCCACACAATCATCACAGGGGGCTCCACCGTCCAGGTAATGAAACACATACATCCATGTGGGCTCCATGTGGGGCCCACCGTAATGTTTGCCTTCCATCCAACCCGTTGGTGAGGTCAAGTAGACCTAGATGGAGGGTGGGAACAAATCTCACCCTGATCCAAAACTTCTGTGGGCCCCAAAAGGATTTCAAAGGTAAAGGTTCAATCCCACTGTTTCATCCGGTGTGGGCCACCTGAGTCTTGGATGAACTTGAAACTTTGAGGGTGGTCCACTGACCTCAGGGCCCACCATATTAACGGATTAGATGGCTAATAAACATCAAGGTGGGGCCCACGGCTACAGCCGTGGGTGGCTGTACGTCCGCCTAGCCAGGGCGCTGGGGCGCAGGCAGCGCTGCTGCGTTCCTGACACAGCAGCAGCGGCTGCTGTAACGTTTATTCTTTTTTTTTTTTTTTGGATTTCTGATCTTCTAAGGTTTTCACTAGTGGGGTCCACATCCAAACGATCTACTCCATCCAACGGCCTTCCATAGCTCCTGACAAGCAAAACAAGCCCAATATTGGGCCCGTTTCGGCGTATAGAAACAACAGGAAAAATTCAATGGTAAACCCGTTGTTTGCCGTGCCATGGCCCGCCTGAAAGTCTGATTGGTCCCATCTTTCGGCTTAACGCCTAAAATAAGCTTGGGAAAGGAATGGATGGTGTGGATTTAATACATACATCAAGGTGAGGCCTACATAAGTGGGCCACCCCAAAGCTTGGGACAAAAGCTGATATTTGTGTTTTCCCATTTAAACGTCCAGCGTCCAGGGACGCTGGACGGTCTGGCCATTTGAGGTGGGCCTGTTCAGGTGGGCCACTACTGATGGATGGTGTGGGTACTACACATATAAGGTGGGCCCCACTTATAAATAGCTTAAACAAAATACATACTTCATGGTGAGGTCCGTTCGAGTGGGCCACACAATCATAGCAAGATAAAGAAAATAAGGAAAAGAAAAGATAGAAGAGAGAGATAGAGAATGAGATCCGCGTGATGGAGGGACCCCGGCACTATGGGCCCTCCCTTGCACTAAATCATACATCAAGTGGGTCCCATTTCATGTGGCCCATTAAAATTAAATCCAACGGTGGAGATCCCATCTCCACTAAATTAAACGGTCTAGATGACCCTAAATATGCAAGAAACAAACATCATGATGGGGTCCATGGAGAATGGCCCCATCATGGAATGATCATGGTGATCCAAGTGGGCCATCGGCCACATCTTAGGGTCCAAAGTGAGATCCAAACCATTGATCGGTTGGCCTCACTTGGCCCATCTTAAAAATATCAAAATCTACCCTATCAAGGCACCCACCACTTGATCTTCTTGCTCCCTTGGCTTCCTTAGCTCCTAGTGCTTCTCTTTGATGGAGGAAGATGAGAAATGGATGGCTGAGATGAGAGATCTAAGGATGGAAAGGTGGGCCACACATGTAGCTTGGGAGGAAATGGGAGAGGCTCATACGTATGGAATTCTTGCTTAAGGGAGGGTTTGAAAATGAGAGAGACTTGTAAGGGAGAGAGAGAGAGAGAGGGAGTGATGGGTGATGGAGTGATGGATGGGAGAGAGGGATGGGTGTAAGAGACTTTTTGACTTTTTTAGCAAAAGTTGTAAGAAAGGGTATGGGTGGTGTAAGAACTTTTTGACTTTAGGGGTTGCTTGGGAAAGGGTGAAGGGTGATGTGTACTTGACATGATGGGATTGATGGGATTGATTGATTGATGTGACACCTTGTAGAGATTCTCTCGGGATTCGCACGCGCGGCATTTCCTCGCACCGAACGCTGGCCCACAACTCCCGACCAGAGCATCGCATCAGCGCGCGAGTCGCGGCATCGGAACCGCGGCGACGATGCGGTCGCTAAGGTATAAGTCCTGGGTTGAGTCGACTCGGGTTGACGGCACGAGAATCCAGGTCGCGCGCAAATACCGGTTAAGGGTCGAAGGTTGCCGGAATTCGACCGGAAAGACCGCGGAAGCCTATGGAAAGGTACGGTCTAAGATACGGGGCTTACAGGGACCATCTCTTATTCCAGACGGTCAATGGCCGTCTTTTATCTGCAGTTAACGACGGTTTTCGACCGTCTCAAATGATTTGTGGGCGTTCAAATTTTCAAGACAATAATAAGGACGGTCAAGGGCCGTCTAAAAGTTTAGAGACGGTTTACGGCTGTCTCTAAAGCGTCTTTAAACCAAGCAATTTTAGGGACGGTCCAGAACCGTCTCTAAATTCATCATTTTTTCCCATTTTAGGATTTTTTTGGGCCTACCTTAAAGTGCTCAGGCCCACCAGATTCACGTCCCAACTGGTGGCCCAAATTGGTCCTAGGATCTGTGAAAAGCTTAGGCCCAATTGGCCCGACTCTAGATGCCTAAAGGTAGCCAGGTAAATGGGGTCGGGCCTAAGGGTTTATAAGCCCACCGTGACCTGTGGTGAGGCCCATTGGAAGTGCAACCCACAGAGTGCACTGAGGCCCACTGAAGTGTGGTGCAACCCACTTAGCCTTCTCATGCGGCCCACTAAGTTTTAGCTTAGGTGCGGCCCGCCTAATGTTAATGTGTGGCCCACCTATCCTCAGTGTGGTGTGGCCCACGGTTATACATACACTATAAGAAATGCCACTTTTACCTGCGAAAAAATTCATTGGTAAATTCGTTGGTAAAAAGCCGTGGCTAAAGACTTTTACCGACGAAAAATGTCATCGTCGGCAATGGTAAGACTTTTACCTACGAAATTAAAAACTTTGTTAAGACTTGTACCTATGATATTTTTCGTAGGTAAACACTGTGTTAGGAGTTTTACCTATGAACATTTTCGTAGCTAAAAACTTTGTTAAAACTTTTACCTACAAAATTTTTCATAGGTACAAACGGTGTTAAGACTTTTACCCACAAAAGTTTTCGTAGCTACAAACTTTGTTAAAACTTTTCCCTACAAAATTTTTCGTAGGTACAAACTGTGTTAAGACTTTTACCTACGAATGTTGTCGTAGCTAATAACTGTGTTAATACTTTTACCTATGAAATTGTGCGTAGGTACAAACAATGTTAAGACTTATACCTACGAAAGTTTTCGTAGGCACAAACTGTGTTAAGACTTTTTACCTACAAAATCTGACGTAGGTAAAAACCGTTGATGAATCTTTTACCTATGAAATGATTCGTAGGTAAAAAATGTGAATCAACCTTTTACCTATGAAAATTTCGTAGGTAAAAATGTCGATGAAACTAAATGTCTCTTTTTTTTTTCATAATTCAAGCAAAAATTCCTGTTATACACCTGTTACAATATATTTCATTATAATCACATTCCCATTTTTCCAAACAAACACAAACTACATCCATCCAAACACAAACCACATCCATACATACACAAATAATCTTATCCACATTACATTCATCCACGCACAAATATATATAAGGTGTAAAAGAAGAAATCATAGAATAACTGTAGTAGAAGAAATAAGAAGATCAATGCATAGAACAAAACCTTTATTATCAAAAGTAGAGCATCCAAGCTTCAAATGAATATTTTTATGTAAATGTCTTACAAATGAACCCATTCAGCAAGCATTAATGTACCAGCCTGCAATTGGTTAAAGATGTTTACTAAATTTCCATCAACCAAGGCCTTTGCATCTTTCAGCACTTTTGCATCTTTCTAATGAGCAACCTAGATAAATCAACTACCAGCATCACACCATTAAAGACAACCAAATTAAAGGTAATGACAGTCACAATTAGTTCTACCACATAAATAGAAAATCACACTTAAATGCTCTAATGACATCATTGGGCTAATGCTGCCAAAATCAAAGACACATTTGACACTTACAGAAACAAGTTGCAGTAGGCAGCAATGGCAGTCCAGGACTGGACAGAGGGATTGGAACAGAGCACATTGCAAAAAAGAGACTTCACCTCAAAATTGCATTTTAAAATTCAAGTGATATATTTACTTATAAAGTATTTCTGCAGAGTTAGCTTTCAGGCATAACAACTTTGGCAAGATGTGATGGTTGATATATGTCGCATACAAGTAACTCAAATTAATCTGTCCGCGCCAACTTAGATGCATCATAATCCAGAAATTACCTTGATTTGATTACCAAACTAGCCAATTGGGGGACAAGTATCAGATGGTTAAATTTGAAAAATAAAAATAAAAAATCCAACTATTCAACAAATAAGTTTCCACAAATCAAGGTTAAGATTGTTGAACCAATCTGATTTTCAGATTATAACCTCTATCTACAGTGGACCCCCACAATTTGAAAGGCATAATGAGATAATGCACGTTGCGTTTACAAATCTCAATCTCCAAGTGCCTGTGCATCATGCATCAAACTGTCCTAATTTAACTAGGGCAGAATAGTATAGAAACAACAACCAACTCATTTTGATTTCATTTTTGAGTGCTATGAAATTGAGGATGTGAACCTCATTTTTTTTCTTTACCCATTTTGGGACTGTTTCATTGTCCTGGTTAAAACTCAAATTCTTAAAGTGAAGAGTCTGAAGACCATCCTAATGAAGGTGATAAGATCAAAATTTATTCTTGGCATCATGTAGTTGATCTTCAAGGCATTTATCCTCATCCCCACTGCTCTTACTGATCACACCAGCAAGATTACTACAATGAATAAACTCATTAGGGGAACAAAATCCCATTGTGCATGTAAGTTGGGGCATGGATTCTTCACTATGAAGAGATTTCTGCATATAAGGTAAAGTTTAGGTTCGGTCGGGTTGAGGATTTTCAACTTGCACTATACTGTGGAGAAGGAACAGTTGAACATTTTGAATTATGTTATGGTAACTTGATCTCCACTTCTTTCATATCACATACACCTGATTCTTTCCATTCATGCAAGCATTTATTGAGCTCTGCTCTGTTGCAAGCACCAAGGTATCAAATCCACCATTTGACCAGTATATAGTTTAACCTGCATTTTGTAGACATTGTAAGACAATACACCACAAACATCTGAGTTTATTAAAAAGTTGGAGGAAAACTGATATAAAATCCAACATGTACTGTCAAAGAGTATTTTATTAGCTGATTAGTTTAATCCATCACTGTTAGTACCACTGGAATCAGTGATGTAAGTACCTTTTCTTCTGGTAGAGCAATGAAAGTAGACCATTGGTAAAATGAAGGTGAAAAGGATATCTCAAAGTGTATTCCATCATTAGAAGTTTTAACTAAATTTTTTGTGTGCAGACAACCGAGGACAAGGTTTCATCAGAAAACTCACATCCATGTCTGTTTTAGATGCTCCATTTCCAACAGGTGGGAGATCTCCAATTGTATCTCTCACAATTATTGCATGAAAGGGTGCCCCTCTAGCTGTACTCCTGACGACAGCATATTGTACATCCCCTGGTAATGTGATTTTCAGTTCTGGGCCTGCAAAGACATGCATTGGTTCTGGCCACTCTGGGAGTCTCTTCTGGAGAAGCTGTCCATATGAATGCTCGTTTCCTAAACTGAGAAACACCAAAGGCTCCAACCTTTAGAACACCAAATCTCAACTAAAAAGGCACACACAGAAATTATATAGCTGCTTTACAAGAGAAAAAGGAGAAGAAGAAGAAGAAGACAAACTGTCTCAAAAAACCGAAGGGCTAAGAAGCCACACAATCCCAAAAAAAAAAAAGCAAAAATGGAGGTTTCCATTCAATTGTTTCTTGCAGCATAAGCGAAAACGGATGACATAAGTTCTGTGGCAAGTATGTAACTAAGCATCTCTCTCTGACTAATGAAGAAACTGTACACGATATCAAGGATGAGGGAGCAAATAACTTGAAAATTACAGCATCGATTGATACATGTAGCATTTCGTATATGACATGGATGCTTTCCAAAATTCCTGTAAAATTCAGGAAAAAAAAATATAAATCCCCCCCCAAAAAAAAAAAAAAAAAAAAAAAAAAACGTTCTCTTAAAAAGCTTCAAAACCATCCTACAAGGGACCATCCACCTCCAGAGCCATGAACAGACCTGAACACGGAGAGAAGGGCTAGCTTTGCCAACTTCAACTGCTCTTGGGAGTAGTTAATAAACTCTAAAAGAATGAAAATCCATTGTCCTTACACAAATGTGCAAGTCCTGAAACATGGCAAATATCAAACTGGTCATAGCATTTTTTTTAGGTAAGTTAGAACTGTGCTTTGACATAATGAATACACTAGGAAAAAGAGTTGGAGGAGATTCTCACCTCCTCCCATGGCTCTTTGGCGCTTCCCATCCCTCCCTTATCCCCAGCTTCTCTTGTCATCCCCCTGTCCATCTATGAAAAAAGAAAAAAAATCCTCTTTTTCATCACATTACAACACGTTCAACTCATCCAAACAATAGATGCCTAAAATCTACCAAAGAATCGGAATATCTACAGCCCAAAAAAGGGGGAAGGACAATCATCTGCCCTAATCCCTCTCAATTGATGAACATATTCCTCTTTACAAATTCTATATATGCTTATATATATGGACTTTTAATCATATTTTCCTTACTCACATTCCTCTGGCATAATCAAGCTAGGCATCTATTTTTTTGTGGATGAGAACCAATCTTCCAGACTATTCATCAGGCAGTCCCTACAATGGAATATTCCATCTATACAACTATTGACCAACAAATGAGATCCAATTTTCTAGACTATTCATCAGGCCATCCACACAAGAAACAATCCCCATTCTACAGGAATTCAACATCTATAAAATAAAAAATTACAACTTAGAATACAAAATTCAAAGAAGAAGAAGCATTAGGTAACTAAAATAACCTATATAAGACAGTTATATCACACCAAATTCTCTAAGTTAGATATACATCCACTATCTTCATCATTGATGTTAAGAAGCACTACATTAGAAGGAAGAGTAATAACCTTAAAATTTCTAATTAAGAGTTACCTAATAAAAACTAAAACATAAGTGTATATCTATACTAGTAAAATGGGCAAGTGGAGAGAGGAAGTGGTTTGCAAGTCGTGAGAGAGGAAAGGAAGTAGTTTATAAAAAGGCTTCTTGGGAGGTTTGCTACAATGTGCCCAAATGAATTGTTATAGGATATGTCCAGATGGGTGATGTAGAGGCCAACTAATCCAAATGCAAGTTGATACATGGAAAGTTTTCCATGCACTTAGACTACCTCCATAGAGCATAAATGTATGGAGATTCTTACATGCAACCTGAACCATCCAAATCATGAGGAGTCTACTAAATCCTGGATTTCAAATCCTCAAAAGGGCCTCTTTTAAAATTCAAGAGAAAAGGAGCGTGGAGAATCCTAAATCTTACACATATATGTAATATTTCAACAACCGAAAACAACAAAACCAAACATGGGTAAATTGTACCATGGGAAAATTATCCATTTGAGATTGTAAGTCTATATCATGTACTTGACTCATTTGAACAGTATGTATTCTTCAAAAGTTAACCAACCAAACATCATGGATGGAAGTTGAAGTCAATGGACAATGTAAACAACCATGATATTTATTTTATAAGTAATCAACAAGAGAAGCAACTATAGGCTTTTGCAGTGTAATGAATAAAGAAGGTTATGATAGGAAACCTGGTGTTGAATGTTAATGGGACCACCGAATAGCAAAATAGAGTATGGAGAGATGATGCTAGTATCTTACAAAAATACTTTACTAGTTTCAACCTGAAAACATGAGAAAATATTGAAAATTTAGTAATCCATTCTCAATCACAGCATAAGAATTAAGAACTTACAGAAAATCTTAAGGAAAATGCTTGAAAAAATTGCTGTTAGCAATGCACAATATTTAGCCGCTTAAGAGGCGTAGAACCAAAGGCAATCTTCTGTTATTTTAAGAAAGATATTAGCAATTGATTTGGTAGAACGGGAAAAAAAAAAAAAAAAGGAATCCATCTTACTCAGAATTGGGAAAAAAGAAAGATATCACGACTCAAGACCACCAGGGTTCACCTATTGCACCCCACACGTAACACGGTGCGATGGCAGGAAATGTCCATGCTCTGGATGCTACCCACAGTAATAAAATAATAATAATAATAATAATAATAATAATAATAATCAGGTGGCAAACAGGTGTGTGACCATCAAGGCATCAATATGTTTTGCTGAAAATCTTCTGACTGGGATCATAATCAACTCAACAAGATATCCTCCCATTATCGAATCATAGGTTGTTCAAAATAGTGCTTCAAACCCAAATGTATGACAATCTTTGCATGTGGGGCTCATGTGGTAAACATGCTGATGAATTATCTCATTTTAGCTAATGATAATTACTTATCCCATTAACATAAACTTATTATGTATAATAGAGATCTTATCTCTAATACAAAATCATTGTTAAATAAAATGTGATGAACTTATTTTGAGTCATCGGCCAAACAGGACCGTAGGGTTTCCTTGGGTTTATTATCATGGAATAGAAATGCTTATAAGCAGCTTGCATTGTAGAAGTTTGGTTCAGCTCTTTCTCTAAAGTGCATGTTGTGAGTAGCAGGTGCAATTACTGGCATTGTTGATCTGGTGGGCCACTTCATGACTATAGACCAAACATTGCAACAATTGAAAGGTTGTGACCATCCAATTATGAGTTTTTCTATTTAAATGTGGGCCATTGCCTTGTTTTGAGCTAAGTGGTCCACTAATTTAGATGGCTAGTATAGTACAAACCCCTTGATTTTGTTGAATCTATGAAACAATATCCTAGCAGCATTTCTCATTTTGAAAATCTAGAAGAAATAATAAATAAATAAAGTACTACTTTCTCCCAAAAGGCTAGCTATAGAGAAAGGGTTTTAATGACTTCCTCTTGCAGAGGGGGGAAAACAGAGAGAAGTAATAGTAGGTTTTTAGAGGATAATACCTATCAAGATCTTCCTTTTCTTACTTCGCTTTTCACTTGCGAAATCATATAATAGAGAGGATACTCTTAATGAAAATATAAGATCAATGTAATAACAGAGAGGATTTAGGGTTGGGATTTGTAAATTCTATGAATTTCAAATCTCCCCTATTTGTAAGAACTGGTACATGCATGTTCCAACAAACCATAACCTCAGTTGAATCGTCTATTCCCGGCAAAAGCGGATTACCTGTGCCCTGGGCACAGAGATATACTTGTGTCCTCTATTGTTGGAAGCTATGTGTGCCCACAGACATGCCCTCCATTCATCAATTTTTCAAGAGAAAAATAGGATAGATCTTTAAAAATCAAGCACATCTAAAACTGAGGTGGGCCACACAAAACTAGAGAGTTGGAATAGAAACGTCCACTGTTGAAACCTTCCTAGAGCCGATCATGGTGTTTATATGAAATCCAAACCGTTCATAGGGTTATCACCACTCCGATAAACTGTATGAATAAATATCATCCAGATACATAATTTATGTGGCCTCATAAAGTTTCCAATGGTGGACGTTCTAACCCTGCTGTTTTGTGTGGTAGGGCCAACTGAGATGTATTTCAGACATCGAACCCATCTGCTATATGTGTCCCACTTAGATGAAGGGTTAGGGTTTTTACCTTTCGAGTTTTGAGGAAGAGAACCAGAGGAGTTTGAGTTGGAGCCCCGATCACGAGTCCACGCTGAAAATTAGGTTCCCGAGCTCTGAGGAGAGAGACAGACAGACAGAGAGAGAGAGAGAGAGAGAGAGAGAGAGAGAGGATGCGAGAGAGACTGAGAGAGGAGGGAGAGGATGCGTGAGAGAGAGACAGAGAGAGATAGAGGCTACGCGAGAGAGAGGACCGAGAGAGAAGATAGAGACAGAGAGAGAGAGAGAGAGAGAGAGAGATACGGTGCGTGGATTTCCTGCGAGGAAGTTATTACGCTGGAAACCCAAGTGGGGCCCACCGTGATTTTTGTTATAAATCCATACCGTCCATACATTTTTTGAGATCATTTTAAGCCATGGGGTATAAAATGTGAGGATTGAACGTCCACTGTTGAAATATTCGTGGGGCCAAAGAAGTACTGAATCATTCTAATATTTGTGTTTTCAATTCATCTCAGTAGGAATGACGTTAAGAATGGTATGGAAGGCATCTAAACGTAACTGTCAACCCCAGAAAGTTTTTAACTGTAGGAATTTCCTTACCCACCTTTTCCTTTAATTAAGCCCACTTGAGTATTGGATCCGACTCATTTTTCGTCCCACTTACTAACATGATCTCAAAAAACGTATGAACGGGATGGATTTCTCAAGAAGATCAAAGTAGGCCCCACCTAGGTTTCCAGCGCATGAACTTCCTGCAAAAGGGTTTCGCAGGAAATCCGCATGGATACAAGGAGTCGCTGACGAAATCGGATTGCGTACTGTGTTACTCAATACGGTTTTACGGTACTGAGGAAACTCATTTGGGCCTATTTTGAATGTGTGTGGGTTATCCACGCCGTCCATGACTTTTTCCACCTCATTTCAGTGGTTGAATACAAAACCAAAGTATTCAAAAAGCTCAAGTGGACCACACCACAAGAAACAGTGGGAATAATGACTTCCACCGTTGAAAACTTTCTGAGGCCCACAGTGATGTTTATTTATGATCCAACCTGTTCATAAGATCTCAAAGACATGGATGAAGGAAAAACATAAATAAAATATTGATCCAAAACATATGTAGCCCCCAAGAAATTTTCAACGGTAGAATCTCAATTCTCACCGTTTCCCATGGTGAGGTCCACTTGAGACGTTAATATATTTCATTTTTGGTATCAAGCCCTCAAATTACCTGTTAAAATGGATGGACGGAGTGGATAAAATATCTAAATCACGGTGGACCCCAACGTGTTTACTCAGTACGCTTACCCTACTGAGTTACTCAGTGCGCAGTCCACTTCCGTCGCTGACATAAGGGCATCTCTTGGACGTCCTACTGTCAGTGACGTCACCAAGTTTTGTGGGCCTACTATGATGTATTTGTTATATCCACGTCATACGTCCATCCATTTTGAGATATCATTTTCAGTCATGAGCCAAAGAATGGGGCAGATAAAAATCTGTAGTGGACCCCACCACAGAAAACAGCAAGGAGAGTTATTTCCACCACTGAAACTATCTTAAGGCCCATCGTAACGTTTATTTGAAATCCAACCTGTTCAAAAGTTAAAAAAATACATGAAACATGAGAAAACACAAATATCATCTTCATATCAAACTTTTGTTGGCTTTAGAAGTTTTTAATGGTGGGCGTCACTGTCCCACTGTTTTCTGTGCTGGGATCCACTAGAGCTTTGGATTTAACTCGTTCTTTGGATATTGCCCTAAAATGATCTCTCCAAAATGGATGGAAGGTGTGGATATAAAACATGCATCATGGTGAGGCCCAAAAATGAGAGGTATATAAATATCAGGTGGACCACACCACATGAAAACAATAGTGATTGGATATCCATCATTAAAATCCTCGTAAGGCCCACTGTACCATTTATTTGGCATCCAATCTGTTTATTAGGTCATACAAGCCTAGATGAAGGGGAAAAACAAAAATCATCTCGATCCATAACTTTTCTGGCCCCCGAAATGTTTTTAATAGTTGATGCTCATTCAACACTGTTTCCTGTAATGTGGTCCATTTCAGATTGGGATATACCTCATTTTTGGTCTCATGGCATAAGATGATCTTTAAAAATAGATGGACGGCATGGATTAAACACATACATCATGGTGGGGCCCACATAGCACCAACCACTAGCCATTGGCTACTGTCAGGGGAAGTAGCCAATCTGTTCCCCTTATTTGTGGTGCGGTCCATTTAATCTTTGGATATGATTCATTTTTTGGATAATTCTCTAAAATGATCTCGAAAAATGGATGAACAGTGTGGGTTGATCCCAAAATTTCGGTAAATCCAAAACTCAAGTGGACCATGCTACACGAAACAACGTGAAATAATGATTTCCACCGTTGATACCTTCCTTGGGCCCACAGTAATGTTTATTTGTCATCCAACCTATTCGTAATATCAAAAAGATATGAATGAAGAGAAAACACAAACATCGGATTGATCCAAAACTTCTGTGGCCTCCACGAATTTTTCAATGGTAGAGGTTCAATCACACTATTTCTTGTGGTGTGGTCCACTTGAGCTTTGGACATGCTTCCTTTTGTTCTTTAGACCCCAAATCATCTGTTAACATGGATGAACAGAGTGGATAAAATAAATAATTAATGATAGACCCCACAGAGTTTACTCAGGGTAATTAGTAAATCACCTAAATGGAGTGGAGAGGGGTTTCCTTTCATAATCATATATTGGGTTTGCCTATATGTGATTCAGATATCCAACCCACTCATTATATGTGTCCCACTTGGATGAGGGGTCAGACCAAGTTTCAACCGCATCCAAAACTCACATGGGCCCCACCAAGTTCTTTTATATTTTTTAGGATCTCTTCACATGGTTTTAGATGGCATAGCCCGCCTGAGTTTCGTATACGAATGATTTTTTTACATTTCTCATAACCTGAAGGGGACACATTAAATTCACGGTGTTGATGTTCGACACACATTATGATGGGGCCCACAAATCTTACTAACATCAACACTTAGGTTCTCACGAGGTCAATAAAGTTAGGTCACAATTTTGACCAAAATATTTGCCCCATTTTACATGTCTGGTCCATTCACACTATTTTTCTGATCAATACTCAATTTCACAAGTTACTCGTCCCGATCAGGTTACATATGAAAAAGATATTGGGCATACAAGATTGATCAACAATTTTAGTGAAATTTAATTTAAACATCTGTAGTTATTTACTCTTTAATCTGGACTGATTAATTAGATTGTCCAAAAATGGTTAGAGGTACAATTAGTGGATGTGCCTAATAATTTAGTAAATTTTTTTTTCCAAACGCAAATTTCAATTTCCATTTAAAAATAACATTCTTTTTCAAAATGTATAATTTTGAAAACATTTTAACAAAATAACATTTTTATTATAAATTATTTCTTTAAAAAAAAAAAATTAATACAAATTCTAAATTTTTATTTTCAAAATTTCAAAATCTTTTCTCATATTTCAATTTTTTTTCTCAATAATTTCAAAAGCATCATTTTATATTCAAAATTTTTCTCAAACATTGTTAAAATTTTAAACTTCTGAATATTCTCTTTCATGAGATATTACAAATCATTTAAATATTACTTTTTAATTATAACAAATAAAAAATATTCCACTCATACGATATAAAAACTATACACACACACACACACACACACACACACACACACACACACACACACAGAAAAATGGAGGATTATTACCGACGGCTTTTGTTCGGCGGTAAAAACAATTAGCGACGGTTATCAGCCGTCGGAAAAAAAAAATTAAAATGTCAGTCATGACAGGAATTTTTGGTGCATGGCAGGAACCTTTTCCCGACGGTTTTAGTTCGTTGGCAAAACTATCATGCTTTCTGTCGTGGTGGCAATCTTTGGACCTTGGCAGGAACCTTTTCCCAACGGTTTTAGTTTGTCGGTAAAAAGCAAATACATTGTACCAGATTTGTACCGACGGTTCATGTCCGTCGGGAAAACCACATTTACCGATGAAAATATATTTCATCAGTAATAGCATTGTACCAAATTTGTGCCGATGTTTCATGCCCGTCGGGAAAAGAACTTTTACAAAACAGTTTTCGTCGGTACTAACATTGTACGGGATTTATGCCGGCGGTTTGTCCATCGAGAAAAACACTTTTACCTACTAACATTAAATTTCTTCGATAAAAGTAAATTTTTTGAATTTTTTTTCAAAAAATTCAAAATAACCATTACCAACGAAAATTTTCGTTGGTAAAAAGGAACTTTTACCAACAAAATTGTAATTTTCGTCGGTAAAAGTAAACTCTTACCTACAAAATTTCATTGGTAAAAGTCCTTTTTACCTACGAAAAAAATTCATCAGTAAAAGTTTCGTCGGTAAAAATCCTATTTCTTGTAGTGATAGTGTGGCCCACAGAGATGTGTGGCGTGGCCCACCAGATTCATGTCCCAAGGGCGGCCCGCTGTAATGTGTGGCGTGCTGAATTGATGGCTTAGCCCACCTGTTGTGCAGCTAAACTGATGGTCTGGCCCACCTCCATAAATAGTGAGGCCCACAGATGTGGTACAGCCCACCCGTTCCCAACATGGTGCGGCCCATGTTACATATGGTGTGGCCCACCTGTTTTAGACAGGGTGCTGCCCACAACTATTGTGGTGAGACCCGTCGTTATAGCAGGTGAGGCCTACTGATGTATGTGATATGGCCCACCTAAAGTTGCTGTTATCGGCCCAGTTCTGGGCTGATTTTCAGATTGGTCCAGGGCCCACGTCAAAATCCATACACCAGCTCTTAGCATAGCCAAATGATGGTTGTTTTCAGCCTATTCACGGCCCGCATCAAGGTCTGCTTGGGGCCTAGTTTTTAGATTCATTCACATAGCCGGAATAGCGGGTTTTCAGCCCGTTGCATAGCCACGACAAAGGCTGGAACAGGGCCCCGATTTTTGGTTCAAACCATGGCCCACTTGCTAGCCATTTTCAGCTGATACAGAGCTTGCTTGGGGCTAGTTTTTCAGCTTGATTTCGGCCCCACACATGGCCATTTCTTAGCCCGTATGAGCTCTGAATTCCTACTCTAACCAGGACCTACTTATTGCCCAAATAGAGGTGTTGTATAGGCCTGATTCCAGCCCGAGATACAACATCTTTTAGCATGGTCTCGGCCTAAAAACGCATTCATGACTCAGCCTAGATTCAGCCCGACCCACAGCCATCATGTGGCCTGGCTTTGGGCTGAAACTGAGCTGTCCCCTGGTCCCTGTTTTGGCCGGTAACACAGCCATTATTTGGCCTCCTATTGGTCCCAAAATACCGCCACTGTTTGGTCTTGTTTGGGTTCTGAAATACAGCCATTGGTTGGCCTGTTTCCAAATTGAACATTCGGTCATGGTTGGCCTGTCTTCAACCTGAAATGCAGCCATTGGTTGGCTTGCTGTCAGCTCAGACTCGTCATTGTTTCAGTCCAAAACAGAGCCACTACTCGGCCATCATTTCAGTCCAAACAGAGTCTTGTCCTGACCGGTTTTTTTTTCAGTCCGACCCAAGGCCATCGATTGGCTTGGTCCTGGACTTGACTCACTGGCCTATTGGAGCTTGGCATGGCCTGTCTTCATGGATTGAAGGAGACCGGCCATAGCTCGCACATCGATGACATCGGTTAAAGGAAAAAAGACAAGGGGGAGAGGCCATTACCTAGTTCGAAACTTGGTGGGGCAACCGCCAACCCGACCAAGTCGAGATGAGGCAGGGTATTCAGCTGAACTGAGCACTCAGCTCACACCTCTCTTCTCTCTCTCCCTTTCCACTCTCTTTCTCCTCTCTCCTTGGCGTCAATCCCAAGAGCTACAGGGCTCTTTATATAGCTGTGAGGGAGAGAGTTCCAATGGTTGGAAATGCACCAGCACTCCCTCCACCAAAGAGGGAAAACTGCTTTATGCTTTACCATACATAGGCCTCTGCTCGGCCATTTTTGGAAAAGAGAGAGCACAGCTCTCCCTGACGATGGACGGTTGGGATTGCCTGATCAGGACGATCACAGGCCACCCATGGGGTCCCAGATGGGTCCCATCTCATGGGTATCTGCCACATGCAACGTATTGGACGGTTGCAACCAATCTCTCCCATCCATTTACAAGGGCTCAAAAGCCTATACGGTTGTGGTTGGCGTGGCCCACGATCTTAATGGACAGTTTGGATTGCATGGAAAGTGGTCAAGGTGGGCCACTTTGGTGATTGAAAACAACCAGATTCAAATGGAAAATGGGGGGAGAAATCCATCATTTTGTTCTTTTTTGCAAGGAGCTTGGTCAAAGCTCCTTTAACCGGGTTCATACTTCCAGTGCATGTTGTGTACAACAGGTGGGGTGTACATGCACCCATGTGGGGTCCACCTCAGTGGTTTGTGGCAAATCCAGTCCGTCCATTTGTCATGGGGGACTCATATAGGGGCCCAGGCCCAGTTTGGAGCGGGGCCCAGGCCCAGGTGGGTCATATCATGCTCTTCAGACCTAGTGGTCAGTATAGCCGATCCAATGGCCGGATTGACTTGACTTTTGGTCCCAATGGCAAAAAGTGGTGCCCAGGTGCAGTGGTGATTTGATTTGTCGCCTACTATTCCGTGAAAACTAGCTAATAGGATGTTTGTTCATTACCTCCTTACTAATTGACTTAAGACTGTTTTAATCTAAGGAAATTAGTCAGTTGTTACCTTCTTGATTGCCATGGGATTCTGTCTCATCTCTTAGGGCCCTCAGATGGATGGCTTTCATGCTGGCTGGAGTTCACATCTTGTATACACTGTGTTCAACTAACTAGTTACTCTGTTATTTTCCATTAATGTGGACTTAAGAAGGTAACACCCGTGTATCATGTGAACGGGGTGTTACAAGTTCTACAAGTGGAACTTACCATCGCAAGGTTATACGAAGATGATCCATTAAAGCCACATATGGAAAATATTCCATCAAGCAGCATAGGGCAAACAGTCTATACCAAGGATGTGATAAAAATGGGATTATCCCCACAAAACCACAAGGGCATAGGCGATCAACAAGATAGTAAGTCCACAATAAAGAAATTTCATTTAATCTATTAGTCAGAATGGCAACTAGTTCGAGGACTTCCAAAAACACCATAAAGTAATCACAAGTGGTGAAACAAGCCACGTACAATATCAATAGTACTTATCCATAGAAGATGTTTCATTTAAACTAGGATAGAGATAATTGCGATCCATAGCATGTTCAGATGCTTGAATATAAATACAATGACCAATCATTTATGAAGAATTCACTCAAGTATAAACTACCATTCATTATCATTTTGACTGAATATTAAATTAAAAAATTGATGAACTAAATGAACTAAGATAATTATCATGATGTAGAAAAGCTTGAAGGTAATCTTCACCTCTCAAGTCGGGTCCACTTTTCAACATTTGTTGGAACATGCTGCACACTTTAGGATCAAATCCTTTCTGGTAGGACAGAAATGATCTCACCACTGGCCAAGATTGGCTAGATTCGGGGGCCAGCTGAGTCGACTTGGTGCTACTCAGCTCTCGCGCTGCTTCTCTTACTCTTCTCTCTCCCTTTCTCTCTCCTTCTTTCTCTGCCTTTTTCTAGAAGTTCAGAGGTGCCCTGAACCAGACCGGTGATTGGACTGGAACTCAGAGGATAGACTGAGTTATGCCAGTGAGTCCCAACTCAGCAGCGTGTCAACTCAAGTTCCCTGCTCCTGTCGATTCTCCCATACTCTATCCTATCTCATTCTTCTTATCTTCTTCTTCCTTTTCTATTTCTCTTCTTCTCCCTTCCTCCTTTCCTGTTGGAAGGCGTACAGCAATGGACTCGATTGAATCTTTCTGACTCACCTCAATGACTTAATCAAGTCAAGTCAGTTCGGTAAAGACAATATAAGCTCCGATTTTCTCTCTTTTCTTTGTCTTCTTCTTCCTCCTCCTTCCTTCTCTTGCTTTCTTCTTTTCTTTTGCTCTTCCTCTCTTTATTTTCCTCTTCCGCAGCGTCCAGCAACTCGGCCCAACGTGAGACTCAATCCGAGTTGGACTGGTGAGGCAGTGAGTTAGCGGCTAGATGGGTCGTTTGGGCCCTCTCTCTCTCTCTCTCTCTCTCTCTCTCTCTCTCTCTCTCTCTCTCTCTCTCTTTCTGGACTCAACTAGACGGTGAGTCAGAGACCCGGCTCAGTTTTGAACTGAGTCAACTCAGTGCAGCAATCACAGCGATGCCCTCTCTCACCCTCTTTCGACCCTAAAAGGGCATCCTTTAATAGGCTATATTAGCCTATTCTAGACGGTTCGACTGTAACTAATCGATGGGATTAGTTATGAATTTGCGGCTCATAATCGCGAAAGTTTCCTATAGCAAACTTGGATTGTGTTTACATGGCTGCAATCCAATGTTACAGTTGGATTTCTACACCATGGCCCACCGAATGGATGGCCTTGATCGTGAAACAAGACTCATTGTAAGATGGTGGGTAGCCACGGTTAACAGGGAAGATGACCTCTTCGACAATGGCGGTTTCATGATGAGTGGCTAATCTGGTGATCAGATACGTATGGATGGTTTGGATGAGTCCACCTATCACTGCGGGACCCACTTTTCGGAGGAACATTCTTCCAAACTTGGTGCGTTCCGAGATTTTCGGTCACAGGTGGATTTCTCGAGCGAGGATGAATTTCTTGTGAGACCTCTTCATTTCACTAGATAGGGCATTGTTTGCCCTAAAACGGACGCTCCTGATGTATTCAAAGCACCTTCTAGAAACGTCCCAGCGGTTGGGATCAGTTCTTCCCATTAACAAAAAGATTCTTTTTGCTTTTTCTAGTTAAGGAAAAGAACCCTAAAAGGAAATGAACAAAAGGTTGAGATGGAAAAGTGGAGCTGACTCGAATTGCCAGTTCATAAGAGGAACTGGATTTTCGTTCTTGGAAATGAGCGCACGCACCTGTTTGTTTACACCGGAGATCGTGTGCATGCACACGTACTTTGACGCGCAAGAAGGGTGTCAGTTTGGACGGATTTGAACGACTGAAGAGATGGACGGTTTGGATTTTTAAGACGTGCAGTGTAGGTGGGCCATGATCGATGTAAACGAATGACACTTGTTCGTTGGCAGAAAATGTAAAAGAAGAAGAGGAATTTTCCTCTTCGGCGTCGAGTCAAACACAGTTTGACCGGGTCCATAGCCTGGTGCACCGCGGGTGCGCACTTACTATGGTACACACACCTTAAGTGTGGGGCCCACAATGATATTTTGTGAAATCTGATCCGTCCATCAGGCCCCACTGCCCTTAATAAATATTTAGATCAATGATTAGGTAAATCCAATGAGCAGGTGGGCGACACTACTTACCTTTGTGAATCTTATTAACGTTTACTGACATTTTAACGGTCAGATCGAACTGAAGATGAACATCAACAGTCCAAAGTATTCTAGGCTCCTTTTGAGTGATAGTCTGTAGTAAATTTAGGGGTCATATAACCAAATGGTGAGGATTAAGTTTAAGAATTGTTAGGCTAATCTTGATCCAGTGGTTAGGAATGTTTAGGCCTTCTAAAGTTACTTCCACTTTTACTGATTTGAGGTGTATATTTATAATAAGTTTAATTAAGCAGTCAGATCTCCTATAGATGTGGATCGAGTCTCTCTTGAGTTCTTTAGTCGTTATGATATAGAAGTATGGTCCATTCTTCAAGTTCATGATCACTTCTACTGAAATTTCCCTTAGACGTGGCTAATCGCTATTTGATCACTTAGTCTCTTATTCAAGGATAACGATTTGGTGACCTTAAATTCTATTATTTAAGTGGCACACAAGACTTTGTAACTACTGAGATAAAGATCTATGGTAGATCTCCCAAATCAACGATCAGATGGCCAATCTCTGGATGAAGATTACTCTTAGTGGTCAAAATTTAGGCTAGAATGAAGGTAAATGTTCAAATAAGATATGTTTGTATTTATACTAAGTTAGGTTATACGTAACACCTGAGTGCTGAAAAGTATATGGATGTTACATCACACGTGCTACAATCACTTCATCAAATTTTCCTCACAAATTGCCAAAATAAAGAGAAGGAAAGAAACCTTCTAAACTCCTTATGAATGCATGATTAGCGAAATACATGGATTTTAACTATATCATATAAAAAGAAAAGCTAGTTATTTGCTGGTGGCTGATGAAACCATGTTCTTCCTCATGCCGTGGTAGGCTGTCATCATCTTATCACGAGGTGGGAGATTCTCTTTGATAACTGGAACTTCGTTGATATTCTTGGCCCATGCATCGAGTGATGGGAATCGATAAGCATCGAATAGCTTCATGTCCGCCGCTTCCTCCATCGCAGGGAGCCAATGCGGAATCCAACCAGCCACTATATCTACAAACCCGATCGTCTCTCCTCCGAAGAATTTCTTCCCTTCAAGCTCTGCATCGAGGGTCTTGAGCGCTTCTAATGAGGATTCTATTGCTTGTTCTTGCTCTTTTCCTTGCGAAAATAAAGCAATGCGAATGCTAGAGAAACACTGCATCATTATATAGGAATGTATCATTAGATCTAATTAACCAACTAAACAGATCTATAATTCTGTTTGGATTCTTCTTAACTTGTGGGCATTGTAAATTCCCATGTGGGGCCCACCAAAATGAGTGCAGTATGACCACAACAACCCATATGACCCCCAAAAGAATACACTGATTGGAAGATCAACCACTAGGACATGGGTCTTCCATCTTACTTAGGACTTAATTGGATGGTTACAATCATCTAATTAGCATGACTTTGGGACCATGTGCAAGCCATGCTGGAACCCAACTACCCAAATGTACCATGATCGTTGGTGGGCCGGCTCGAACACCACATTGGATGCCAATAAGTTATCAAGAATTGATTATGGATCATTGCAACCTTAGAATATATACCTAAAAGAAATTGATCTAATTCTCTAAAAAGCTCAACTTGAACTCGTAATCAGGTTGTGTTTGGGGTAGATTTTAGTTTCCCCATACTAGAGTCTGATTTTACCCAAATGTATGTTTTTTGTATAGCCTCATCGAAGCTGGAATAAAATCTTTAGATTTTACCCAAGTTGTGTTTCGATGCTCAATTGAATTAAATTCCAATAATTTGATTCAATTAAGAGTAAACCACCATAGCGGACAACTAGCTCGACTCCAACTCTACTTTGCATCCCTTTTCATGTTAAAGGTAAGAGTGTGTTTGGTTGCATTAAATATATTGAAATTTTGTGATATTTCATAATTAAACAGTCTAATTTGGTGCAATTTTCATGATATTTCATAAAACTCAGCGCAACCAAACACCCCCAAAAATAAATAAAATTAAAAACTCGATTAACAAATGATAAAAAGACCACCTTCTCATCGGCGAACTTGGCCCAGAACCGTGCCATTGCTCGCTGGTAAGGATCTTCAGGCAATATGGGATTTTCCTTCCACGTTTCATCGATGTATTCGAGAATGACGAGCGATTCCGTGACTGGATTTCCATCGTGCAAGAGCACTGGAACCTTCTTGTAAACAGGATTGTACTTCAAAAGCAATGGACTTTTGTCACGTAGATTTTCATGGACGTATTCGTATGTGATTCCCTTGTGCTTAAGGGCCCATTCAATCCTATAGCAGAGAGGGCTTGGGAATGCTCCAAACACCTTCACTTCTCCTCCCATTTCCATTGAAATTTCAAGCTGTGGAAGCTCATCTTCTTTCCCTCGCTATTTATATAGATACATTCAAAGAACTAAACATGACGCATGCACGTACGTCAATCTGGCTGTAAAAACAATGGACCCCATTTGGGTAGACCTTTGCGTTCATTTGATGATCTCAACCATCTGTTTGGACTTTTCTGAAATTGAGCTCCTGATTTTTTTTATTTTTAACCATCCATTTGACTAAGTCAACAATAGTTGGATGGTTAGGACCATATGATCGATCGTTGTGAGTCATTTCCACCATTTGAGCGGTCCAGATTGCAGTATATCTACAACATGTGTAGGATGGAGGGGTGGGCGCCAGCCGATCGAATGATGGTGATGGTGATGACTATGTGGTCTGTTCGGTCAAACATGGAGAGTTGTACTGACGAAACAAATGATCTTATGGGCCAAGTGTATGAAAACCTTCCAATGCATGTAGTTTCATTTGGACATGTCCAAAATCCATATAATCAATCTGGACCATCCACTAGGTCAATGCTACTCTTCCATGGCATTCAATTGAAAAATCTCAGCAATTGAATTCTCCTAAACATACCTGACTGGACCTACCTCCTATAAATGATCTAGTCCATCCCTTTGTGATGCCGCTGTCTAGGCTTTTTGGGCAACTAATTAGAATTATTTGTTATGGTAACATATTAAGAGTGGCCCGGACCAAATGGGCCGTCCAATTGATGCTATGGATGATCCAGATGTTCAAATGCAATTAATTGCTTTGGAAGGCTGTCATCCAGTTTTGACGGTCTCTCTAGCGAAACGCAACAAGTCGACTTCCTATGGCATCATGGCATACGCAACATTGGGACTTTGACCGGATTGGCATTCTTCGTATGGCTAGATTCTCGATAGAGATTCGAACTTCCAAATATTTACCCTCTAACAACTCTTAAGAAGTTTTTTATACCAAATTACTCTTCTCCTTAGTCCAGTAGTTAAAATATTTATATAAAAAAAAAAGTTACACGGTTTTTTGAGTGAATTAAAAGTAATATAGTATTTAATGCTGAGAAATTCACGTGAATGGAAGCCTTTTTTAGCGTGGGTAACGCCAAACTCATGGGGCCCACATTGATGTATGTATATAATCTACACCGCCCATCATTTTTGTCGTGTCATTTTTGGGCTAGGGCCCAAATATCAGCTTGATCCAGTACTCATGTGCACCACATAATAGAAAACAATAGTAACAATAGCACCCACTGTTAAAATTTTACAGGCTTAGTGTGATGTTTTGTTAGAAGTGGATACTACCCAAGTCAAGACTTTTTGGGTCCACGGCAAGCTGGTTGACAAGGTGGACGGAATAGATCACCCAATTGTGGGCCCCAACCCTTATTATTTAAAAATAATCAAGTTATTAATTACATGAACTAGACAACCCCCACCCTCAACGCATGACAAGCACAAGCCTCAACGCATGACAACCACGACCCTTACCATGTTACAACTACGACTCTTGCCATGTTACAACCATGACCATTACCACGTTACAAAGGTCAGGGTCATGATTGTGTATATATAATCCACACCTTCCACTTACTAGGTCGGCCCAAATCTGAGCTAGAACTATCTCTTGGGTGGGTCACACGATAGAAAATAGTGATGGTGATGGCACCCACTGTTGAAACTTTCTAAGGCCCACTATGATGCATGCGTGTATTGGAACTTGCTAAAGGCATGGCTCTTCAAGCCCACAGTGAGCTGGCTAACCCAATGGATGATTTGGATCTTGCAAATGGACACCACACAGATGAAAAATTACAAAAATAATATTAATACGAGAAAAAAAAAAGGTTTACATGCATGCCCAGTAGCCATCAGAGGGCGGATGCCATTTTTAGGCGTGGGCGAGGCTCAACTCATGGGGCCCACGTTAATGTATGTCTATAATCCACACCGCCCATCCTTTTTGACGTGTCATTTTAGGGTTAGGGCCCAAATATCAACTTGATCCAAAGCTCTTGAGGGACACATAATAGAAAATAATGTGACAATGGCACCCATTGTCGAAACTTTCCAGGCTCACTACAATGTTTGTTAGAAGTGAACCCTGCCTAAGTTAGGATTTCTTAGGTCCACGACGAGCTACCTGACAAGGTGGACGAAATGGATCAATCCTAATTCACTTAAAGTGAGGAAGATTTTGAGACTCAAGAGCCATACACTCATGTTTTGATGCAACAATTACTTCCAATAGCGTATGAAGGACATTTCCTCCAAACATGAGCTCAATCCTAATTGAATTAAGTGGATTCTTTAGAGATTTGTGTTCTAAGGTAGGCCAGATGCAGGATTTCAAGTTTCTTGAATCTCGGATTGCTTTAACGCTGTCATTTAGAGATGATCTTTCCGCCAGCATTCTTTGAAATCATGGTGCATTTACCTATACATTTAGCCAGTGAGGCAATGTTAGTCGGACCATTACAGTGGATGTACCCCATCGAAAAGTGTGTTTTAAGGTCTCAATAAGACCTTTCATTTATCTTATTGTAATAGATAAAATCATGTATACTTATATGTCTATTATGTGACTATAGGTACCTACAAAGACTAAAGTCCTACATTTGAAATAGAAGTTGGCTAAAGGGTTCGATTGCAGAGGAATACCTAGCTAAAGAATGCCTAACATTCTGCTCTCGGTACTTACATGGTGCTAAGATAAGATTCAACAAACCGGTTCGAAATGAGGACTTTAGGGATGCGGCAGTAGGTTGTCCATTGGGAAAGATTGACGTGTTTATTATCGAATATGTTGATAGGACACAACCACATAGATATGTGTTATTCAACACCAACGCGGTCGCACCATTTATAGAGTAAGAGTAGTTTTATTTGTAATGTCAATTCATAAGAATCTCACTTGTTTACGACTTATTCATCGAATTGAATAAAATGCAATGAACACAAGAAAGTGATTAAGGAGGAGATGCCCCGAAGAGCACCGAGGATCCTAGAATGCATCCACAATGAAAAGTTTTCAGATTAGCTTGGGAAGCACGTGGACTATGTTGGGAATGATTGAAAAGGCCGAGCTATATCTCCTAGAGGGGGGGTGAATAGGACTATGCCAAATTAAAAAATAACAGCAGAATTAAACAATAAGATATCCAAATGAATTGCAAATAATCAAAGGAAGCAACAACCTCAAAATTCTAGTATTGAGACGTTGATACGAATGTTGTTTTAAGGACAACCTTACACCATAAAAACCAAGGGTTTATGGCAGGACAACCTTACTAGAACGATTCGAGTATCAAAAACTCAAACTGAAGAGGAATAAAAAGGAAATAGCAATAAAGGAAATCTAAACTATTACAACATTCCCCACAATGCTAAAATGTAAAGATTACAACATTCACATCCACAAACACATCTCACAATCTAGAATGATAAAAGATATAGAAAATAAACCACACATCCACAAAACACAAAGAATTACAGTGGTTCGCTTGTGTACACCAGCTGTTAAACAACAGCCACACAGCTACTCCACTCTTAATATCCTCACACAGTGGATATTAGCACTCACTATGAAAATATGTTTTTTCAGGTTCACCTAAAACCCTCACAAGTGTGTCTTTCAAGTGGGCTTACACAATTCAAAAACCCCACACTCTGAGTTTTCTGGATCACCTCAGACAAACCAAAAATAGTGATTTTTTCTGGCTTAATCTCAAAGAAACCAAAATAAAGGAATTTACAAAAGCTATAAAATACTTGGGTATTCTCCTTTTGTTGCAGCCCGGAAGAACCAAATCAGAGTAGAAGTTCGAATATAGAAGTTCAATGTCCACACTCACTTATGAAATGGTTCTAGGTTCTAAATTGATTTTAAATTAAATCAAGTTGGGCTAGCTCTATTTAATTTTGATTCTAAGAAGTGGGAATACTCCAATCCCTCTTTCAAATCAGATTGGAATACAAAATACAAAATCAAATATAAAAAGCTAATAAAAGAGAATATTAAATATGCACAATATATCTTAAGAAGTTTACAAACTTATCTCTCATAGTGATGTCTTGATTATACTTGAATTGAATGAAATACTCTGAAATAAGTCGTCTATTTATAGGTGAAGAAATCACGTTCACGACTGGTCCTGGGGACACTACAACTGGTCGTAGGACCAACTGATTTTTGAAATTTTGAGCGCGATCAGATAAAGCTGTTCTACGACTGGTCATAGGCCATCTACGACTGGTCGTGGGACCTACATGACTAGTCGTGTGGAACCAGAAATAGTTACTGGACTTTGAGTCGTAGCTGCAGGACTGGTCGTGAACAAGTCATGCACTGTTCACACGACCAATCGAGTAATCTCCAGGACTGGTCGTGGCTTAACAAAAAATTCTGAAAATCTTCAACAAACTTAGGACTGGTCATGGAATTTCTTGGACTGGTCGAGCCAATGCTAAGACTAGTTGAATAGAGTCCAGGACTAGTCGAAGAACAATCCATTCACTTATAAAATGAATCAATTGAATTATGTATTCCAAATGACCTCCTTAAGGTCAATCTAAGGTCTTTCATACCTTAACCATGACATATGAACATTGAACCTTCTTTTCTTCAGATGATAGATGATCTTTGAAGTTTATGAAGCTTGAGATCTCGACACATGATGAAGCTTGTACTTGAGATCTTTTTGAAGCTTGAATTTGTAGTACATGAGTTGTACTTCACCTTGAGTCTTGAGTATGAACAGTTGACTTGTCTTTCGATGTCGCTTTAAAACATTGAACTTTGAAGCTTAAAGTAGTAAACAATGTACTTGATCTTGCATTTCTTGAAGTAGATCTTTGTTCTTGACTTGAAGCATTGTCCTTGTACATGTGATGCATTCCCTTGAACAGATATATCAATGTGCTACACAAGACACAGATTGTGGTTTTAGCACTATAAAATTTGACAATCAAATGAGCAAGAAACCATAGCACTTACAATCTCCCCCTTTGTCAAATTTGTGACAAAACACACTCCATTAAAAATAAGAGAAACATTACATGCTCAATAAAGAATCATGCACCATATATACACAAGAAAGTATAATGCACCAGTTACAATAATCAGAACACGGTATGCGCAGGATTGATCCATGACTGGATTGTATGACTCATGCATCTTGCATTGAGTGTTGTGATTACTGTACGCCCTAGCGACATCAGGGTTGTAGTCTCCACAGGTATGTAGTGAATGGCTAGATGGGACACCAAAAATGTTTGGTTCGAGCATCTGAGCACTTTGGATGTTCGTGGGTGAAAGTCCCTAAACCTCTGTGGTCAGGAGATGCCCCAACGTTTAGACCGAGTGGATATATGAGCGCCCGAGTGCCGAATACCAGTAGGCCGCATCTCCCACTATGTCGTGGTCGGTTGGGAGGGGGTGTGGCCTTATCCGCCCAAGTGAGGGGGCTGTAAGCTATGCTGAGTTTGACCAGCTCCCAAATGGGTCCGCTATGGATGAGCCGGGTAGGCATTGGTATACTACTGGCAGGCGGGTAGTGAGGTCTTTTCCACTCACTGAGCTACGCAGCCAGCCGGGGCGGTAGTCAGCTTGGAGTGTACTAGACCCTGGTGATGATCCCAGAGATGTACGGTACTGATATGTGTACTTATTGAGCAGGAGTTGCATATTCATTCATTCACTATCCACTCGGGCTGGTGGTGTGCAACTATTTGTTACGTATACCTTCGCAATGGTCAGGATTTCAGTTAGGGCGCGCGACTAACCTGAGATCAGGAGTTTACCACATTAAGTCTGACTATCCAAATTTAGGTATGGGACTGGTTTGGATAGAAGTCCCTTGTGGTAGATCCCGTAGCCTGTGATACTACGTACTATCATCCCGACTTCACACTCCAGCATGGTCATTCCATTCGCACCGCATATTGTATTACATCCGTGGCATATGGCATTTTGGGTTACTATGTTTCTGTATGGCTTAGATACGACTGACGATATTCGTGAACTCATCAGGAATTGTATATTGCATTGAATCCTTGGCATCTGATATATGGCTCTTTATGACTCCTTATTTGCATAGCTGATTTACATTATTTCCTTAATATATAATATTGGCTTATTATGTTTTTACATCACATATCCTTGATATGACTGATAGGATTTATGGACTTACCAGTATATTTCTGCATTACCCTGTTATTGTATGATTTATGATTGTCAGTATTTTTGCTTACCCTTATATCATATGATTTATAGCATTGTATTGCATACTTGGCACTTACCTTGTGCACATACTTTCACCACCCTCTAAGCTTTATATAAGCTTATGCACGATAGATGCATGCAGGTGGCATAGGGCTGCAGCAGCGTCGAGCTTGGAGCGTGCAACCATCTTCTGGAGCTTTTATTTTTTATATATGTATTTCCCTTTCAGCACTGTATTCAATTATTTATATTAGTGGATATGTGATGATGATGTTGCCTTTGTGATTTGGGTATACTTGTGGTTATGCTTCTTACGAGTAAAATGTACATTGAAAAATTCTCCTTGTAGGATTCCAAAATCGAAATCTGGCATATGGACGTCGGGTGCCGAGAATGACGTACTATAGAGGCTGTCGGCACCGGATTCAGTAATCAAAAATTTTGTGAGCCCGGTTTCTGAGTTTGGGGCGTGACAATAGGTATATTAGGGTATAACGGGAGAAATCATCTATAAAGGTTATGAAGTACCTCTTTCCCCCTTTTGTTATTAAACGGCTCATTTCACATATATCACTATGAACTAGGTCTAGGAGTTGTGATTTTCTTTCCACCATTGGAAACAGTTTTGGATTGCACACAAATACTGCATTTGTCATTAGATTTTGTATACTTAGGAATTAGATTTAAATTAGACATATTATCCATATTATAATAACTAATATGTCATAATCTAGCATGCTAATCATCATGTGAATCAAGCATATAAACGGAAGAAGAATTTTCATCTATAAGGTTCAATTTAAACATTCAATTAGATACATAGCCCTTCCCTACAAATACTCCATTTTTAGACACAATCAATTTATCAAATTCTAATAGGAGTCTGAATCCAAACTTAGTCAGTAGACTAGTTGATATAATATTTCTTTTAATATCCAGTACATGCAGCACATCGTTTAGAGTAAGAACTTTTTCGAAAGTTAAATTAAGACGTATCTTCCCTTTTCCTACAACCTTGGATGTGGAGGCATTCCCCATATATAGTTCTTGACTATCCGCCACTATTCCGTCGGAATTGAACATATTATAATTTTTACAAACATGTCTGGTAGCGCAAGAATCTACCCACCATTCAACATCCTCATTTACCATATTAACTTAAAAGTCGACAGCTGCCAGATTCATGTCTTCCGTCATATTGATTTGTCATTTCTTTTCTTACATTTTCTTTTTGTATTTTTAGCAGTCTTTCTTAAAATGACCAGGAATTTTGCAAAAGAAGCATGGACCCTTCTTGGATGTGTTCTTTTTGAACCCTTGGTTATTAGGTTTGAGTCGATCATCTTTCTTAAAATGTATCTTCTCTGATTCCCGATTCACACTATTCTCGACTATATTAGTGGTACTTAGGGCCTCCCATTGTTCTTCTTTTTTATCACGGAGCCTAGATTCTTCTTCTATTCAAAGAAATATTAGAAGGTCCTCTAAGGACATTTTCTCTTTTTTCTGTTTTAATGATTTTCTAGTATCCGTCTATTTAGGTAAAAGTTTAACAATAATGGTGGATACTTGGAAGGATTCGTCGAGACTGGTCGAGGGTCTCCTTCGAATGGTCGAGGATGGCGTGAAATTAAAAGTTTATGTTACTGGAGTTCGAGTCGAGGAATCTTCAACTAGTTGAACAAGAGCCTTAAACTGGTCGAAGGAGAGCTTAGACTAGTCGAAGCAGGTAGATTTTTAGGATTCCTTTTCTTCTCTTCAAGTATTCAATTCTCTTCATTTCTCACCTGGTTTTCTTAGATCTTTGGCATGTGAATTCTTCATTTTTAGTCTCATAAGATTCATCCTTGCTTTGGTGATTCTTGAGCGTTAAATCCATGCTTTTAGCATCCTTTTCAATCCAAGCTCTTAAATTCACCTTGCAAAACAAACATGAGTAAAATAGGACATTAAGCAGTATCATGTTCATAAAACCAAGATATAAATGGGGTCCAATATGCAATATTTGACCCACAACAGTGTGTATGTTATCTGCCTTCACCTATTTAATTAGAATCTTGTGAAAGCGTTATGAGAGGAATTTTCGGGATTGAATAAGTCTTTTGTAATGTTGCTGAACATTACAATAACTGTTGCTTGTTTGTCTCCTTTTTTTTAGCTCTTTTTGTTAAAGATTTCCCTGTATAAAAAGATATCTGGAGAAAGTGGAATGGTAAGACTTTTGCTATCAACTCTTTACAGAGGTGTCTGGAGGGACGGTTCCCCTCAAAGAGAACCTTTATTTCGTTATTGTTTTAGTTCATACAGCCATAGGCCAACGAAGAAGATCCAGGCCTATCAATTTGGTATCAGAGCTAGATGAAATGGTTGATTCACGAGCTTCTCAAGCCCCAGAAAACATCAATGTTCAACAGGCGCTCTCAGATATCATGCAACGGCTCACTCTTCTTGATGGCAGCTATGAGGAGATTGCCAGTTCGCTTAAAAAGGGGAAGGAAATGACCGTTGGTGGACCTGGCAACACTAATGGATCATCCCATTCGACGTCCACAGGGCCCATCCAATCCAGAACAGTAAAGCTCAATTTTTTTACAATCAGTGGAGGTGACCCATCTGGATGGATTTACCGAGCAAAACAATTCTTCGCCTATCATCACACACCAACAGAGGAGTGATTAACCATCGCCTCATTCAATTTGCAGGATGATGCCTTGCAATGGTATCAATGGTATGAGCAATCACAAATTTACATGTCCTGGCGGGAGTTCTTATCAACATTGAATGATCGTTTTAGGCCGACCAAATATGAAGATCACTCTAGAGCACTCTCCAAGCTACGTCAAACTTCTTCACTACGGGAGTACCAAACTGAATTTGAAGGCTGGCTAATCGAACGGACGGTCTAACTGAGGCTTTTCTCATCAGTTGCTTCATTTGTGGCCTGCGAGACAACATCCGTTTGGATGTTCAAATGTTTTGTCCTGCTACCTTAACATAGGCCATAGCCTTGGCCCGACTTCAGGAGGAAAAAGTAGCCACAAGACGACGTTTAGGCCGAACAGATTCTAGTAGGACCCCTTTCGTAACTGTTAAATAAGGAGAGTCTAAGGTGTTATTACCACCCATCAAATGGCTTACTCCTACTGAGAAAAAAGTGCGTTGAGATCGGGGGCTTTGTTACAATTGTGATGAAAAATTTCACCCTGGGCATCGATGCAAACCCAAAGGCTTTTCCTAATCGATTGGCCATGGGAACCAATGCCTGAAGACGACACCAAAGATGCAGATGAGGTAGAAATCATCCATGAATCAAGCACTCCAACCGAAATTTCACTTCAAGCAATAGCAGGCTCACCCACTCCTCAAACCATGCATGTTTACAGCTATTTATATCAGAATCCGGTCACTATGCTGATTGATTCTGGGAGCACCCACAATTTTGTGGACCCTACTACCATCAAGAAGGTTGGAATTTCTACTTCGGCCGAGGATGCATTTGAAGTGATGGTTGTCAATAGTGATCGGTTAATGAGCCAAGGTAAGTGTACGAGTCTATCATTATGGTTGCAAGACTTCATTGCCTCCACCGATTGCTATATACTTCCTTTAGGCGGGTGCGATGTGGTTCTAGGAGAACGTTGGTTACAAATACTTGGGCCAATTTTGTGGGATTTTTCTCACATGTGGATGCGGTTCACTGTTAATAAACAAGAACATACTATCAAGAGTATGATGCAAACTGCACTCCAATTAGTGGATGGATCCTAGCTTTGTTTTTTTTTTTAAAAAAAAAAGCTAAGAAAGTGGGGTGGGGAATGGTGTTACGTCTTTGTAGCATGGAAGTTTTATGTGATCCTACCCTCCCGGCACCCGAGCTAAAGTCTATACTTAATACCTATCAAGATGTCTTCAAAGAACCTCAAGGGTTACCACCTCTTGGGTCCTATGACCATCGAATACCGTTGGAAAATGAGACACGACCTGTCAATATGAGGCCTTACCGCTACCCGCATTATGAAAAAAATGAAATCAAGCGAATGGTACGAGACATGTTAGCAACTAGAATAATTCGGCCCAGCTCAAGCCCGTACTCCTCACCAGTGCTCTTGGTATGTAAGGCGGATGGTAGCTGGCAATTATGTATTCATTATCGTGCCCTTAATCAAGTGACCATTAAGGATAAATATCCCATACTGATCATTGATGAGCTTCATGACTCTTATTATTATTCGAAGTTGGATTTGAGGTCAGGGTACCATCAAATCCGAGTGGCAGAAGGAGATGTCCCCAAAACAGCATTCAGAACCCACGAAGATCATCACGAATTTATGGTGATGTCATTCGGCCTCACTAATGTGCCATCGATATTCCAAAGTCTCATGAACGATATTTTTTGTCCTTACCTACGAAAGTTTATACAAGTGTTCTTCAATGATATTCTCGTTTATAGTAAGACATTACAAGAACACTTGGAGCATTTGGCCATTATATTGGGCCTTTTGCGGTCTCATCAACTATATATATGCAAAAATGTCCAAATGCAAGTTTGGTCAATGTGAAGCTGAATATTTGGGGCACGTCATATCTGGTGTTGGAGTAGCCGTGGAGCCAGAAAAAATTCGCCTAACTTACTCAAAGCCTTATGACGCTTCTTGGGTTTGACAGGCTATTACCATAAGTTTATCAGAGATTATGCCAAAATCGCTGGTCCACTCACAGCCCTCCTCAAAAAAGATTCCTTTTATTGGAATGAGCAGGCTAACCAAGCTTTCATAAACCTTAAGAAGCCCATGACAAATCCTCTTGTGCTTGCTTTGCCTGATTTCTCAAAGCCCTTTACAATGGAGTGTGATGCATAAGGCGGTGGGATTGGTGCAATCTTAATGCAAGATGGTCGTCCAATTGCTTTCATTAGCCAAGCCCTACAAGGGAAAAGTCTAGCATTATCCACATACGAAAAGGAAATGTTAGCCTTGGTCCATGCAGTCTAGAAATGGAGGCCATACTTACTTGGCCGACGGTTCATCATCCGTACCGACCACAAAAGTTTAAAATTTCTCTTAGAGCAGCGGATCGCCACGCCAGCGTAACAAAAATGGCTTGTCAAACTCATGGGATATGATTACAAGGTAGAGTACAAAAAGGGTGTGAAAAATGTTACAGCTAATGCTTTATCTAGAAGGCATGACGTGGGAGAGATCCTAGCTTTGTCCACACCTTTCTCTGATTAGTTAAATGAAATTAAGAAAGATTACCATAATGATCTAGTAACCCATGACCTCGTTCAGCTTTGGAACACAGGCCAGCTAGATACTGAAAGGTATGATATGCTTGATGGGCTCCTGTTTTACAAAGGACGACTATTTGTTAGTTTTGCTCAATCAAGAGCCAAATTAATGACCGAGTTGCATGCTTCGTCCACTGCTGGTCATATGGGATTTCACAAGATGTGGCAACGAATCAAGAAACAGTTTTATTGGCCAGGGATGAGAAGAGCAGTAAAAGAGTTCATCATGGAATGTGACACGTGCCAACGAAATAAATATGAGAATACCTCTCCAGCAGGTCTCCTCCAACCCTTGTCAATTCTCAAACGCATTTGGACAAATATTGTTGTGGAACGACTTCATTGAGGGTCTTCCTCTTTCGCAGGGATAATCTGTAATCCTTATGGTAATAGATCGTCTGTCCAATTCTCACTTCATAGCTCTTAGTCATCCTTACACGGTAAAGTCAGTTGCACAAGCTTTTGTGGACAATGTATTTAAGCTCTATGGGATGCCGCAATCGTTAGTCAGTGATCATGACTCAGTTTTTACCAGTGTATTTTGGCAAGAGTTGTTTCGTTTGCAAGGAAGCCAGCTGCGCATGAGCTCAGCATACCACCCCCAGACCAATGGTCAATCAGAAGTTCTGAACCGATGCTTGGAGGGGAACTTACATTGTTTCTATAGTCACAAACCCAAGGAATGGACTCGTTGGTCCTTGGGCTGAATAGTCTTATAATACAATGATCCATTCAACAACCAAGATGACTCCTTTTGAGGCCGTCTACGGGTTTCCTCCTCCCTCGCTCTTGAGCTATGTACCAGGTATTACAAAAGTGCAAGCTGTGGATACTGAGTTACAGCAAAGGGATGTCATTCTTCAGCTTCTCAAAGATAACCTCATTAAGGCTCAGGATCATATGAAGAAATTTGTCGATGCTTGTCGAACCGATTGTGAGTTCAAGGAAGGAGACTAGGCTTCTCTTAAGCAACAGCCCTATCGTCAAAGCATGGTCGCTCAACGTCGTTCTATGAAGTTATCGTCAAGGTACTATGACCCTTATCAAGTTCTGTAGCAGATTGGTTTAGTTGCTTACAAACTCGACTTGCCTGAAGGGTCTAAGGATCACCCAGTATTTCATGTGTCTCAGCTCAAATGAAGAATACGACCGGTTGTTCCTTTACAGATGACCCTACCTACTTTGCTGCTTCAAGACTTCTTAACCAAGGAACTAAAATGGGTTTTAAATCGTCGCATGGTAAAAAGGAATAACAAAGTTGTTACCAAACTATTGATCCAATGGCGAAATTATCCGTCTAAAGAAGCGACCTAGGAAACCTTCACTTCGGTCAATGAACAATTTCCCACTTTTAACCTTAAGGACAAGGTTACTTTTAAGGGTGAAGGATTGTTATGAGAGGAATTTTCGGGATTGAATAAGTCATTTGTACCGTTGTTGAACGTTACAGTAACTGTTGGTTGTTTATCTCTCTTTTTTAGCTTTTTTTGTTAAAGATTTCCCTGTATAAAAAGATATCTGGAGGAAGTGGAATGGTAAGACTTTCGCTATCAACTCTTTATAAAGGTGTCTGGAGAGACAATTCCCCTCGAAGAGAACTTTTTTTTCATTTATTGTTTTAGTTCACACAGCCATAAGCCGACGAAGAAGATCCAGGCTTATCAGAAAGTCAGACGTTGATTCTGACTATGATGGCAATTTCAATACATTTTTCAAGATCTGTTTGTTGCTTGACCCAAAATATGGCCTAAACATTTATGACAAAAACAGTGATGGGCTCTCTCTTTATATATATATATATATATATATATGTGGGAAAAGGTACTATGCGCTCGAGCTCATGATAACATCCCATAAGGTCGAGTTGTGTGGGCTCCACCGTGATGCGTGTTGACCATCAACACCGTGCATTTGATGGGTCCCCTTTAAATTATGGGATATCCCAAAAATCAGCCGTATACGGAACTCAGGTGGGCCATAGCATCTAAAATCATGTGAAGACATGCCAAAAACATATAAAAGCACTTGGTGGGGCCCACCTGAGTTTTGAATGCTGCTGAAACTTGGTCTGAACCCTCATCCAAGTGGGACACACATAATGGATGGGCTGGATTTCCAAACCACATCTCGGTGGGCCCAAAAAATGATTATGAATGTTTTAATGGTGCACGGCCCCTCTCAACTTCTGTATGTGGTGTGGCCCACACAAGTCACGGATTGACTTGATTTTTGAGACCTAGGCCCACGATGGAATGGTGCATCTGACTGATGGGGTAGATGTTCGACACGCATCACGGTGGGGCCCACACAGCTCAACATCATGGGACGTTCCCATCAGCTCAAGCGCATAGTACCTTTTCCCTATATATATATATATATATATAAAGGCATTTTGGGTAGTTTTAGAGCATGTTTGGGTGCCAATTATTTTCATTTTCCATTAAATCTGCAACATTTTGGGTAGTTTTAGGGCATGTTTGGGTGCCAATTATTTTCATTTTCCATTAAATCTGCAATGCTCTGTAGCACTCATCAGGAAAGCTGCTCCCGACCCATTTTCAAAAGAAAAAAGGAAAAAAAAAAAAAAAAAAAAAGGAAAAGAGCGCTAGTGAGACAGAATGATTTCTCGGCTTTGACATGTGTAAAATGTGTGCCACTTAATGAAAACCTCAACCGTTCACCCGACTCTCCATCACGAGAAGGGGTTCCTTTGAAATTTCAGGCTCATTTGATGCGTAGGTGGGCCACAATTATCTTTTGAATATGGAAACAGAATCCCTGGTAACCCTGCTACCAAGGATATCCTTGGTCGCTGGCCCGAATAAAGAAGCTTAATAACAGAAAATACTAGGGACATCATGTGATATTGGCAAGAGTCAGATGCTATAAAACATTTTGGGATGTCTAGATTAACAACAAGTTGAATACCTCATACAGAAAACGCAACATGAGCTTCATGCTCTGATCTTCGTTCTGAATAAGCATTGAATTCATCATCCCCAAGTAAATCAAGAACTGACAACTCTGCAAAACCAACAACCACAAGTTAGAAAATACAAGCATGATGTGCATATGCATATGTATGCGCACATATGCCACTAGGAAACATAACAATGCCAAAACAAAGAAATTCGTTTGTAATGGCTCCAAATTCTTTATGGACAACTTCTATTACTCACTTTTCCATAGCTTTACAGATGTCCAAGAGTAGTTCCTGTACTCACCATTTTCAGATGATTTTTTTTCCTTTCATCCGGTGTAATACCCTTTATGCATTTATGTAATACCCTTTATGCATTTATGAGTTGATGGCACATTCTCTGGATGAGTGATTGGAGAAACCCTGTTATGTAATGACAACATCATCCTTGATAGATGGAAGAAACATATAAAGACAGAAAGAGATACATTGTATTTAGAGCCTACTTTGTGGATTTTTTCTCCTTTTTCTGAAAAAATAAAAATAAAAAACATATCAACATACTTTCTAGTTTCTTAGTGATACATGATTAGCAGTGGCGTGGCAATGTTTCTAGTGAAACTTTCTGTTTTTTAATGTGTATACTATACCATCTAGCTGAAGTGCATATTCTACATGGTAGGTGTTGGGTAAATTTATGCATTTTTAGATTATTTGGTGATGATACTGATAATTTTCTTTTTACAGGGCTGGGATGATCCGTATGTACCTAAAACCCATGAAGGCCTTCTAAAGTGGAAGTATCCTGAAGTGAACTTGATCGATTTCCTGTTTGAGGTTTTAATGTTGACTTTGATATAGTTGCTTGTCGGGCTTTTTTTCTTTTTTTTTTTGCATGCTGTCTCTCCCTGTAGACATTGTCATTTCGTAACTTATACATGGATGACTAAATTGGTTTAATATGCTAACATTCTGCATAACTTAAACTAAAGAGGTACTAATGCTTACTTACAGGTGGGAGATGATATTAGTCAACGACTTTTATTTTTTTGACGGAGGTAAAAAGAAGCAATTGGAATGGAGTCGTGTTATTTTTAAGGTGAATATGTTCTTTCTGCCTCGACATCTATCATGCTTTGTTTCCCCTATTTTTCACTTCCGTTCGACATTTATTATTATCACCTCCAGTTTCTTATTGCATTATATATGAAAAGAAGTTTGCGCTATGCTCTGCTGTTGTGGAACTAATTTACTCGCATTATATATGAAAAGAAGTTTGAACTATGCTCCCCTGTTCTGGAACCAATTTACTCAAACGTGCTAACAGAAAAACTGTGCGTGTGGAACATCATATCAGGAAATAACTAGCATGTCTGAATCGTCATTGATCTAGCCTGTGCTTCAGTTTTGAGTCTGAATGGATCCTACAAGTGGATTCTGTTACAGAAATTGACAAAAATGACGAATCCGTGGTGAAGTTGATAGAATCAAAAGAGGCTTCCGTTGCGGTTCTCAAATGTCGGAGAGTATTATCAAAGCATGCCTGCCCTGTCGCCGGCTGGTCTCATCTTCTGTTTGTGGTTGTGATTTGCCGAGGAGATGCTACAGCTATTTTTAGTCCCCAGTTTATGTACGGTTTTGCTTGTTTGGTTGTTTGGCTGTACGGGGCTACTTTCAATCCCAGTCCCTAGCTTCTTCAAGCTTGTTTTGAAAACTTTAAATAGACCATTAACTGTTTTATTGGTATCGTGCCGGTTGTTTTATGTCGAATGTTAAATGGGTGAAACATGCACAGGTTTGATCAACGGTTTATTGTGATATTGTTAGCTTCGGTTGATAGAAACCTAGGCTGAAGATGAATTTAGTCTCGGTTGGGATCAGCCGAGATGAAAAACTAAATTTAGCCTCATTTGTTGAGAAATGAGGTTAAAAACTGCCAACGGAGGCTAAATTCATCTTTAGTCTTAATTTTGTCTCAGTTACCTAAAATGAGACTACAACTCCTGTAGATAAGGGCTTTAAATTTGGTTGTTGAGAATCGAGGTTAAAAATAAATTTAGCTTCGGTTGGACACAACTAAGGCTAAATTTTGGATTTAGTCTTTGTTGGAAACAACGGAGGCTAAAATTTTGATTTAGCCTCATTTTGAAGCAACTGAAGCTAAAAAGGTTCTTTTAGCTTCACTTGAAGAACCGAGGCTATAAAAGCCTTTTTAGCCTCGGTTATTAAAATTGAGGTTAAAGCCTTTAGCCACAGGGGTTCCAGCTAGGGGTGTACACGAACCAAGCTAGCTCAGTTAGCTCGCTCGACTCGACTCGACTCAAAAAAGCTCGATTTGACTCGGTTCGAAGCTGAGTTCGAGTTGTGTTGAGCTGATTTTTTTAGCTTGAAAATGAGTTCGAGTTGGCCTCAGCTCAACGCGACTCGAATCAAATCCAACTCGAATTGAACTCAGATCAAACCAATTCGGCGACTCGGTTACGTTGATATTGATGTTGCTTACCAAGTGTTTGATGAAATGACTCAACGAAGTGTGGTTGGTGGCGTGGCTGGTGGCACGGAAGGTATGTACATGAAATAAATACCCTTTTTTCTTGGTTTTTATGTTGCTTAGAAGGTGTTTAATAAAATACCTTGAAAATCATTGATGTTATTTCCCATACAGTGGGATTTTGAAGGTGCAATCCAGGTGTTTGTGGAAATGTTGCACAGACGAACTCAGCTCAATCTTAGCTCGAACTGGTCCGAACTGTTGACTGAACCGAGCTGAGCTAGCCAGTCAAGTTCGAGGATCGAGCTGAGCTAAGTTCAAGCTGAGGTCAGCTAGTGGCCGAGCCAAGTCAAGATGAGGCCAGCTCGACTCAGTTCCACTCAATGTACACCACTAGTTCCAGCCTCGGTTTGGATAATTGAGGCAAAACTGAAGTTAAAGGCTTTTGCCTTAGTTTTAAACCTTTTTAGCCACGATTTTGAATTAAGGCTAAATGCCTTTTTTGTTGTAGCGAAATCAATTTCAATATTGTGAGAATTTTCAGATCTGTAAATTCGTAATTATGAAAATTCAGAATTAAAAATTAATTATAACAAAAATATTAAAACAAAATTAAAATTTTGAATAAGGAGGAATTTAGAAAACTTATTTGATTCAAGGCATGACAAAAGTCACTCGACTTGAAATTGATTTGTCCTCCTTTGGACGATGTCCGTACTACAATAGAAATACTGGACAATCAATCTCCAAGATACCCTCGAATGTTGTCTCGTCACACCGATACACTCGATGTACGAAGACCCGAACCATCACTATATGTATATACCAAAGATTGAACTAGATGAAATAGCTGTAGATATTAGAAGTGTGAGAGAGACAGTCAAAAAATTAAACTTAATTAAAAATTCGAAACCAAAGAAGTCTACTATAGACTTCAAAGGTTGCCTCAAATGGGTGTGTACGCACCCCTACTAATAGTCATGGCTATCAGGTTTTTTGAAAAAAGAAGCTTTTTCGTTTTTCGCCTCTGTTCGAAAATTAAAAAAACAAATAACTGTTGCAAATAGAAATTTTAAAAAAGCAACAAAAATTTTTAAGCTGTACCACACAACACCGCACTATGCCACTCTATGTTTCGGCCTGCACGTGCATATGGTTCATGGAATAGATTGGTGCCGATGGCATAGCCCCCAAACAACCAAATTCACAAGCCCCCTAAAAAGGGCCTAAGCCCTATACAAAATCTTCTTCTTATAAATGAAAAGATTTCTTCTTGCCTATCCAACATGAGACTAAACTCACACCACTACAAGACAAAATATCTTTGTTGCTTTTATAAAAACTTAAGAGAGAATTTTTCAAATCATTTTAATTATTTATTCTGAAACACGAGATTACAACAAAATCAACATCGAGGATATGCTTACAGCCCAGCTGATGAACCCACCATATCCATCTTTTTGGAGCGTCACCTAAGGGTGGGGCCCACCAGATACATAGCTTGAAAAGCCTTCAAAGGTTGCGAAATGTGGCCACAGAGATGCATCTCGCCAAAAACGTGTAGCCCACCTGTTTGTTCGATGGTTTACACCATTTGTAAGGCCCCATCTAAGCCCAAATCTCACTACACCTAATGAATGGCCCACACATGTGCTACAATCACTTCATCAAAATTTTCTCACAAGTTGCCCAAAATAAAGAGAAGGAAAGAAACCTTCTAAACTCCTAATCAATGCATTTTTTGGGAAATACATGGACTTAATTTCAACTACATCATATAAAAAAGAAAAGCTAGTTTATTTGCTGGTGGCTGATGAAACCATGTTCTTCATCTTGCCGTGGTAGGCTGTCATCATCTTATCACGAGGTGGGAGATTCTCTTTGATAACTGGAACTTCGTTGATATTCTTGGCCCATGCATCGAGTGATGGGAATCGATGAGCGTCTAATAGCTTCATGTCCGACACTTCCTCTAACACAGGGAGCCAATGCGGGATCCAACCAGCCACTATATCTACGAACCCGATCGTCTCTCCTCCGAAGAATTTCTTCCCTTCAAGCTCTGCATCGAGGGTCTTGAGCGCTTCTAATATGGATTCTATTGCTTGTTCTTGCTCTTTTCCTTGCGAAAATAAAGCAGTGCGAATGCTAGAGAAACACTGCATCATTATATAGGAATGTATCATTAGATCTAATTAACCAACTGAACAGATCTATAATCTTGTTTGGATTCTTCTTAACTTGTGGCATTGTAAGTTCCCATGTGGGGCCCACCAAAATGAGTGCAGTATGACCACAACAACCCATATCATGACCCCCAAAGAATACACTGAATGGAAGATCACAACCACTTGGACAAGGGTCTTCCATCTTACTTAGGACTTGGATGGTTACAATCATCTAATTAGCATGACTTTGGGATCATGTGCAATCCATGGTGGAACCCAACTACCCAAATGTACCATGATCGTAGGTGGGCCCACTCGAACACCACATTGGATACCAATTGAGTTATCAAGATTTGATTATGGATCATTGCAACCTTAGAATATATAACTGAAAGAAATTGATCTAATTCTCTAAAAAGCTCAACTTGAACGCGTAATCGGGTTGTGTTTGGATGCTCAATTGAATTAAATTCCAATAATTTGATTCAATTAAGAGTAACAACTAGCTTGACTCCAACTCTACTTTGCATCCCTTTTCATGTTAGAGGTAAGGGTGCGTTTGGTTGCATATAATATATTGAAATTTTGTGATATTTTATAATTAAATAGTCTAATTTAGTGCAATTTTTCATGTTATTTCATAAAACTTAGCGCAACCAAACACCCCCAAAAATGAATAAAATTAAAAACTTGAATAACAAATGATAAAAAGATTACCTTCTCATCAGCGAACTTGGCCCAGAACCGTGCCATTGCTCGCTTATAAGGATCTTCAGGCAATATGGGATTTTCCTTCCATGTTTCATCGATGTATTCGAGAATGACAAGCGATTCCGTGACTGGATTTCCATCGTGCAAGAGCACTGGAACCTTCTTGTAAACAGGATTGTACTTCAAAAGCAATGGACTTTTGTTACGTAGATCTTCATCGACGTATTCGTATGTGATTCCCTTGTGCTTAAGGGCCCATTCAATCCTATAACAGAAAGGGCTTGCGAATGCTCCAAAAACCTTCACTTCTCCCATTTCAATTGAAATTTCAAGCTGTGGAAGCTCATCTTCTTCCCCTCCCTATTTATATAGATAAATTCAAAGAACTGAACATGATGCATGCACGTACGTCATCACTCTGGCTATAAGAAGAATGGACCCCATTTGGGTAGACCTTTGCGTTGATTTGATGATCTCAACCATCTGATTTGGACTTTTTATGAAATTGGGCTCTTGATTATTTTATTTTTAACCATCCATTTGACTAAGTCAACAATAGTTGGATGGTTAGGACCATATGATCTTCGTGAGTCATTTCTACCATTTGGGCAGTCCAGATTGCAGTATATCTCCAACATGTGTTGATAGGATGGCCGCCAACCGATCGAATGAGGGTGATGGGGATGGTGATGGTGTCTGTTCAGTCAAACATGGACAGTTGTACCGACGAAACAAATGGTTTCATGGGCTAAGTGTATGAAAACCTTCCAATGCATATAGTTTCATTTGGACATGTCCAAAATCCATATCATCAATCTGGACCGTCCACTAGGTCAATGATACTCTACCATGCTTCTATTGAAAAATATCAGCAATTGAATGCTTCTAAATATCCCTGACTGGATCTCGTCCATTCATTTGTGATGCCACTGTCTAGGCTTTTTGGGTCATCTGAGTAGAATTATTTGTCAATATAGCCTATTAAGAGCAGCCTATACCAAATGGGCGGTCCAGATTGATGATATGGATGATCGATATGTTCAAATGCAATTAATTGCATTGGAAGGCTGTCATCCACTTTTGACGGCTCTTTAGCTAAATGCGACAAGTCAACTTCCTATGGCATCATCGCATACGCAACATTGAATAGAAGGGAATTTTACAAATAACTACCTTACCTTTTTCAAAAAGGCTTTCCAAAAGCTACTATTAATGTTATACTTATCATTCCACTGGCTTCGTTGAGTAAATGGCGTGGCCCATTATAATGTTTTCAACGGTGGGCATTCAATCGCTATTGTTTCCGGTGGTATGGTCCACCATCGCCGGTTGTCTCAACCAGCGTCGAGAAAAACAGAAAACCTTCATCCAGGTCTTTGTGACCTTATCCAATGGTTGCATGGCAGAAAAACATAATGCCGGGCTCTAGGAGATTTTAATGGTGAACGTTCAATCAACACTATTTCATATGGTGTGGTCCACTTGAGATTTGGATCTGATTCTCTTTTGGGTTCATGCCCTAAAATGAGCTGGCAAAACAGATAGACGGAGTGGATATACAAAACACACATCAAGGTGGGCCTATGAACAGGCTCAGATTCAATACTGGTTGGTGCACAATGACATGCGTTTTCCACTTAAAATAATCCTTTTGACCCCTCATTTCAGGGCATTATCTATTTTTTTTCCCCTAAACCCCAGCTGATCGGACTCAGATTTAGGGTTGTACATCGATCCGAGTCAAGTTGAGGTGGGCCTAGCTTGGCTTAACTTGTCCATGCTATACTCGAGTTTGAGCTCACCCTGGAGCTCAACATTGAAGCTTGGCTTGTTTGCCAAAGCTTTCGAGTCGAGTTCAAGTCGAGCCCGTGGTTCAAGTTGAGTCGAGTTTATCTCAAGTTGAGTCAAGTTTACCTTAGTAGGGTAAGGGAAAGAAAAAGAGGAAATGGGGACGGGTAAAGTCGGATAGAGTTTTTTAGTAAAAACTTTTAAATTTTAACTTCTTTTTTTTTTAACTTATATATATATATATATATATATATATATATATAAAATTAAAATATATTGCTTGACTCGCCTTGAGTCGGCCTTTCAAGCTAAGTCGAGCCGAGTCAAGCGAGCTTTTCGAGCTAGCTTGACTCGTGTACAGCCCTACTCAGATATGATAACAGTCAGTGTTGGGCCCACAATGATGCAAGGGAGAGCATTGCCTGTGACCTTGGTTGGGTTCCACGGAGAAGTTCATGACAAATCCAACTCCGTCCATCTGTTTTGAAAGATAATATAATAGGATCAGATTTTAAAAATAAGGCAGATCCTAAACTCATTTGGGCCACACCACACATCAAACTGTGGGAACATCGACATCCATCATTAAAACCTTCCTAGAGCTGACCATGATGATTAAATGCCATGGGCCACACCAACAAGACAGTAGGAACAGCAACATCCACCGTTGAAACCTTCCCGGAGCTGGCCATGATGTTTATATGCCATCCAAACTGTTCGTATAAAAGTTGTGTCACCACCAAGCATTCAACCCCCACTGTTTCAGATGGTATGGCCCACATATGTTTTTGGATCTGCCTTATTTTTATAATCGTGTTTTATTGTGGTCTTTTAAAATAGATGGACAGAGTATGATTGTCATGGATATCTCTGTGGCCCCACCCGGCCCCAGCCAGGCACAAAGATACACCCCTGTGGCAGGGTCACAGGCGATCCACTTCTATATGACGTATATGTTTTTTTTCTCCATGCTATCTATCCATCCATTTTGCAAAGGCATTTTAGTGCATTATCCTAAAAATGAAGTAGATCCAAATCTCAGTTGGACCACACCACAGGAAATAGTGGTCACTTGATGCCCACCATTACAAACTTCTTAGAAGCCATGGGAGTGTATCAAACTAATATTTCTGTTTTCCTTTCACCCAGGCCTGTGTGACCTAATCAACAGGTTGGATGGCTAAAAAACACTTCAGGGGCCTAGGAACTTTAAAATGGGGAGTGTTTAATCACCATTATTTTCCTATGGTGTGGTCCACTTGAGGCTTGGATCTACCTTATTTTTGGGCTCAAAGCTTAAAATAATTATCCAAAATGGACGGAGGTGTAGATAAAATACATACATCATGATGGACCCACAAAGCTTTTCCAGCACGGACGGGTAAGGAGATCTCAGCACGGGAGGAGTCACTACCAATCCCAATCCCAATCCCGTTTCCCTTAGTGTGGCCCACCTGAATCACGAGTTCTCTTGATGTTTTGGCCTTGGCTAAAATGTTTTTATTTTTTGAGTGGATATCACGTAATCATCACATTGGGCTTTTGTAAAAAAAATCACGGTGATATCTCTTTGGTGTGGCCCATCTAAATAACAGGTCAGCCTGATTTATCCAATGGTCGGAATGAATTTCACATGCACATCAGTGGGTTCATGTGCGTGTCACTGCACATTTTTCTTTAATACATGAAAGCAGTTGTGGCAGAGACACTGTATGGATTCTTGTCAGGGACCCTTTTTTTTAAGGTGCACTCATACCCCCACACACCCAAGCACTCACACCACAATGCGACTTGAAACCATAACATTGTGTTGAAACTCTTGTGAGTAGACCACTAAGGCATGAGTAAAGACCTGTGCACCATGATGTGATGTGATGTTCACTTCAAATATTAGATGTGTAATCCCGCATTAGATACAAGGCTAAATAAAATAAGCTGGCCCATTTTTCTGATGGTGATGTAGAGCGGGTTGCAGACACTTTCATGGAAAAGATAGACTAGAGAAAGTCCGATTGGATACGGAAATGATCCGGACTATCATAACTTTATATCAGTCATATCTTGCAAACCGGGATGAGATTTTTGACATTATATGTGATTTTAGGGTATGAGAACCTACTTAAGTCAACCAAACCCACTATGCCAGTTCCCCACCCAGGATTTGCGAAATTCCATCACATCAAAAGTCAAAAGTCCCATTTAATTTTGTTTTTTACTATAAATAGTAAGTTTTAGACCAAGTATAACTTTTCATCTATAACTTCTAGAAGTCATGCCAAACATGAAAATGGCTTAGAAAAATTAGGAGAATAACATAGTTGGGCCAAATTGGACACTTAATTTTTGGCTGAAAACCATGAAGTCTCTATTAGAAATAAAGGTCAAACTTACAGTAAGAGTTAGAATCTAAGTCTTTACTCTTTCCTAGATTATTCCTAAATTATTTCAAATTATTAGAATTATTCTTACTTTTATCTCTCGTGGATTCGAGGAATCTCTTTGAGAAGTCTAGAGAGCTCTATGGATTTGGAGTAGTTATCCCCTGAGGAAGACAGTGATCAACCTCATCACATCTCTCCCTGCGCCAAGTGGTATCAGAGCAAAGACTCCTATCGGTCCGATGACAACTAATGATGGAATGAACCAAAATCATGTCAACTAACGATTCATTATCTATCGAAAAGAATGGAAGCTTTCCACTGGGAGAGTCAATTGACATGCAAAGACTTCAGGCAACACTCGACCGTATTACGGATACACTAATTCCACCCCGAGCTTAGGGCGGCGCTCAGCCACAAGAAATCTGATACTTCTGCATGGTGGGAGCAATTATAACTCTCACTTGCTCAACAGAACAAGGCACTATCTGATCATGACCGCGGATGAGATGCCTTCTTCGATCACAATTCCTCTCCAATGATACCATGGTGGTCAACCAAGCAACTTATCAAACACCTGCCACCTGCACTTAACGCCCACTTGTTGGGACTTTGTTTTACACACACCACAATGGGTACTCGAACCCATGACCTCTCTATGTTGGAAACTCTTACGAGTACACTAAGTCATAAGGACCCAAAGAAAGAAAGACACGCAACTAAATGATGAGTAGCATACGGTGAGAGAGCAAAAACACTTTTGATGTGGACCGAATGCTTTAAAAGAGCTGACCAATGATTTTAATGGCACTTTCCATAGCTTAGATTTCAATCATTACTTTTTCGGTGGAGCACTCACTGGATCAACCATTTACTCTTTCAATAGCTTTAAATGTTTCAGGATCAAAGAAAAAACATATTCAATCGTAATGGCCAGCACAATATAAACAAGTCCAAATGAGAGGGGTTACAATTGAGAGGGGAAAAACACAATGGAACTAAATCAAAAAAATACCCAAATCAAACCCAAAATGGACTTTTGCAACCCAGTAACACAAAACCCCAGATCAAACCTGAAAACCAGCCTTTGCAACCTACTGTTGAAATGCAGAGTCTGAGCCATGAGAGTAGGATCCAGCATTTTGGAATTGGAGCCCTCAACCTGAAAATTGAATATCAATCAGGTGTTTTGACTGAAAAAATTCAGGTTTCAGATTAACTGTCCACTGCATCATTGTTTTTGGAGCGAAATTCACTCCCTTCTTTATCATGATGGTTCTTATGAAAGAAAAAACTAGGATTCCACTCCATTTCACTCACTTAATGATTTCAAACTTCAAAAACTATATTTAATGTATGGTATGAATTGGATAAGCTGAAAGAAACATGGATGACATCTCAAATTTCTCACAAGAGTTCAATCTCACAAATCAAAAAATCTTGGACATCATACATAAAAAATTCCAATTGAAATTTCAATCTCTCTTTTTTTGTTTCATCATCAAATTAGATGATTACAATCTTCATGCTCCATGACATGAAACTAATCACCAAATAAATCAAAAGAATTTGACCACCACCCCCTCATCCGAAGCTTGCCATGGCTTTTACATTGATCAGCAACCCACCTTCAACTCCTCTCTAGTAGCTTTTCCGCAGGAGGATGCAAAGCAACGGCCCCTCGTTGAGGGCACGAATACTTCCTGTAAACCACCTTCAGTTTGCCCTCTCCCCCCAAGGAATGGAATTTCACCAACGTCTTGGCACAATCCCTATATTAAGGCAGCAAACACAATTTACTCACAGAAGCTAGTATATGGTGGTGCATGTCTAGTAGGAAAAAATAAAATCACATACATGAGTTGTGGCTCAGAGAACCCTGTGTGGTGCTTGAGTGTTTCACTCCAAGAAGGAGTCTTTTTGAGAGTGCAGTGGGCCGCATAGACTGCAGAAGCTGCAACCATTGATGGGCAATACATTATTATTGTGGAGTACTGCATCAAAGCCAACTCCGCGTAGAAGCAAACCATATTCTCCATCTGCATTTTTTGTTCAAAGGATCAGCCGCATCCAACCGAATTTTTTATATATCAAGCAGATTGTTGTAGACCAAGATTCATGTGGGACCTGTTGGTTGGTCATCCAAAGTTTCCAAATTGTTGATAGGACCAATCAAATTAATGACATGAATCTTATCATGAGACCACTCACAAGCTAGGTGAATATGGGAAAAGAACAAGAGATTTTCATGCATGGGACCACATACAAGATCAATGGCATTCCCCTATGCTAGCTTGATTCATGCCTTAGCAGATATTGTGGACAATTCATGTGGGACCCGTTGTTTGGTCAACCAAAGTTTCCGAACTGTTGATAGGACCCATCAAATTAACGGCATGAATCACCTCTTATCATGGGACCACTCACAAGATAGGTGAATATAGGAAAGAACATGAGATTTTCATGCATGGGACCACATACAAGATCAATGGCATTCCCCTATGCTAGCTTGAGCATGTCTTATCAATCATGAGACCACATACAAGATGATCCTACATTCCCCTATTCTAGATAGGTGAATATAGGAAAAGAACATTTAGATTCATGTGGGACCCATCATTTGGTCGTCCAAACTGTTCATGTGGGACCCATCATTTGGTCATCCAAACCGTTGATAGACATCAATCAATGGGACCTAGTAGAATCAAACGCTTCCAGGAAAAAAAAAATGCATTAGCTGATACATCAAGCAAATTGTGGAACTAATAGAATCATGTGGGACCCATCGTTTGATTCATGCTATTTGATCTGATGGGATGCAGCAGCAGCTTTGAGAAACCGCACGAGGAATTGGTATTGTGTTGGGAAAGTTAAGCTCCATTCAAGCTTGTTCAAAATGCTTTTCTCCATACCCAGAATCTGTTCTCTGTTGTAAGCCCTGTCTGATATGCAAATGAAATCGTTCACCTGCCAATGTCCACAACCCAGGCCACCATCAATCAATCTATCACAATAACAGAATCAGAAATTGTAATGGTGTTTTTCCATTCAATTATCAGCTGTGTTTTTCCATTTGGGTCCATCTTTCAGTGATCCATATCATTAATCCGGCGGCCAATCCAGCATGATCTGATGTGGGGACTAGGATCCATTATGTAGAGTAATGGAAGAATGATTTTGGGACCCAGCATATAATGATCTGCATCACTGAAATGTAAGTGTGCGAGAACCGAATGAAAAAAATAAATAAATCATATGGCCCATCTTGATCTCCCCCATGGATTTGCCAAGGATGGGGTAGGGTGGACTGATCTCCACCATGTACTGATGTAGTGCACACATGTTCATTGTATATTTTGTATATTTTTCCTTGTTAAATACCTCTGGGGCCCAAATCTCCTCGTATTTGCAGGCGATGAGCATCGCAGTCATGCCCACCAACTGTAACTCCCTTCGCAGCACCGTTTTCATTGAAAGGTATCGATCGACGATGTGGATGGTAAGGTAGAGGGTTTCTGGCATAAGTTCAAATTTTTTATGGACTTCAATCAGCCAGTCGACAAGGATCGACCGCATCTTTTCGTTGATCTCGACCTGTGTGTCCATGTAGTCATGAACCCGACTGGCAGTCTGCATTAGAAATTTAAAAACCCATTCAATTAGCTAAAACAGAAAGGATTCAACATAAGATGAACTCTACCCAGGCAGCCCATCAGGTGGCTCACTTGCATTCTGCATTTGAACAATGGTTCACATTCACCAACATACACATATGGCCCACCTGACGAACAGCAAGGAGATTCTCAATACCTCAGCAAGCCTGTAAAATTTGTAAATGTCTTCAACATAATCGACAACCGCCAACTGATCCTCCGCATCCGCCGCATCAATATCTGTGACTCGCGTTGTTAGTCCACAGGCGACCTTGCTTCGTGCGGTGAGGATCGAAGTGAGGGTCACCACTTTCTTCCTTGATGATCCTTCATGTAATTTAGTCTTGTTTTCAAATTTCTTAGCTTCCTCCTCCGTATCGGGGCTTATCTCAATTACCTTCTCTGGTTTCGGCTTCACAGTAACTTTCTGTTTGGCTACCTTGGCGCCACCCTTTGCTTTGACTCCAACATCTGCAACAACTGCAACTGATTTCTGCACATGGGAAACCAACTCAATGAATGTGACATGATCATCGATCGAAAGAACATTATAGGTGGGACCCACCATCTCAATCAAAAGAACATTACAGATGGGACCCGCCATATCGATTATTAACCCACCATCTCAGTAAGCACAATATTGTCATCTGGGTAGGGGCCACATATCAGTAACAATGAATGTGACATGATCATCGATCGAAAGAACGTTATAGGTGGGACCCACCATCTCAATCAAAAGAACGTTACAGATGGGACCCGCCATATCGATTATTAACCCACCATCTCAGTAAGCACAATATTGTCATCTGGGTAGGGGCCACATATCAGTAACATAATAATTCATGGGATGGGCCATCATTGCATCTCCTGCTTTAAAATGAACATCAACCAAATGACCATCAAATTATAATGGGACCCACCATCTAAGGTTCTGGGGCCCACATATCAGTAACATAATAATCATGGGGTGGGCCATTCCATTGTATCATTGTGCGAGGAAAAATGAAGAATTACAATTGACAACCAATGGTCCAGATTTACTGGGGTACCAAAATCATCAGGACCATCAATTTAATCAATCCCAATTAAGAAAACAAAGAGAATGATTAGGAATTCCTATTACCTTATTATTAGCTGCAGCAGCTGCCTGCGCATTCGCAAGAAGCTGAGCGCAGAAACTCCTTGTGATGGGGCGAGTGATCTGCTGCTGCGGCTTCCTTAATCAATTAAGAACAGAAACGTTAGCAAAGGCTATGAAAAACCTGCAATGGCAGACAGAAATGCAATATTCCAGGTTGAGATTAGAGGCGGATGCAATTCACCCTTCAATGGCAGTGCCTCGAACATTGACAAGATTGCCAATATCTCCAAGAGCTCGCCGGTTGTTTCCGTCGGCTGGGACGGCCTTCTGTTTTCCTACGGCAGCCGCCCCACCTGCAGATTTTCGTGAGAGAAGGCATTTTTCGTTAACGGAATTCAGCAACAACAGCAAATGACAAAAGAAGATCCAATGAAGAGTTTGTCTAGAAAAGGAGAGGGATTGTATGATTCTCGGTTGAAAGAAACCATGATCTTTGTTCACCCCAAGTATCCTGACCATTAGATAGGTAGGCTTTTGCATCTGGTAGGCCCAATCGTTGGATAGCACATTATCTCCCTCTGTCCAACAATCCTACCCATCCAGTGGCAGCAATAAACGGATCCAATCATCCAATTCGGGGGTGTGACCTCATGAACGATTTTGATCAACAGAAGGTGGGCCCCACATTAAAGTTTGTTGAGCCCAGAAAATTGCTGAAAAGTGGCAAAATACAAGAGAAATCTCTAAGAAGAAAGAGATCCCCGCCAGATGTAAAAACAACATGACACTAGAATTCCAAATGGGGAAGAAAATCTATAACCCTTGAAAAACCGAAATCCCATGGAGAAACATTCAAAAAGAAAACCCACATTAAGAATTCCAGAGAGAGAGAAAGAGAAAGAAATTCCTTGGCAGAAACATTGAAATTTGTTTTTGGGCAGCTTGCAATTTGGGGTCAGACATCGCAAAATCCGAGCACCATAAAACATCAGCGGAGATGCATGAAAAAGAAGAATCTACGAAATGGGAAAACCCCCACATCTTTCCGATAAAAGAAAGGAGAAAAACCAAAGAGAAGATTCAAAGAACAGAGAAAGCAAACAATGCAAATCGCTTCGAATCAAAGAAACCCCACCAAAGAAAAGGAGGAAAACCGATCGAAAATAAAACAAAGAAAGGCACCCGACATTTCTTTTATCTCAGAAGCTATGGGAAATCTGCAATACCTCTCTGTTGCTGAGGAACTATAGCTCTTGATGCCATCTCTCCCTCCTTGAATTTATCCCAACACCCCTTTCAGATTCGATTCACGGGCTCGATCAATCGATCAACGGCAGAGAGAAGATGTCCCAATACAAAAATCCTCTCTCTCTCTCTCTCTCTCTCTCTCTCTCTCTGTGTTATGAAAAGGGTTAGGAGAAGTAGCTTTACTTTTATAAGATTGAAACGAGGAGACGCCTACCCCAACGGTCGACTTCCCTCGAATCTCCACCGTCCGGTATTCTAATCCAACGGTCCGAAACGGTTTTTATATAAAAAGAAGGATATGTAGCCGTTGTGGCGCTTTTGAATGCTAGCGGTCTGTTGACATGAGAGAAGAATAATCCGGTAGACTCGTCTCTCCATAGTACACGTGGCATGGATTCATATAATCTGAACCGTCCATCTAATGGGGAATATAATAGATGGGTCACTGTTCAAAAACTATCTATCAATTTTCTCGCTTACTCCTACTCGATGTCGGCAGTCCACTATTTTTGTTTTCAACCGTCGGTTTATAGTCCATTAATTAGATTGATGGGATAATCCAATCCCTTCGATTTTTTGCAATCCTTTTATTTAGAGTACGTTTGACTGGATGGACGGTACAGATTGATAAATTCCCTTTCCAGGTTCTCCGGATCTGCCGTATCCGTTGGTTGCTTGCCTCTCTACGAGCAAGGAGGTACAATACCGTCAAGTTTGAACAGGAAGCGGACTGCAGGGAGCCCAGTGACCTCCTCTGTGGGGCCCACCGTGATGTATTTATTTTATCCACGCCATCCATCTGCTTTTCCAGATCATTTCAGTGCTTGAGCCTAACAATGAGGCAGATCCAACGCTCTGAGTGGCCCACGCCACAGGAAATGGAGGAGATTGAATGCCTACCGTTGAAATTTTCTCGGGGCCATAGAAGTTTTGGATCAAGCTGATATTTGTATTTTCCATTCATCCTGGTCTTTGTGACCTTATCAACAGGTTCGATGGAAACCAAACATCATGGTGGGCCCTGTGAAGGTTTCAACGGTGAAGTCATCATCCCCACTGTTTCTCATGTTGTGGTGCACTTGAGATTTTTATCTACCTCATTTTTGGGCTCCTTCACTAAAATGAGCTGTTAAAATGGATGAACCGTGTGGATAAGCACATACATCACGGTGGGCCACAAATAGTTGGGTGGTCTAGAGGCAATGCCTGTCCGTTTGAACAGGGGCTATCACCTACGGTTAGGTGATCAAACCATTGGCATGGTGGGACCCACAGTAGATGGTCCATACACCAAAATCCATGTACTGGAGGCTCCTATCAAAATAATCTTTGGCCTTTGATGAATGCCAGCCGTTGCTCCATTTTCTGTCTGAATGTTCTATCTGCTAGACTGACAGTTAGGGTTTCCGATTGTTAAGATTTATGGGCCATCCAAAGTGGGTCCAATTATATTAACGGTTTGGATTACTTAACCATAGCCCCATTTGTAAAAACTGAAAATGGGGGGCCCATCTAAAAAGGAGGAAAATGACTTGAAGATATTCAGTGTAAACCACTAACCAGCTTAATCTAGAACGTCTGTGGCCCGCAAAAAGTTTTCAATGGCACGCATTCAATCCCCACTGTTTCCTATGGTGTGGTCCACCTGTATCTTGGATATGCTTCAATGTTATAATCAGGGCTTTAAATGAACTGGAAAAACGGATGAACGGTTCGGATGAATACAAACATCAGTGTAGCCCCACATAATCCTGCCACCATGGAGATCGGTGATGGCAAGGTAAACACCCAATCCGCGTCCGTTAATACCTGGGTCGAGTATTAGGGGAGCGGATTAGGTGAGAAACCCGCCTCACCCAAGATGTCACGGACTTACTGTGGGGCCCACCTTGATGTAAGTATTACGTGTCAACATCGTCCATTCATTTTTTCCGGATCATCTCAGATCATTATTCCAAAAAATTAGGCAGATTTAATAATCAGGTGGACCATATATCTTAGGAAACAGTGGTGATTGAATGCTCTACCATTAAAAACGTAGTGTTTATTTTCCATCATCCGTTGATAAGGTCACATGAGCCTGGAATAAGGGAAAAAATAAATATCAACTCAATTCAAAACTTTTGTGCCCATTAATAGTCAATGAGCAATGTTTCTTATGGTATGGTCCACCTATTCATTGGATCTGCTTCATTTTTTGTATGATGCCTAAAATAGTCTTAAAAACCGGATGAACGGTGTGGATACAGAATACATACATCAAGGTAGGCCCCACAGTAAGGGCCGCACCGTCTTGGGTGAGTCCGGGGGCACACTTAATCCGCTCCAGAGGATTGGATGTGCAACGTTGTACACGCAGGACAGAGAGTATTGTGCACATCCTCGGGCGGGGAATCATGCGAAGAGCAAGAAAAGGCGAGAATTAGTCAAAATATCACAAAAACATCGGGATAATTTGAAGTGAAATGGACGGACGAAAATGAATGCGCACACTTGTAGGGAGCCATGTGGTCCATGGAGGCCTGGTAGCTCATGGCAGGATGTGAGCACGATAATCGGGAGCAAATTAGGTGTGACCCATGTTCGAATATTTGGTTGAATTAAATATACTATAGAAAATTGAGAACAAAAAAGAAATTAAAGTTTTGAGAAAGAGGACTTATTGAATTGAGTCGAGACGTGAGCGAGTCACTCAGCTTGAATTTGAATTTGTTGTAACATCTTATCCAACCAGCACAGTGTCCTGGGGCATTCACATAGGATTTTCCGTAAGAACCCGGTCCCAGCGGTGCACTCACTGTATATGGGCTCGAACCACTTGCAGTTTAACCCGAAAGTGCTGAGTTGACTCAGCGACGAATTTAGCAATCAAAATGCTTAAAACAGAATATCAGAGAGTGTTTTATAAGAGAGAATGATTTTCATATTTGCAAACATAAATCGAAAGTCTTTATATAGACTTCGAAGTGGTGCATAAGCACCCTTTACAAAGGGTTAGGTCCGTTGGGTTTAAACCCAACAGATGCGACCAACCGGAACGGACAAACCTCTCTGGTTTAAAATGAAAAGGCGCAAGTGCGAGTACACTCTTGCAAATAAAGTCCTGCGAGTACCCATATACACACACACACACACACCCACGTGAGTACACTCACACCGCACCTGCACCCACACCCAGTCCAGCCTGTCCCGTCCCGTCGCATCGCATCGCGCACATGAACACGGACACGGACGTGAACTCGGCTCGGCACGGCTCGGCTCGGCTCAATCTGGCTCAGCTTGGCGCATGCGTGCGTGTGCGGTCAATGGTATAGATTAGAGCTATTGGCACCCCCCACAAGACTAAATTCACATGCCCCCTAGATAGGGGATTTTCTTTGTCAAATCCGATGTGAGACAAAACCCACAACTCAAAAACACCAACAATTTCAAAATGTGGAGGGAAACCAAAAATTGAAAAATCAAATTTTAATATTTACTTTTAAAACAAAATACAACAATCCCCCACATGTTTTAAAATAAAACTCTTTCAGGTTAAAGCATAATAGTTGTGCAATGATGTCGGTATCACCATAGACTTGAACCAACATTAGAGTAAGCAAGACAGGTCTATAGGAATCAGGTAACATCATAGTCTTGAACCTGAATCCTTTTAATGTAAATCGTAAGTACATGTCACTCACACAACTCTTCCTCTGCAAGTGACTTTGTGGTTTGGTGCGTTTCGGTGATACACCATTACCTGGATTTCTTAAGTGCTCTAGAGAATTCGACTAAATTCTCATAGGAAGCGGCCTCCACCTTCACACCCATATTGGTGAATTCCATCAAGTGTATGTAGCAATTGTATACACTACCAAATATATAGTTATGGATCCATTAAGAGTTCTGAAAACTCATCCTTTTGCGTTGCTGCTTGCACTGTACACCATAAAAGGGGCTCATATAATCAGTGCAATCGTCTACCTCATGTTTTGTTGTTTACCCATTGAACCTATCTCATGGGATCTCCACTTGTATAGGTTGGGTTGCCGACACTGGCAGTTCATATATTAGGCTCAGCCCCATTCCCTTTAATGTATCATTGACTAACTTTTTAGATAGTCTTTTGGTTAGAGGTCTGCAAGATTCTTTTCTAACTTCACGAAATCAATAGATATGACTCCATCACGCAACATGTGTTTCACTATATTGTGTCTGAGTCTAATATGGCTGATCCTTCCATTATATATTTTACTATTTGCTTTTGCTATAACTGCTTGACAGTCACAATGAATAGACACGGCCGATACAGGATTTGACCACAATGGTATATTAGCTAAGAGATTTCTAAGCCACTCGGCTTCTGATTCAGCCTTTTTTAAGGCAATAAACTTGGATTCCATAATCGACCGAGTGATACATGTTTGCTTGGTAGACTTCCAAGAGACTGCTCCTCCACCTAAAGTGAAGATATATCCGCTAGTGAATTTTGTCTCATTTGAATCACTGATCCAATTAGTATCATTGTATCTTTCCAATATAGGGAAATAACCGTTATAATGTAAACCATAGGCCATACTACCTTTTAGATATCTCAAAATCTTAGATAAGGCATTCTACTGCTCTTTTCCAGGGTTATGTGTATATCTACTTAGCCTTACTTCTGTAAAAGCTATGTCTGGTCTAGTGTAGTTTGTTAGATACATGAGGTTACCAATTATTTTGGAATACTCTAATTGAGACATTATTTTCTGTATTCTTCATGAGAGTCACACTATAATCATAAGGAGTACTGACAGGTAAACAGTAAAAATAGTTAAAATTTCTCAATATTTTCTCAATATAATGAGATTGTGATAATATAATAACACCATTTTTCCTGTTTACTTCAATACCCAAGATTACACTAGCCTCTCCTAAGTCTTTCATGTCAAACTTAGATGATAAGAATTTCTTAATTGCATTAACTAATTTAATATTAGTTCCAAAAATAAGCATATTATCAATATAAAGGCATATAATAACATAATCATTTTAAAAATTTTTACTATATACATATCTATCTACATCATTTATATGATAATCATTTGATTTTAAAATACCATCAAATTTTTTATGTCATTGTTTAGGAGCCTATTTTAAACTATATAGTGATTTAATTAGTCTACATACTTTATTTTCTTTATCTGATTTCTTATAACTCTTAGGTTGCTCCATATATATTTCTTCTTTTAAGTCTCCATTTAGGAAAGCCGTCTTAACGTCCATCTGGTGTATCACCAGTTTATATATGAAGGTTATCGCTATTAAGATCTTAACAGTTGTAATCCTAGTTACAGGAAAATATGTATCAAAGTAATCTATTTCTTCATTTTATTTAATACCTTTCGCTACCAACCTACCCTTAAACTTATCAATAGTCTCATCTGGTTTTAGTTTCTTTCTAAACACCCATTTACAGCCTATTGATTTGTTTCCAAGTAGTAGGTCCACAAGTTCCCAAGTGTTATTAGATATTATAGATTCCAATTCATCATTTATTGCTTCATTCCAAAAAGTTACATCTGAAAAGTTAATCGCTTCTGTATAAGTTGTAGGATCATCTTCTACTAAGAAGGTAAAAAACCATCTCCTAAGTTAGTTTCTCTTCTAACCCTATTACCTTTTCTTGGTTGTATCTCTTCTTCTACTTTCTCGTATGCATTTTTACTAGTAGATGTAATATTTAATTCATTGACTTCCTCTATTCCTATAAATTTAGATTTTATAGGGAATACATTTTCAAAGAACTCTGCATCCCTGGCTTCTATAATTGTATTAGGATCTATAATATTATCCTTAGTTTTTAAAACTAGAAACCTGTAGGCTGTACTGTTTTGTGCGTATCATATAAATACACAGTCGGTTGTTTTAGGACCTAACTTTCTTTTCTTAGTTTCAAGTAATCTTACTTTAGTAAGACACCCTCATACTTTAATATATTTATAGCTAGGAACATGATTCTTCCAAAGTTCATAAGGTGTTTGTTCAGAAGATTTAGAATAAATCTTATTTGAGATATAACTAGTAGACAGAATTATTTCTCCCCACATATTTAAGGGTAAGCCTAAACTATTTAACATAGCATTCATCATCTCCTTTAGAGTTCTATTCTTACGTTCTGCTATTCCGTTTTGTTCTGGTGTATAAGGAGCTGTAGTTTTGTGAACTATTATACTCTTTTCACATAATTCTCTAAATTGAGAAGATTCATATTTACCTCCTCTATCTATTCTAAGTCTTTTAATTTTTATATTTAATTGATTTTCAACTTCAATTTTGTATTTAGAAAAAACATATAAAGCTTCATCTTTGTTCTTTAATAGATAGACTCTAGTGAACCTAGAGTAGTCATCTACAAAAGTTATGTAATATCTTTTTCCTTCTTTAGACATGTGATTTTTAAAATCACCTAAGTCATTGTGTATCAACTCTAATAAAACAGATGATCTTTCTATTCGTTTAAAAGGTTTTCTAATAAATTTTGATTCTACACATATTTCACATTTATCGAATTCCTCATTAGATATATTAGCTAATAAACCTAATCTTTTCATTTTCTTCAAAGATACTACATTCATATGACCTAATCTACTATGCCATAGATAAAAAGGTTCAACGATATAAACAGAACTGGATGTCTTCTTATTATTATCATTGGATACATTTACAATGAATAAACCATCACTACAGTATTCCTTTACCAACAAAAGTTTCATTCTTAGTCATTAAAAGCTTATCTCGAATCAAATACTAACTTGACACGAGCCTTATTGAGGAGCAAATTAGAAACCAAGTTTCTTCTAATATCGTGCACATGTAGGACATCATTCAACATTAGAATCTTTCCAAAAGTGAGTTTCAAAAGTATTTTCTCTTTCCCTACACTGAAAACGTTCTAACATTACCCATAAACACATGTTCATCATCTCCCGATACTTGGTATGAGGTAAACATGCTACGATCCTTACACACGTGCCTAATTGTACCAAGTGTCTAGTATCCACTCCAAGTTATTTATAAGGAAGACTTCTAACACCATAACTACTACTATGTCAGACTCATTATCTGTTTCTTAAAAGTTTTATTAGCAATTGGTCTTTCATTTTTCTTAAGCTTGTATGTTTTAATATGATGCCCATACTTTCCATAGTTGTAACAATTTTTCTTTTCTTAAATTGATTATTTACATTCTTCTTTTGAGCCTACATTCATTTGTGTAATGTCCAGGTTTACCACAGTTATGACATTTGCTCTTTTTCTTATTATTTTTTTGACTTGATTCCACAAGATTCGCCTTTGAATCCATCTCATTTCCATTTTCTTTTTGGTCCCTGATTCTATTGGCCTCCTCTATTCGTATGTGTACGATAATAATTTTCAAAGAAACACCATTCTTTTTATGTTTAATTCTATTCTTATATTCTTGACATGAGGATGGTAACTTTTCTATTAGTGCTCAAAAATGCTTCATCTAACTTAATTCCTTCACTCGATAGTTCATGAACTAGATTTTGAAAATCATAAATCTGATTAGTGATAGGTTTATGAAAGAAATTAGCAATTGCATGTTTCTTAGCACATGCATCTTCCAATGTGGACTTCTTTTCTAAAGCAGTCCATATGTCTTTAGCAGACACGTAAGAAACATACATGTCATATAGTTCGTTGGATAAAGAGTTTATAATATAATTTTTATAATTATTTTCATCTGCTACTTCGGTTTTATTTACTGGATCTATAATAAATGATTCAGATAAAATGTATGAAACTTTAAGAGTGGTTAATGCGAACATTAGTTTCTGTTTCCACCGTTTAAAGCATTGTCTAGCGAACGGTTCGATTTTAGCTAACTCAGCAGAAGCATTTATTGTTACTGTAGTCATATACTATGTAATTTAATAATTCGATTTCAAGATTGTTGGAATATTTGGTTGAATTAAATAGACAATAGAAAATTGAGAACCAAAAAAGAAAATAAAATTTTGAGAAAGATGACTTATTGAATTGAGTCGAGGCGTGACTGAGTCACTCGGCTTGAAATCGAATTTACTCTCCTTGGACAGCGTCCTAAGTGCAACAAGTTTCCAGAGCAATCAACCTCAAGGATACAACAACTATGACACGGTCCTAATGATGCACTCACTGTACATGGGCTTGAACCACTTGCAGTTTAACCCGAAAGTGCTGAGTTGACTCAGTGATGAATTCAGCAATCACAATGCTTAAAACAGAATATCAGAGAGTGTTTTATAAGAGAGAATGATTTTCATAATTGCAAACATAAATCGGAAGTCTTTATATAGACTCCAAAGTGGTGCATAAGTACCATTTACAAAGGGTTAGGTTCGTTCGGTTTAAACCCAACAGATGTGACCAACCGAAACAGACACACCTCTCTGATTTAAAATGAAAAGGCGCAAGTGCGAGTACACTCTCACAAATAAAGTCCTATGAGTACCCATACACACACGTCCACGCGAGTACACTCACACCGCACCCGCGCCCACGCCTAGCCCAGCCCATCCCGTCGCGTCACGCACGCGCACGCGAACACGGACATGGACTCAAACTCGAACTCGGACTCGGCTTGGCACGGCATGGCTCGGCTCGGCGCATGCGCCCATTGAAAATCAAATTTTAGTATTTATTTTTAAAACAAAATATAACAACCCTTACCTTGGGGCTTACATTGATGATGTGTTGTATATCCATACCGTCAATACGTTTTAATAGACAATTTTAGGACATGGTCCTAAAATTTAAGCAGATTGAAATCTAAGGTGGATTACACTATAGGAAACAGTGGTTATTGAGCCATAAGAAGAGTTATAATATTTATCTTCCATCCAACCGGTTGATATGGTTTAACAGAAATTAATGAAAGGAAAATTAAAATAAAACAAATAAGCTTGTTCCAAAATTTTGTGGCTTTCAAAAGTTTTTAATTGTCATTCACCAGTTTTTTTCAATGATATGCACCACCAAAAATTTGGGTGTATATATATATAAAATAATCATATGAAGTCCACACAGTGGGGATAACACCACTAAAGCGTCACCCGGGTAAGAATAATCAGCCCTTACCAAAACTCAGGGCCTGTTTGAATCATGGGTCACAGGAGAAGCGGAATGCGAGGTGTGCCGTACACAATGTAATGTATGTGTTATATCCACACCATTCAATCATTATGCGAGTTCATTGTCATTGTAGGGCATGGGCATTCAATGGGAGGTGTTATATCTCCACTACTTTCTGCGGTGTAGTCCAATTGAGCTTTCTATTTGTCTCAATTTTTTGGTCCGTGGCCTAAAATGATCTTTCAAAATGAATGGACAATGTAGATATAACACACTACATTATAGTGGGGCTCACAAAACTTGGTGCCGTTAACACATCCACACCACGCAATCCGCTTCCCGATCCCAATGGAATGGAAAGTTAAAGTAACAATGATTTCCACAATCAGATGACTAACAATGGATTTCAAAAGTTGGGTTGTAAAACATATATAAAATCCTATATTAATTGGATGGTTTTTACCTCATTTCTTATATAGGTGAAAGGGAGCTGATTGGGTGTAGTCCTTACCATGACGCCCAACTTGATGTATGTATTTTATATCCATATCCTCCATCCATTTTGTCAGGTTATTTTAGGGTATCATTGAAAAATGAATTGAGATCCAATTCTCAAGTATGCTATGCTATGGGAAATAATGGTGATAGACAATTAATAAACCACAAAGTTTTGGATCAAGTTGTTATTTGCTTCTTTCCCCTTTGCCCAGGTTTATGTGATTTATCGATGGGTTATATGAAAAATAAGCATCAAGGAGACATTACAGTGAGCCCTAGAAAATTTTTAATGGTAAGGCGTTTAGTCACCATTGCTTCTTATGGTATGGTCAACTTGAGATTTGGATCTTTTTCATTTTTTGGAATCATGTTCTAAAATAACTAGTACAAATGATGGACAGATAGGCTGGATTACGTGTTACCCTTACCGTTTGGGGCCCAACTTGATGAGTTTCTTGTATATCCACACTGTCCATCCATTTTCCCGTATCACTTTAGGATGTGATCCCAAATTTTAAGTAGATTCAAATCTCAAGTGGACCACACAATAGAAACAATGGTGAATGACCATTAAAAGCTTTTTGTGGGCCACAAAAGTTTTGTATCAAGTTGATTTTTATATGTTTTCCTTCATCTAGTTTTGATTGACCTTATCAACTTGTTGGGGGTGGAAAGGAAATGTTATGGTGGGCATTACTGTGGGCCCAGTAAAGCTTTTAATGGTGAATATTCAATCAGCACAGTTTCCTTTGATGTCGTCCAAATAAGATTTGGATCTGCTTAATTTTTTAGAACAAGTCCTGAAGTGGGCTGTAGAAATGTATGGACCGCGTGGATATACAGAAAATCATTAAGGTGGCCCTCATGGCCTTGGTTAATCACCTTGAGCCGTACATTTATTTTGTACATGTGTGGGCCCACTTAACAAGCAAACTGGTTTCATTTTTGGGACGGAATGAGCAGCTTGATCTCGCTCATGTCCTCATGCTAGCACGTGTGAGACATGAGTGCCTAAAATGTATACTTGTGGGTTCAGTAGTGATGTACGACATGTCATCGTACATTTGTAGCATGGTTGGACCAAAAGAACACCTTGATCCAAAGCTCAAGTGGTAGACCGAATGGCAGATACCTCCTTTCAACACTGAGGTCTTGGTATCGATTCCCTAAAAAATGGTTGGACCAAACGAAGGCTTTCAACTCAAAAACTAAAATTTAAGAAAAAATTACAATTTTTAGTAATTTCGAGTTTTGTAATATTTTTTTTGTTTTTAAAATTTTAGATTTTTTATTTATTTTTTAGAAATAACTTTTAATCAACTCTTCTAACAAAAGTTTATTTGGAATTTTTAATTTAAAAAATTAGGCTTTAAAAGAGTTTTACTAGAACTAGGATTTTTACTATAGTTAGAATGTTGATATTTTTTATAATTACGAATTTTAGTTTTTTTCTTTATTAATGGTGTAACAGGTACCCCCATTAGACAATTTTATCAATCAATTTATTATGAATTTCTAAAATTTATTATATTTTCTTACTTTCCTAGTGGATTCCAGAAGTTCGGTGGATTCGGAATACTTATCCCTGTGGAAGATGGTGCTCGACCTCAAATGTCCTCCCTTGTGTAAGTAGTAGAGGACTGTACGATGCATGGCCCATGTATTTCTACTGTATTAATTCATGAATTCTCTACTAGGGTGGGGCCCATTACTCTGTACTCCGGGCCAATTGACTGGTTGAGTCAGACGGTTGATGGTCCACGTATTTCTACTGTATTAATTCATGAATTCTCTACTAGGGTGGGGCCCATTACTCTGTACTCCGGGCCAATTGACTGGTTGAGTCAGACGGTTGATGGAGCATTCCTCCTGAGTGTGCCAGATTGGGAAACCCCACCAACGAATATGAAGACCTTTTTTCAGTTAAATGTGGACCGTTATTTGATTGGGTAAGGAGATTTCAGGTGAAACAAAAGCCAAAACAAACGATGATCTAGATTATAAAACCAGAAGCTCCACTTGATCCAGACCTGTTATATTTTCACTCTCTCTAAACTATAATCTTGATGTAGAGCAGGTCACGGACACTTTCATGTCAAGATGGACTAGGGAAGGCCCAATTGGAGGCCGAAGTGATCCGGACCATTAGAACCTTAAAACAGGCGTATCTCACAAGCCGGAATGAGTTATTCGATATATCATATATGATTTTGGGGTAGGAGAAACTACTTTAGCCACCCAACGCTGGGTTGCCCACGCCGATTTTACAAGATTCCATCAAATCGACTGTTGAAAATACTTTTTAATTTCATTTTTATCATTTATAGTACATTTATTATTTATAGTAAGTCATGAAATTTAGGGAGGTTTGCGTTGGAGTTTGATTCTGAGACTTCTTCCAATGTTTGATATCACTATTTAAAGGGTTCCATCATGGATTCAAGGTATCTCTGTGAGGTCACACATGTGCCATATTCACATGTTGGTTGGTGTGCCATGGAAATGGTTTTTTATTCAACTTTCTTTTTTGATAAAGCTAGGAAATTTTTCCACATCATTTTTTATTCCTCAAACTTATGCAAATTGACTATAACCCTACAAATACCACTGTAACCTCACATAACGCAATGAAAAAGCTGTCACATGCAGCCCGCAATTGGGGGCAAAATCATCATTTCAAATAGGAGAATCTTCACTTTAGGGGTCATTTGAGAGCATGAAATATACTAAAAAGCTTATTTTCTTTTATTTTTTTTAAATCACAGCAACATCATGTAACTTCATTTCACATGGATTCTAATTCCCACCAGTTCATGTCACGGACTTCTCTGACTCTCTCTCCACCAACATATTTCAAATACAAGCTCTCAAATACATACACATATATAGATTCCTGTAGATTCCAATTACAAACTGCCAAAATTCCAATTCACATGAATACCATAGTAATTGCTAATACACATCAAATACAAGCTCCCAAATGACTCCGGTGCGTTTAGTCGCACCAAATATTAAAATTTTCATGATTTTGGTGTAACGAAACGCACCCTTAACCAAAGTTTCTCTTGGCTGCTTTGTGGTGCCAATGGGTGTGACTTCCCTGTCATAGTAACATTGTTATAAGCTGTGTAAATCTCCTCAGCTCCCTCTCTACTTATTTCCGAGTTGAAGATCTGAAATATGAATATTGAGCCACCACCCTTTTTACAAGTTCAAAAGGGTATTTCAAAATTCAAATTATTTGACTTGAAAGCTATCCCTGTCTAACATACAACAAGTTGGAAGATTCATTACTTTCCAGCCAGCAGCCAGCTAATAAATTCACAATGTACCAAGCATATACCACATCCAATCCATCTAAACGGTTGGCCCAAACTATGTAGAATATGCCATCTGTTTGGACGGTTGACACGTTATTATTTATGGGCTGTCAATGTACCAAAGATATACCACAGCTAATCCATCTAAACCATTGGCCCAACCATGCAGAATATGCCAGCTGTTTGGACGGATCAGATGTTGTGAACGGTTGACACATTGTTATTTATGAGCTAGTTGGTGGGTAACTTTTCAACCAACTTGCAATTTATGGCTTTGAGATCTCATCTCTATTAACTAGTGAAAATACCATCAGAGAGTATTTGAACAACACACTTTTGCATCTCCTCCACCAAGAAGAATGATTGATGGGTACTGTAAGAGTGTCTTGATGTGCTCAGTCCCTTTCATTGTAGCTCATGCTTGGGTTATCCAAACTGGGTTGATCAAACCGTAAGGATTGTTCCCCGGATCAATCAGGTGCACCCACTTGTGCTGGGATTCATAGGGACTAGATGGGAGCAATATCAACCGTTGGATTGAACTGGATTGGAGTGTATCTCATCAATTGGATTGCACATGGGTGCTATTGTTGTTTTTATGTGCACTAAAAAGCCAACCATGATGACTATAACCATATAAATATTTATGACTACATGCATTTGGTATACAAGCTATGATTTTGCAGGTTTTCAGGGAAGGATTCCTACAATTGCTTTAGGAGAAGATTAGTTTGTACACAACAGACATTAGTTAAGGGAGAGTTACGTTTCATAGATCTCATCTTATGACCATATTAGCAAATTTCGATAATCGAGCAACAAGTTTGGATGGAAAGTTGTGGGTCAAATATTGCATATCAGACCCGTTATTGCATGAATTTACAAGCATGATACCGTTTAATGGCTGCTTTAATTGTGTTTGTGATGCAGAGTGTATTTATGAGCATGGGTGAAAAAGGATGCTTAAAGCATGGATTTAACGCCCTCTGATGACACCAAAGCATGGAATGAATTCCAGGACCAAGATCAAAGGAATTACACGCCAGGATTCGAGAAAATTGAGAACTGAAGCTTAAGTGGCACGAAAGTTAGTCGAATGCAAGATCACGGGGTTTCCACCATCCACTCGCTCGAAACTTCATACATGGCACGAAGACCATAAATTAACCGTACACGTCAAATTTCAGCCATTAGATCCTTGTGGAAGTGGCCCAACAGAGAGATCAGAGGACAATAACCATTAAGAAAGCATCTTGGACATCCTTGGGAGATCTGGACCCAAACTGAACTGATGGAAAGAGCACGAAAAACGGTGGATATTTGTCAAATTTCACTTCTTTTGGATGGTGCAGTAGGGAGAAACAAACGGCAGAAGATATAACAAAAGAGAATGGCAAATCTGTAAATAGATGTGCCATGCATGCATACGTGAATCAAATTATATTTCTAACGGTGAATGTTGTCCATACATTGGTTAAGCGTGTGGCCCACCCTGAAGTCAAATCTACTTTAAACTAGAGGCCATGGGCCAACACTACGTACAGGAGCTAATGGAGGGAGTGGATTTCTACGACAGGCATCACAGTGGACCCCACCAGTTTTTTGCACAAAATGTCCAAAATGAGACTTTCGCACGTCACTGGAGGGACGTGCTCTCACCGGCTAATCACAGTGGGCCACATCCATCGCCCAAACGGACGATCTGAACCATCTATTTTCTTCATAGGGTGGCCAAGACCCTGTCCAATGTCTTCTTCTGTTCCCATGCGCGCACACACATGTAACTCATGATCAAATGCAAGACGGACGACTAGAAGATCTGGTACCATGGGCCGCATCAAACTCGAGACAAATCAGCCTGTCCCGAACGGTTTTCGAGGAGAATGCAATGGACGTGGTGGATTTCTCCTCTGACATTGATTTTGGACCCCACCAACGTCATAGCACGAGTCGCGCAGGCTCTGTTTCGCAATAGAGCCTGCAGTCGAATGTTGTGGGCCACCCTCTGCATTGATCAGTCCGATTTGGACCATTCAGTGGACTCCAAAGGGCCCTGTAACCATCGCCTAGGTGGCAGAATCCCAGAAGGCATCGAGAAGACGATTTCCAACCGTCTAAATGCGGGTTGGACGGCGGAGTGAAAAAGCCTAAGGACCACACTGTGATCAGTCAAGAACCGTCCTTTCCCGACTAGTATTTCGCCACGCTTCCAATGAACGGAGTAAATTTCTCCGTTAAGTTCAATAATAGGCCCCACCAATCAATCAGCGTAAACACCGTAAAGAATTACGCCTGCGTAAGAAAACTTACGCATGAAGTTTTCTTCAGCCGGCCCTCACAACTACAAAAGGAAGGGAGAGTGAGGGAGAGGGGCATTGAACTCGAGGAGGAAGATTGAAGATCGAAGCTTGGCGTGGGCAGCCGTGGAGGCCAGGAGAGTGGAACGTGTGCTCGGTCTTGGGTTTTGACGTGAGGAAGAAAAGGAAGAAAGGAAGAAAAAGTGAAAGAAGGAGAGCGCTGGAGCAAGGTTGCTGAGCCGCGGGGAGAGTGCAGCCGTGGAAAGAAAAGGGAAAAAGAGAAGTTGGCTGCTGGCAGCGTCACTCGAGCTGGACCTGGACCTGGTTTTTCTTGGCTCTTTTCTTTCTCCTTCTTCTATTTTTGATACTTGAATTTAGCCCATTCATGTGTGGCTAAACCTCTTAGCTAGGGCTAAGAGGTGAAGCCTGTAGTGAGATGGGAGATTCTACTTTGTGCCTTTAAATTTCATAAACTGAATTTGATTTAGTGATTATTATAAAGAATATTTTTCTTAGTCTTTAATGGTCTGTTGTGACTGAAATTACAATGGGTTTGCAATGGCTCTGAATATTTCTTTCCCTTTTTATGTTTATGAAGTCGGGAAGCCCTGTTGTTCATCATTGCTCCATGGGCATGGTAGGATGACAGAATCCTTCCCGATCCTCATACATTGTTGATTGGTTGGTAATTAGTTTAATCCTCTTGTTTGCTTGTCTCCTCGGCATGGTTAGATGATGGAATCCATTCTAATTCATATACCATTCACCTCTTGAAAACTATATCAAAGGAAGTCTAGTTAAATTCCATGATTTCTGAAGCAGGCATAATTTCTCCCTGATCTCTACAAGTGGATCCTCTGAATCCCTAGTTTCTTTCCTTTGAATTCCTTAAAAGTTTTACATTAATCTCTCACCATTATTCATCAAATTCTATTTGGTTTAGATCACATCTTAGTCTAGTTCTATTTCTAGCTAGTTTCAGATAACGTACAGGTATCAGTCCCTGTGGATTCGACCTCGGTCTTACCGAGTTTATTACTACATCACAACCCTATACTTGGGGAGTGAACAAGGAGAGTTGAGAATCACTTCTCATGTATACACCAGTTAAGCACTTGCATTGGATGATCGCATCAAGTCTTTGGTCTGGAAGACTCATCATATGCCTAGACTAAATCAATTTGATCATGTTTTAGCTTTGACTAATCTCTATACTTGAGAATATAAGGGAACACGAACACATGGTGTTTTAAGCTTTGGCTCAACTTGCACACGCTGCATCAATGACTAACATACAAATGTAGTTGAGTACATGCATTAAGAATACAATTATGGTCCATATGCTCCAATGTGGGATCCATTAGTTACCATGCGGAACTTATTAGTGGCTTAGGTCATGGCAATTAGACCATCCATCAAGTTTCTAGCTAGGCATGGCACTTAAAAAAGTTGTACAACTTTAACCAAATATTTTTAATTATTATTTTTGTGTTTTAACTATTAAAAGTATTTTATCATACTTACTGAGCACCTGACGATTAAGATCTTGAGGTCCACATCTTAATTAAGATGAGATTATGGTCAAGATTAGATACATCCGGATGGTAGAAGTAATTGGTTAATTTGGGTACATGGGTAAGACAGACAAGCATACAAACTTTTTATGTAATCAGACAGATTAAAGTCTATAGGGATAAAGAGCACCATAACTAGTGCATTCCTTTTAAAACCTAATTATCTTTCTAAATAGGTCTTATCCAAAGGTGGAAAGAACTAAGAGAGCCTTGAACATCTCCAACCCGAAGGACATTTGAGTGAGAGAGAGTGTTGAGGGTCAAATATTGCATATTATCCCCCATTTATATCTTGGTTTTATGAATATGATAATGTTTAATGTTCTATTTTACTCATGTTTGTGTTGCAAGGTGAATTTAAGAGATTGGATTGAAAATGGTACTAAAAGCATAGATTTGATGCTCAAGAATCACCAAGGCAATGGATGAATCTTATGAGACCAAGATTGAAGAATTCACATGCTAAAGATCCAAGAAAACTAAGAGAGGAATGAAGATAATCAAATATTTAAAGTGAAGAAAAGGAATCCTGAAATCGTCCTGAAAAAACGTATTTTGAAACTCTGGGTCATTTTGTAAAATTACGCGGAGTGAAGTCTATTTTGAGAAACCGCATAGAGTAAAGTCTATTTTAGCAAACTACGTAAATTTGAGGCGGTTTCTAGAGTTTTCCAACTAGGTGCAAAAGTTAGAGTTCTACAACTATAAATAGTACTCCCTAGGATGTTCATAGGCATCTTCTAGGATTTAAGGAGTGGAGCAAAAAGGTGGAGAAGCCGTCGCCAAGAGTTTTTCTTTTTCTTCCTTGGTTGTTTTCATGTTTTTCTTAAGAGACTTTGGTCCAATCATGTCTATGGTTGGCTAAACCTCTTAGCTAGGGCTAAGAGGTGAAGCTTGTAGCATGATTGGATGTTTCTATTGCTTTGATTCATGTTTATGTTGAACTCCATAGATTCTAATTTGATATTTAAGGAATACTTTCAGTTTTTAATGGTTTATTGTAACTCAAATTACAGTAGATCTGCAATAGTTTTAAGTATCTTCTTTTCATAATTTGAGAATGTAAAATTAGTACGTCATGTTGTTCCCCATCGTCCCTTAGGCATGGTAGGGTGATGGAATCCTTCCTAATCTTCACAATTCTCCTGCTTTGAGATTATGAGATTAGTAAATCCTATTGTTTGTCATTGTCTCCCGAGCATGGATTGGTGATAGAATCCCTGCCAATTATTATAGTTCTCCTTCATTGAGAATTAGGTCAATGGAAATTCAGATTTGGTTTTATTGATATATTTTTCAATTGGATAGAATAGAACTCCAATTCTAATTGTGTTACTTGAATCAAGCAAGAGGGCTCCCTGATATCTACAAGTGTATCCTTGGCACCCTAATTCCCACATTTAAATTCTTAGTTTTAATTACTCTATTCACAATTACTCTCTCAAATACTTTAAAATTAGTTTCACATCTTCTTCTAGTTCTATTTCTAGTTAATTTTAGAAACGTACAAGTTTCAGTATCTGTGGATTCAACCTCGGTCTTACCGAGATTATTACTACATCGCAACCCTACACTTGAGGTTGTGAACAGAGAGAGCGGAAAAGAGAATTAAAGGGAAAAGATGATTAGAGAGAAATCTCTCCCCTCCCTTCTATCACATGTTCACGTGTTGGATCTACCCTTTAGACGACTTTTAAAGGAAAAAGATGATCACATAGACCTACTATAGGGGTATTTTCACACTGGACTTTGAGTGGAGTGGCCTGTAGGAAGCAGGGGCACACTTGAGGTAGGCAGCCCATGTGAGGCGGGTGGCTCGTGGGAGACGGGCCCCACCCATGTGAGGCGGGTGGCTCGTGTGAGGCAAATCCTAACCCATGGGATGTAGGGCATGGGCTGTGAGATAAAGGGATTAATTCACCATGCTCTGTCAGTTCGAGCTTTTAGATCAAGTGGTTAATTGTCCTGCATCATCTCCTACATTAAAAAACAGGCATCGGACTTTTGCAACAATCATAGGCACAAATCTAAAGTAACATCTTGACCATTCGGTTTAGTATTTTAGGACTAGATTATCTAAATTGGGATCCTCAATTAACTTCTAGAATCTGGACTTGTGAGAAGTTTAACATTTCCATGTAGTTTGAAAATTCACCAATTGCATAGAAAATTCACCAATAGCCATAACATCTCTTGGTGGGTTATAACTATAAGAGGCATTCAAATTGAATAGGTGCAATGGTTGGCAGAATCATAACTATAATGAACCACCAAGAGAGACCAACAACAAGAGTTTATCTATTCATTTTGAATGAACAAGCACCTAAAGAAGCACCAAAGTGACACATCCAGGTCAATAAAAAAGAAAACATGGATCATTCCAGGATCAAAAGAACTTCCTCTCTAGTCTCTTTACTCCTCCAAAATCTCCTAACAGTTTGTTTATTTTAGAATTTCCAAGTTAGGCGTTTGAGAATTCTATAAAAACATTACAAAATACAGAGATTAAGGTGCATTCATTGCTAGAGTGTGTTCAGGGTAAGGTCTTTGGTTTCACAGCTAAAGCACACATTTCTATCACTTGAGAGGAAGGCCTGTTGTATCTTGAAGGTAGATATGCATCAGCCATCTTGAAAGCTGATTCTTTTATTGATATAGGATGCAAATATCACCTTAAAGATAGCAACACTGTACCCCATGCAACTCCCTCTCAAAGTACACATGAGAAAAATCTACCACGATCGGGACCATTGATCTAGTGGGCACCAAGTCGATGGGCTATATTACAAAATCAGCCATCTTGAAAGCTGATTCTTTTATTGATATAGGATGCAAATATCACCTTAAAGATAGCAACACTGTACCCCATGCAACTCCCTCTCAAAGTATACATGAGAAAAATCTACCACGATCAGGACCATTGATCTAGTGGGCACCAAGTCGATGGGCTAAATTACAAAATCCAGCGGCTGGAGTTGAGTCAACTCAGCTGAGTTTGGAGCAAGTCTACTCTTCCTACTTTCGAATCTACTAACCAAGTTTTAGAACTACAGTTGAATGTGGATCATTCCTCTATTTCCTCTATTTTGGTAGCTACCACAGTCAAATCCCCATGATTTTGGGACATGACCTATTCACATGGTGGGCCACCAGATCACCAGTAACGACCACTGTACATATTTGCCACATGTACGGTGCAGAGGGAGCTGCATAGAACTTCCATGAGGTTAGCTGCATAATAGCAAACCATTTATGCATTTAAAAATATTTATTAAAATTTTAAAAAAAAAAAAAAAATCTCTTATTCAACATCTGAAAGCTGGGTAAAGATAAGAAGGCAAATAAAAGGATGCCTTGGTGGGGGTGAGAAGCAACCATTGTAATGGTGGATGCCTCAACATCAAATTTATTTAAACTGTTACAACCATATATAGATAGTCATACATTTCACTGGAGTAATAGGATCCCCGGCCCAAGGATATGCAAAGAATCCCCAGGACCCTTTTTTTGTACAAGTGGACCCCATGGTTCATTACTCCAGACCATTGATATTATGGACCCCACCACAGGTGATGCCCCAGATATCTTACAGAGTGTAGCCTATCTGTTGAATGCAGATTGTTGATGTATGTTTTGTATTATTTGTCATTTTTCTTGCTGCCAATCGAAGGGTTTTGATTGTTCTAATGGAGATTTCAGCGCATGACCTATCCTTTGGTGTGGCCCACCAGATCAAGAAATCAAGAGAACTGGCCATGTCCAGAGGCCAAAGGATGTCATACATATATCCTCGTGCTGAGGATCATATAATTCCTCCAGTCCGAAAGCCTTGGAATACTTACATTAGTACAAGGAGAAGCTGAGCTAGTTTATTGGGTTCCTAGAGGAGCTCGATCATCCGGTCCAGCAAGCATGACCTGCGATTAAACATTTAAATCTTAGAGTTTGTATAAGCCAAAGATATAAAGATGATGAAACAAGTGATAAAGGGAAATGATCCATTGCCAAACAGCCGTTTGGGAAGCTTTTCTATCAGCAATTTGCCATCTAATCAAAGATAAGAGTGGCGATGGGAAGTGTGGTCGATCTTAACCCACCTGCTAAAAATGGTGCAGGTTGGCCCACTTCCCATCAGTTGCTGATAAGGTTCACCCTCTGAGAACTTCAGCCATAGGCATTTTGCATGGGTCATTTCCCATATTCATGTCTAACACGCATCTGAGCTTTGAATACCAGAGGCTGCATTAAAAAATTGCCGATTCAAGAAAAATTCAGTGAGACAATTATGCACAATCTGGAAAATGTGGGCGAAAGCTCCAAGGAAAAAAAAATTTTCAAGGTCTCACACGAAACAAGTTGTAGATGAAAAAAACATGCAACTAGCTGCGTGTGGGGCCCACCATCATGTATGTCTGCCATCCAATCTAACCAACATGGTAGCCCCATCATGAAAATAGTATGGCCCAAAATTCATACGAGTACAATCAATGGACAACCACTCAACAGTTTAGATTGCCGAACCATAGTGCCCTGCTCAGACGAAGTAAAAGCCTCAGGCTGTAAAAAGGTCAGGTTTGGGTCGGGTACTATAATACCCATAGCCGTAGGCCAACCATGTTTGGGTCTAGTTCTTGAAGCCCCAGACATGGATTCAATCAGGTCTAGATGCCCAATCTGGTCTTTGGATCTAAGTTCCGAGTTCAGTTTGGGACAAATAAGACCATTTACATGGTTGGGCCAACAGATAGATAGATGAGATCACACACGGATGTGCCACTTTAACACGTGCATGGTGTGTAAACGGTCTCACTTGCATGTGTGTGACTTAGGAAACCTCAGTTTTTTTGCTAGAATAATCAATATATAGTAAATATATAATTGTACTATAAAAACTAACTGGACCTGAACTGACCCAACCTTAACCAAGTCCATCACATGGACCCAACCCGAACCAGATTAGACCCGATTTTAATGGGGTCCAAAAGGTGAAACCCGAACCTGACCTACTTTCTTAGTGGGTCCAAAAAATGGGACTCAGACCCATTAAAATCGGGCTGGGTCCATCAGGTGCCCTCGGGTCTGGGTACGCATTGACAGCCCTATAAAAACCCTAGTGTACTGCAAAAAATCTCGGCCTGACTTATGTATAAACTATAACCTCAAAATCTGCCATGCTGACGTTTTCATATCTTGAAAGCCATGCTGGCTAGTTTCTGGCACGTGTCGATGATGTGCATGGCAGAGTAATCTATTAGAAAAATAGAGTATCATTTTTACATAGATTTGTATGATTTACAATCAAGAGATACTTACATTGCAATCAAATGCGAACCTCCTTGCAAGCATGATTGCCGCATTCCTTTCTCGGTCCGACTCGAAGGCTAACATGAAGAAAAGTCCTTTCTTCACTTGCCAAAACAATGCCTGAGCTGCAGCATTACCACCCCCTCTAACTCCGCAAATCTAGAATGGGGCAACCAAAACGAATATATCATAAATATCCCAGAAATACTATAAAAAGCTACTATTGGTGGAAAGAATTCAAATAAACAATGGGAAAATTGTTACCATTCAATTAGAGCCACATGGATCATAGTTCTAAAATTCAGTAACTCGAGAAATTCAGCCAAGTTGACTCAACTAGGCAAGATTTTGAGCCAGGTCATCATGAAACTCAGTTGTAAGCCTGACTCGGCACAACTCGTCAAGACCACCCTCTGACTCAGTCGATTTGACTTTACTCAACATGACTCAAAGCGAGTCACTCGCTCAAGAAGCGTTTTCAACAACAAATGTAATGAAAATGTAAGAACTGGGCTCAAACCTGAGACCTCAAACAGAAGGAGCAATGTTCTTACTAACGAGTCAAGAATTTGTTTGCATATATTTCCCTTGTGTATTTATCAACATTTAACTATCTAAAATATTCATAAATACTGTTAATTTAATTATTAAATAACGAATCGAGACAAGTAAAGATTTGTTTGAGTCTTCGAGTCAACCCAACCCGACAAACATCGAGTCAAGTCGAGTTTTCGAATTTTTAAACTACTCCAAGGATTGGTAATGCCACACCTGTACAAGGAAGCTCTTCTACATGACCCCCACTGAAGCTGTTCATCAGGTCCGCCCCACCATGCCCAAATCAGGCCACTAATCAAAGTGGTCACAGTTTATGAAACTATGAAATAAATGGACTGTTTAAAAAAATTGCTGTTTTTCAAATCCATTCATTTGTCTCTAATATTTGGGCTGACCTGATGACTGAACCGGCCTGATTTCCAGATCATGACAACTCTAAAGTCAACCCACCTGATGAACAGCTTGAACCTCACGCCAACGGGTAGAAGAGCTGCCCTAAGCATGCATGTTGAATAACAAAACCACTTTGGTGAGTTGCACACAAGACACCATGTCATTCTAATCGTAATCACATCATTATGGAATCACATAATAACGGTTTTGAAACATGGCAGTACTGCTTTAACACTGCAATTTTATCCTATCATGCTGAAGAAGTGCAGGATTCCATATATGTGGTGTGTGTTCAGTGATGCGGCCCATTGATCTATTTGGCTTTGCAGGTGGGGAAAGCCTCAACAAAAAAAACAAAAAGGGTCCCAGATTGGACGATCCAAGCCTTTTGATCTTTAGCCTTTCCTGGCTAAAATGATTGATGTATTTTATTCTCAAGAATCCATCTGTAAGCCACCGATCAAAGGATTTGCTTCTTCCACTCTAAGAGATTTTTGAGCATCACGCATTTGTAGCACAGTTCAACAGATCAATGATCAACAGGTCCCACCGCATGTTAAAAATCCAGTCTAAGGAAACTATAAATCAGCTGAGATACAGGACCCAATTATTCCACCATGCTGAAACTCACTAATCCTCATAACTACACTATGGCTAGATAACATAGGACAAGATCATCAAACAACATGAAGCTTATGTACTATGGCCTTGCACATCCATCAACAGGAATGAATTCGGATCAGCTCAATGGTTGCCAGGATCTTTGATGCAAGACAATTAACCACTTGCTCTAAAAGCTCGAACTGATAGAGCATAGCGAATTGATCCTTTTATCTCATAGCTTAGGCCCCACATCGCATAGGTTAGGACCTCAGCCGAACCCCCCTCGTGGGCCCCACGTCACATGGGTTCTGCCTCACACAAGCCACCCACCTCTCACGGGTGGCGCCCGCCTCACACGGGCCGCCCACCCCGAGTATGCCCCTGCATCCCACAGGCAACCCCACTCGAGCCCGACGTGAAAATGCCCCTGCATTAATCATCCAACTGGTGTGACCAGTCCATATCCAATTACCCATGCCACATGTACGATAAAGAGTGCATGCTATCTGACTTCAAAAGTTATAGCACCAGATTCATTCCAACTTGGAAATTCCTCATTTTGAATAATGAAATCTCAACTATAACCATCGAGTATGACATTCATTCTTCAGAATAAGTCTGCCAATACCTGCATTGAAGTGGAGTAAGGCTCTTTTGCCTTAGTAACCTTTCCCTTCCGAAGCTTTATCCTCATTTTTCCAACATGAAACACATGAATGGACTGCGATGGATGAACAAGTCCATTCATATGAGTAACAACTACCTGCCGAGCAACATGATAAACATCAAAAGATATATGAATATAAACAGTAAAAAGACAGCATGTATTATAATGTATTCTAGAGAGACAGCCTATACAAGTTGTCATATAATAAGCCAAGTACCTGGCATAAAATAATCTAAAACTGACTGGATGATTCCCCTTTTAGCATATTCAACTGAAGGATTAACTGTGGTTCTAAAACTTGTTGAATCAAAACAAAACCAGGCCGACTTGACCCAGTTAAATTTTTAGCTCGGTAACTTGGGAGGTAGTTAATTTTATTAACATATTTAAATAGAGAAAAATGGTTTATTCTGGATCTTTTCTAGAAATTTGTCATTTCATGTTTATTTAGTTTTGTTACGCCATACTTAATTATGAATAATGTTTTGCAGTTTAACTACATTCTTATGTTAATTCATGGATTACATTTAAAGGTTTTTGTTAACGTTTCCACTTTTATGAGGACATTAGCAACATCCCCCAACCTTCTGAAAGTCACGCAGTATGCCCAATCATTAATCGGGACGGTTCATTCAGTAGTACCATTGGGAGCAAGCCATGCTGCAAGAATCATGCCAATTAGATGATCCTAACTCTTTGAATGGGACCAATTTGTTTCAACCGTCCGTTCTTTATGAGCCATAGATCACATGGTTAGAATCATCAAACCAAAGTGCTACTTTGGAATCATAAGCAATACAAAGTGGGATCTACCAAACAGATGTTTAAAGATAATGGTCGGGACCTACTTTGTTTCGCTGCTCAACCTTGACTGCCCATTTTCCGTGCTATTGATTGTTGGTTTAGTATCATCCAATTGGCATGATTTTGGCGCCATGGCTTGTTCTAGCTGTACGAACAAATGAATGGTTCAAATTGATGATAGGTCAGCCCAAGTGGCATTTAAAAGCTATGGGGACATTGCTAACATCCCAATGAAGGTGGGGATGTTATCAAAACGTATATTTAAATATTTTATTTTTCTACCTAATTGAATCTTTCATTTGAGCTGGCAGTGTCTTCGAATCAACCCAGCCCAACTGGACATCAAGTTCCAGGTGACTCAATGATTTTATTTTTTTAAGCCAAAAATCTGAGAAAAAGAAAAGATAAATCAGAAAGAATGGAAATGTCTACTTACATATTTCATTTTTTGTTTTACGTATTGATCCAGTTTCTGAGATGGCCTATAGCAATTGGGTCTAGATAGTCTTTAATACTGAGTTCTGACTTTTTTAATAACTATATTTACTTTGTTTCTAGATTTGGAGTAGAGGATCCCCCAAATTGAGGGTAAGACTAATCCCAATTTTGGCAGGGCCAATGCCCACAACATCAGATTTGCCGCACCTTTCCTCTGATTTCTGCCTCTTAAATGTAATTAAGGAAGTTCTAAAAAATTAAAAACTAGCATAATTAAAATTAGCAGAGGAAAGGCACATCAAATCCGACATGGAGGCAAATAGGCCCGCCAAAATCAGCATTATACTTAATCCTAATTTCACGAGATCCCCTACACAAACTTAAGGGACTTAGTAGTTCACAAATCAGGCAACAGACAAATAAATGTATGCGTGTGAGAATGAGAAACATATGAACTAATATAAAGTTATAAACTTTTCATTGTCTATAACAACCTTACAACTCGTGGTTGCCAAAAAGAGAAGAACAAACACGACAAAACATGACAATCCCATGACAATAATTTTGTCGACAGAAATAAAATTCTATACGAATGATCTAACATCGACATCATGCAAACATAACGAATGTCTATGATAATGAAATTTGGAGAGCTTTGTGAAATATATCTGAGTGGTGCCTCCGGTATCAAAAATCCAACCCCCCGGTTTTAAGGGAAGAGTTTTTTTTTTTTTTAATAATGACAATAGGGTGTCCCGACCCTTTTTAAGGTGATACTAATCCCTGCGAATGTGCGCAATCACCCACAAACCACATGCATCGGGTAAATCACAAGGAGGAGAATCGATCTTTTGTCTAGGGGGACACAATGCTAGCCATTCGCCCAAACCCCGGGCGGGTTTTAGGGGAAGAGGTTTACCAAACTTTTTTAAGGTCCACCCATCTGGAAATGTGCAGTTTCCTAAGAGGCCGAGACTCGGAATTCCATATACATGGGGCATATTTTTCAGTAAAATCCCAACTGTGATATGATAGATCCGATGTAGGATGGAGGATGCCATGGAGATCTCTTATAACAGAAGATCCTGAACCCTTGGATAATCAGCCAATGTTCCCATTGAATGTGGGACCTTGATTATTCTCCTACCCAAATATCTGTCGGCAACTAATCAAGGGGTTGGGATTGTCCAATCTAGGCTATTTGGGAGCAAAGCTCGCCCACAATGGGACCCATCAGATAATAGTTCCAATTACCAAAAAAATAAGGGCCCCACATGTTATTCACTAAATGTTTGCACTGGCACATGTTATCTATTCCCCCAGATAAAAATGCACACACCAATAGACCGCCATGTGCTATTCAATAAATGCCTGGAAATCAGAACATAGAAAATGATGGCGGTGGTGATGATGGTAGTGATTATGATGTTGGTGGTGATGATGATGGCAATTATGATTATGACCATAAAAAAATAGAAGATCAAAGCACTGAAACAACTTAAATCCCATATCAAACATGCTAAAAGGAAAACCAATTTGCACCACCACAAAATTATTATCATGACTAATTAAGTTTTCAACCAAATCTTATCAGGGGCATACTACTAGAATAATCATTTTTTGTTAGTTGTTAAAGAGTATAACACTTGGGTATCTAAACACAAAGAAGTGTCAGAAGTGATGAGACTACATACATTGAACTCAGTATCAGGTTTCCTTACAAGTGCCTCTACATAGCTTCCCAACCCTGCAGCTGTTAACGATATGAGTCAGACAATTATGATAGAAGAAATGTTAACAAAATTGAGACAATACACACGATACTATAGCAAGACAATAAATGGGTTATTATACCAATTAGTACTTACAATACTCGCATGATTTAAGTCCAAAGCAAGGAATAAAGCCATGAGGACTGCCACTGTGACGAGCAGTTCATGATAGTCCCATCCCATGAAGCGCGGAAAAACCTCTCTAGTGTACATGTGGCACTTTTTTGTGGTGGTCAGGACCGTGAATTTAGTGGGCACCGTGAGGACAGCTGTTGAGGGTCAAATATTGCATATTAGACCCCAGTTATTACCTGAATTTACGAACATGATATTGTTTAACGGCCTATTTTAATTGTGTTTGTGATGTAGGGTGTATTTAGGAGCCTAGACTGAACAAGGGTACTAAAAGAGTGGATTTGATGCTCTGAAGTCACCAAGGCGAGGGACTGACTCCAGGGGATTGAAATCGAAGAATTTACACGCCCGGGATTCGAGAAATTCCAGTATGTCACGCTAAAGAGGCCTAAAATTCGTCCAGAATGCAAAATCACAGGGTTCTCACCATCCGTTTGGCTTGAAACTTTATATCTGGCCTAGGGACCCTAAATTAACCGTACACGTTGAATTTCAGCTCTTGGATCCCTGTGGAAGTGGGCCAACGGACAGATCAGCCCATAAACCGTCGATTTTGGGCCCACTTGATATCTGAGTGTGCTTCAATTTTGGTCTCAGCCCCTTAAATATGATGACAAAATGGATGGACAGAGCGGATTTTATCTAGACATCACGGTGGACCCCATCATTGAGTGCGTGTGCATGCACCGCACGCACACCAGCAATGCACTAAAACCGTAGGACCGGTCAGCGCATGCTAACCCGTCCTCTGTTTTACAGAAACGGAAGTTTCTTTTTTTTTTCACCAAACAGAGCTCGTAGTTGGGTTCTTGTGGGCCACCACCATGCATCAACAATTTGATCCGGACCGTCCATTAGAATCCCTCGGTCCTTCTCATCCAAGCCTAGGTGGCGGAATTGAAGAAGATAACGGCGATCTGTTTTTAACCGTCCAAACAGAAGATTGACGGTTCCATGAGAAATCCCGTGGGCCACACCGAATTCGATCTAAAAACCGTCCATCTTGCTGAATTTCCAAGGGTGATCCAACGGACGGACTGGATTTCACAGATAAGTATCAATCATGGCCCAACTGACGCCAAAAACAATCCAAATTTCGCATTCCTTACGCAGGAACGTGCGCAACGCTGTCTGATTTTTGCGGGTCATTCTGCGATCATTGACGTGATCAGATGACCGATTTGGACCGTCCAGAAACTCAGAAAGATGGGGCCGACCACCATTACAAAGGCAGATCCAATCTCTTTTGGCCACCGACTTCACCCACAGCCGTCAAACGTGGCTGTATTCCGTGTTTTCTACTGCTTAATGAAAGAAGCTGCGTATAAACACCTTCCACCGACTCCAGCCAAACAACCGACTCCATTCCCAGCCTCTATAAAAGGAAAGAGAGAAGGACATGGAGGAGGGTGAGGGCAGCCGTGGAGGCTTTTTGGACGTGAGAATTTGGGACGTGAAGTGGAGCATCTAACGTGGAAGAAAATAGAGGAAGAGAGAGAGAGAACTAGGTACTGCTAGCAAGAGGAGTCTTCTCTCCTTTCCCTTTCATTATTTTATTCATGTTGTTTAAGAGATTTAGCATGATCTTGTCAGGCTAAACCTCTTAGCTAGGGGTAAGAGGTGAAGCTTATAGCGTGATGGAGTGATTTTTACGGCTTTCATCCATGTTTTATGAAGTCTCTTTGATTATAGTTTGATTATAAGGAATATTCGTAGTTTTTAATGGTTTATTGTGACTTAAATTACAATGGATCTGCGATAGCTTCGGGTATGTTCATCGCATTATAGGGATTGTGAACATGGGACGCCTGTTGTTCACCATCGTCTCCTGGGCATGGTTGGATGATGGAATCCTTCATAACATTCATACATCTCTTAGATTGGATGTGAATTGGCTAAATTCTGTTGTTTGCTTTGTCTCATGGGCATAGTTTTGTGATAGAATCAATTCTAATTCTCATACCTATCTTCTATTGAAAACTATATCAAAGGAAGTTCAGATTTGAATTTTAATGTTATACCTTCCAACTGGATGAAGATGGGACTCTAAATCCAGTTGTGTTCTTGAATCAAGCGTAGATCTCCCTTATGTCTACAAGTGGATCCTTGAAAACCTTAGTTCCCAACTTTAATTTCATTAGTTTTACTCACTTTAATGACAATTATTTCCTCAAATTATTCCAGATTTAGATTTCATCTTCGCCTAGTTCTAGTTCTAGTTACTTTCAGATTACATACAAGGTTCAGTCCCTGTGGATTCGACCTTGGCTTACTGAGATTATTACTAAATCACAACCCTATAATTGGGGTGTGAACAACAGCAAAAAATCCACAATCCGATCGGGAACATGAAAGGGGTCTGCTGACTCAAAAGGAGCAAAAAATCCACAATCAACAGGCCAAACTCACAACAATCGGATGATAAAGGTCTACAATCACTAATATTTTTTAATTATGGATATCAGTAACTCACCAAATCAATGAGCTAGATCACCACACACATTATGCGACGAGCATGGCATGATAGCATTTCTTAGAACGCACATCTCAAAACACTTTTTTTGGTCTTGTTCCAGAACAAAAAAACTCAATTAAGACAGGTTGGGATGTCTCAGTACAGCATCCCAGCACAACCTATTATCTAAATATACGATTAGAAGAAAGCTATATGCCAAAAGTGTGAAGCAAAGCAGTGACCGGTTCGAGTGCAGGAGATGGGAAGCACTTGTTTCAAAATGTTACCAGGTAATAGTATAAACAACCATGGGGCGATGCTGGGGTGTGTTGAGTCCAAAGCATGATTCGAACAGGGAGCAGGACCTAGGTCCCTAATCCCACCTCCCAAACAGGTGGTATGGAATTGCATTCGGTCCTAAGAATTGAAATTGACGTTGGAAACCAAAGGATTGGATTAATTCAGGTATCATACCATCCAGTCCTAACCAGTGTTCGAAATATCGGTATCGCACAATGTATCGCACCCTTGGGATACAGATACGTATCGGTTATCGCACGGGATATATCGTTTGTATCGCATAGTTTATCGCACTTTTTGGGAAACATGGGGAAACATTGAGAAAATGGTTGAATTTTTTAATGAAACTTTGAGGATTGTTAAAAAGGCCCTTAATACACACTTTTAAATCATAATATCTCAAAAAAAAGATGCACATAATAAATTTCCTTTGTATAGGTTCCTAAGTTATGCGATGTTTAACTGAACTAACGCAACTATTTTTAAATTGAACGGTGTAGATATTGCTCTAATATGATCTAATATGATCTCTAAAAATAGATGAACGGTGTAGATATAATAAATACATCACTTTGGGCCCATGTAACTTTAATCTCCTTTGAACCGTTCGTGCAACCGGAGCACGAGGAGCATCAGTGCTCGTCTTTGCACGTCACGGACGCGGATTGCGTCCTACCCCTGCCCGTCTCTAGCCCCGAACGGGCAGTTCTGTGGGTTGGGCCCACCTTGAATGTATGTGATCTATCCACACCATCCATTCGTTTTTCCATCTAATTTAAGGGGTTGAGCCAAAAATTGAATCATATCCAAAGATCAAGTGGACCATACCAGAGGAAACAGCAGGGATAATGATATCCACCGTTGAAACCTTGTTAGGCCCAACAATGATGTTTATTTGTCATCCAACCTATTCATAAGATCGTACAGACATGGATGAAGGGAAAAAATAAATATAAACTTGATCCAAAATTTATGTGGCCCCCAAGAAATTTTCAACGGTAGACGTTCAATTCAACTGTTTCCTATGGTGTGGTCCATTTGAACATTGTATATGTTTCATTTTTGGGTTGAAGCCCTAGAATTATCTATTAAAATAGATGGACGGAGCAGATAAAATACATAAATCATGGTGGACCATACAGAGTTTACTCAGCACACTAAGCGTAGTGAGTTACTCCGTACAGTAATTGGATTGCGTACTAAGTTACTCAGTATGCTTTTATCGTACTGAGTAAACTCAATTGGGCCTACTATGAATTTATGTGGTTTATCCACACCGTCCATCCATTTTTACAGATAATTTTAGGGGTTGATCCCAAAATTGAAGTAAATACAAAGCTCAAGTGGACCATTACATAGGAAACAGTGTGGAATAATGATTTCCACCGTTGAAACCTTCCTAGTGTCTAAAGTAATTTTTATTTGTCATCCAACCTGTTCGTAAGATCACAAAGACATGGATGAAGAGAAACCACAAACTTCAGCTTGATCCAAAACTTCTTTGGCCTCCAAAATTTTTTTAATGGTAGAGGTTCAATCAAACTATTTCCTGTGGTGTGGTCCACTTGAGATTTTAATTTGCTTCGTTTTTAGGTCAAGCCCTAAAATTATCTTTTAACATAGATTAACGAAGTGGATAAAATAAATAAATAACAGCGGACCCCACACAGTTTACTCAGTACTTACTCACTCAGTACGCAATCCGCTTCTCAGTACGCAATCCGCTTCTAGCGCGGATTACTGAAGTCACGTCACCAAGTTACGTGGGTCCCACCACGATGTATTTTTTCTATCCACACCGTCCATCCATTTGAACAGATCATTTTAGGGGTGAGCCAAAAAATGAGTCAGATCCAGAGCTCGAGTGGACCCCACCACAGAAAACAGTGGAGAGAGTGACGTTCACCATTAAAAATTTCTTGAGGGCCACAAGAGATGGATGATTAAGATGATATTTGTGTTTTCCATTATTCCATATCTTTCTGGACTTATGAACAGATTAGATCACAAATAAACATTATGATGGGACCTCAAGAATGCTACGAGTTTCAATGGTGGGCGTCACTCTCTCCACTTTTTTCTGTGGCGGGCTCCACTAAGTATTTATATCTACATCATTGTTTGTGTCATGCCCTAAAAAATTATTTCCAAATTAATGAACGGTGTAGATACGACACACACATTACCGTAGGACCCACAAAACATGGACACCACTTCATATGATTGTACATTGAGTAACTCAGTACGCTTAGCGTACTGTGTAAACTCATGTGAGGTCCACCACGATTTATGTATTTTATCTGCTCCGTCCATACATTTTAATAGATAATTTCAGGTCTTTAGCCCAAAAATAAACCATATACAATGTTTGAATGGGCCACACCTTACAAAATAGTTGAATTGAACATCCACCGTTGAAATGCCATTTTTGGCCACAAAATATTAAATTTAGATGACTAATAAACATCACTGCAGGGCCCATATGATCTTATTAAATTCGTATTTTCTTTTAATCCACGTCCATATGATCTTATTAACGGTTTCGATGACTGATAAACATCACTGCAGGGGCCAGAAAGGTTTCAACGGTGGAAATCAGTGTCACCACTGTTTCCTGTGGTATGATCCACTTCCCGTTCTAATTTTTGGGATCAACCCATTAATTTAGATGGGAAAACAGATGGACGGTGTGGATAGACCACATACATTAAAGGTGGGCCCCAACTGAGTTTACTGAGTACGATAGGAGCGTGCTCAGTAAACCACACCCGCGCTGATCCCCATTTTCACCCCTCCCGCCCCATCTTCTTCATTATCCCTCTCTGTCACGAGCGCTCTCCCTCTCCTTCACGCAGCGAGGTACTCTCTCTCTCTCTCTCTCTCTCTCTCTCTCTCTCTCTCTCTTCTAATTCAAATTTTTTTTATTTTCCACAACCCACGGCATCGGGGTGGGTTGTATTGGTGATATCGGCGATATCGACGATGTATCGCATGATGTCGACGATATATCGCACGATATCGACGATAATATCGTACGATATCTGAAGTTTTGGATTTTTGGTATCTTCCGGGTGTTATCGGCGGAGTTTCGTCTCGCACTAGTGCGATACCGACAATATCGGCCGATATATCGGCCGATAGTATCGATATTTCGAACACTGGTCCTAACAGAACAACTGTATTCCTCTTAGACCAGTAATATTTTCTAATCAGTAATGCTTATATACAAGATAGTTACGGACTTTCCTAGTTACAAGTTAATTTGGAAGCAGAATCACAGCATTGACCTTTCTGTATTGTGTGTCACAACAAAGAAAAAGAACCAGATCAAAATCAAACCAGGATCTATGGGGCCAGTGGTTGTTACTACAACTCTTTGGTCATCTGAAACAATTTCAGCTTGCAAAAATCGCCCAACATCAAAAGGTTCTGGAGCATAAACTGATTTTGTGGCCCCTGTATATAGATGAAAGTTTAAACAAAGAAGAGTTAGCACAAACTTATTTCAGACATTGTAATGAAATTATAGAAGGCATTTGCTGCAAGAAAAATTCAATGTATAAATGATAATGGCCTGATAAATATGTGCCACGAGGTGTGGGATATGATGCTACACTGGAACACAGAAATTACAACGTCTCGATACATGATGATAATCATGACATCTCCTGCAATATTTGTAATATTTCCCATGACCATGCCACCCTTGACCCCTTCATTATATTGAAGGGTTTTCTTCCTTTTGTTTCTAGTTGAACAAACAATAGACTGCTGCATATTAATTCCGCAATCCATTTTTGGATATTTTCTTGTGTATTTAGGGTAATTAAGCAGGAGTCCGGAATCTAAAGTTGCTTCTATATACCTTCTTGCCTCAATATATGTTCAATCCTTCGCCCGTCAGGCGATAATAATAATAATAATAATAATAAAAGAGGAAAAAGTTCAATTCCTCTCTTTGCTACTTCACAAGGGCAACAATGTGATTGATTAAGAATAGTGTTGGAGATTACATTTACCCCTCTCTCAACAGGGTCAAACAAAATGTAGGTCCTTGAAGCTAAATCATGCATTTCTTCAATCATAACAGCCAATCTCCCTGGTTGCATAACTCCATGTGGATCTAAGGACAAGGTATATTTTTTGTTCCTTTTAGTTTTTGGTTCTATTAATTGTGTTTTATTGCTTGTATCGTATGACATTTGAATAATTTGAACTCATGCAATATTATCAAAGATGACATGTAACCAAGGTGTCCCGTATCGGTATCAGTTGGCGTAACGGTGTCCTCCGAAACCGATACGGATACGGGGGCGTAATGGCAATACGAGGGAAGTAACGGCCCGTAACGGCGCAAATTATTATTTTTTTGCCAAAAAAAATATGAAAAATATGGATTAAATCCAAAATATTCTAAGCATTCCAAATATACATTCATTTATAAATTGAAACATGTTTATGGTGGTGTAACGGTCCACTCTTTGGTGAGAAGTTGTATCGGACTGTCTGATTAATTTTTTAACCAGGTAACTTGAATTTGACTACAAAATTCATATATTTAATTCTCTAAATATGTAATTTATATACTTAACAACTTGATATCATTTCTCCCAATAGTTCTTTAAAAAAATGAAATTAAATTCAGGTAGATGGCGTTGCCAATTTGGGGCTGACTTGGAGGACCAATCTATTCTCCAAATTAGCCTCAAATTCATGCCATTTATTGTCATTATCCCACTTATAAATTGGTGGACATTTATTGGATAGTGAATCATAAAAAATCAAAAATCAAAAAATCAAAAGGCCCTATTTAAAAAATAAAAGTTCACAAATTAACAATTAAAACTATTCAAATAATTTGATTTTGGTATTGTGAGTTAGCAATTGCAGTCCATAATTTAATTGCCAAATTTTAAGTTAATATGTCTCTTGTACAATTTTTTAAGGCTTGAATTAGGAGGGACTCAGATTATAAAGTGCAGCACACGTGTCGAAGTTTTTTGGGCCCCACCCGTGATGAATGTGTTATATCCACACCGTCCATCCATTTTGCCAAATAATTTTAGGGCATGAGCCCAAAAATGAGGCACATCAAAGCTCAAGTGGATTGCACCATAAGAAACAACAATAATTAAACGTTCACCGTTAACAATTTATTGGGGGTTAGAAAAGTTTTAGATCAAGCTGACATGTGTGTTTTCCCTTCATCCACGTCAATGTGACCCAATTAACAGGTTAGATTGAAAATAAACATTACAGTGGACTTTAAGAAATTTTTAATGGTGAGCATTCTATAACCACTATTTCCTATGGTGTGGTCCACCTGAGATTTGGATATTACTAATTTTTTGGATCTTGACCTAAAATGACGTGGCAAAATGGATGGACGATATGGATAAAATATATACATCATGGTGGGGCCCACTCAGGTCTGATCAGATTGGATGGAAAATAAACATTACCGTGCGCCCTACGAATTGTTTAACCATGAAAATCATTATCTCCACTGCTATTTTTGGTGTGGTCCAGATGATCTCTGGATATAATTCATTTTTTGGGTGGTGCTCTAAAATGATCTCTGAAAATCGATGAACGGTGTAGATGTAATAAATACATCACTGTGGAGCCCATATAACTTTGATCTCCTTTGAACCGTCGTACAACTCGGAGCTCGAGGAGTGTCAGTGCTCGTCTTTGCGTGACACGTACCTACAGCAGCTAGCTGTTGCAAATAAAATATAAAAAAAAATGTAGGGAAACGAAAAGAAAAAAAGAGGGAAAGAAGAGAGAAGAAAAAAAGAGGGAAACGGGGAAAGAAGAGATTGAGAGAGAGAGAGAGAGTGAGTGAGAGATAGAGAGGAAGAAGAAGAAGAAGAGGAAGAAGCCGCAACAGGGCGCAGCCGCAACCGCAGCTGCCCGAGAAGAAGAAGAAGAAGAAGAAAGAGAAGAAGAAAAGAAGGAAAAAAAGGTAAGGTTTTTTTTTTTTTTCAGGGCCCGTAACAGTCGTTACGGGTCTGTTACGGCCGTTATGGCCCGTAACGGCCGTTACGGTCACAGAATTCCGTAACGGCCGTTTCGACCCCGTATCGTGTAGCGGGTCCCATCGTTACCGTTACGCATCGGCCGTTACGGCCGATATGTAACCGATTTGGGATACCCTGCATGTAACACATTTACACTTTCAGATTTACCATATACAGGTTCAAAATTGATAATTTCATAATACATATTACTTTTCTTGATTCATATTAATGCAAAATGGATGATTAATGAGTTTTTCCATTTTTCTAATTTTTTTTATATTTTTCACTTTTTTTAAGAAAATCAGAAAGAAAAAAAAAAAATTTATGATTTCAATATTATTAGTAATTTCCATATGATTCGGACCCAAATATGAATATGGTAGTGTTATGATTTTGACAACATTGGGTACAAGAGGAAGGATATGATTTTACTTTTCTCAAGATCTAGGAGACTAGGAGTCTAGGACACGTGTACAGGTACAAATAAAGAAAAAGGAGTATTGTGTCTTATCACATTGCATCAACAGTGCTAACTTGTAAATAAGCTATCATACAAGTCAAATAACTCAGCTAAATGAAAAACATCCACAAGATGAACATGATTAACATAAATCCATCAATAATCAAAACAAATGTAAGAAATGAATGGAAATTTTTGTGAAGGATGCAAATCATGGTGTGTCATAAAGGCCGTTAAGGGTCGTAAAGGCCATTACGTAAAGGTAATGGTGGCAACCATTACACATTATGGAGTTGTAATGGCCGTAACAGCCCTTATGGAAAAAAATGACCCGTAACCTCTATTAACGGCCTGTTACGCCCCCAATAAAGGCCATAACAGCCCTATAATGGTCTGTTGAGAGGCATATACAAGTTTTTCGGACTTTTTTTCAACGTTACGGGACAAATACAGGTTTTTTGGAGTTTTTCTTTTTCCAATAAAAAATAGACTGTAACGGCTGTTACGGGGGCTGTAACAGCCATTATGACCCTTATCACAAAGGTAATCATGGTGGCCATTACGACCACTGTTACCATTACGGAATACCTTGATGTAAATCTGAATGATAGAATGACCTAGTAAAGCATCCAACTTGAGGGCGAGGAACTTCATCACACAGAAAGAAATGAAAATGCAAGTAATAAGAAACGCTTACATACCTGAAATCAATTCCTTCTTGTCTCCTTCAGATGCTATGCGAAACCATTGAATAGTACATTTTGAAATGTCAGGTGTGTTATCCGTGCAAGGAATGATATGTAAATATGAACCTAATCTTTCAAAACCATCTAATTCATAAAAATGGGGTATGTTTTCCTCAAGCCTTTTGCTCATTGCCAGCTGGAAGATGTAAGAAAACAAGATACAAAAGAAAATCAGTCATAGCAAGAATTAACTATAACCTTCAAAATATCAAATACAGATTTCATACAAAGCTATTAAAATTTGTGAGCAAAGAATAAGAGGAAGAGAAATGATTCTCGAATAATAGAAATCCAATACATTGGCATCATATGAAAACTGTGGTTCTAACAAGACAGCTTAACAAATATATAAAATAATGAAATTGGCAATCTATCAATGAGTATCAAGCATGAGCACTAGACACCAATCACAAAGTTTATTTATTTGTCTGGATTGGCATGCTTATATGCCATTGCGTAGATGAGTTGCCATAATTAATGCTTTTCGCAAACGCACATTAGAGTCTATCCCTCAAATCAGGAGTGTGAAACTTGAGCTTAATAAAGGTCCTAGGGAGAAGCTCAGATGGACAGCTCTTACCTAATGTATCAAACTTAAGTGCTTGGAAATTACAGTTTTTGGGGCAAAAGAAGCTTTCCAAATTCACCTACTGGTCTGAATCATAACAAAACAGTGAGTGGTTTGAGAAGTAGCAAATGTTGCCAATGTTTGCCTAACAATTCAGTACCACATTCACCTCCTTGTAGAAAACAGTAACATGACCAGCACCAACCAAATGGTGATCCAACAACTGAGGAGGGAGTCTTCCAACACCTTGAAAATGTTGACGAACTGAAATTTTGACGATAAGATCTAGAAATCCTGCATCTTCAATTGTAGGGTGTGAGACTTGAGCCTCGTGAATCTCAATGGAAACTCATTATCTAATATATCAAACTTTGGCATTGGATTCATCATCCAGTCTCATCTCCCAATATTGGGATGTGAGCCAAAGAAATCAGATTTTATGTCAATTATGCTAACCCAAGGTGAAAATTAGTATTTACCAGTCACTGCTCTTCAGCTTTTGTCAAGGGAAGGTAGCTCAATCAGCAAACCAATTCTGACTCCATGTCACTAAACCAGAAAGATCATCTAATTTAAAGTCTGATTACCTATAGTTTCTTTAAAAATCAAAGCCCACATCAATGTTTTCAGTATCGGTATTGATGAATTGAATGTATTGCACCCTTGGGATACGGAAATATATTGGTTATCACATGGGAAATATCAGATGTATCGCGTAATGTTTCGCTGTTTTTGTGAAACATTGGGAAATTGGTCGAATTTTCAATAAAACTTCAGGGAATGTTAAAAAAAAAAAACCATTATTACACACTTAGAAATCAATAGATTGCAAAAAATACATGTACATAATAAGTTTCCCTTGTATAAGGTCCTAAACTATGCAGTGCCTGACAAGTGATGCAACTATATTCAAAATCAACTAATATAATTTATAAATCACAAAATACATGTATGAAAACACAATCAATTAATTATTTTTAAAAATTCCACACGTGGCATGTACACAGTTGAAATCAAATTGTCCATATTATGTCTCGTAACCCAAAAATTAAGTTTATTTCCTCAACAGACGATGAGATTGGTGGACATTTCTTGGATAGTTAAGAATGAAAAATATCCAATGGTCCTGTTTTCAATAAACAAGTGTCCACGAATCAAAGGTCGGGATCATTCAAACAATCTAATTTTGGGATCGTGACTTAACAACAGCGGTTCCATAATCAGTTGGTTTAATTTTAGTTAATATATGACCGTATATAATTTCTAAGTGCATGCTTATAAGTGTTGTACATGCATCATATGCATGTACAATTTGTGCATGCCTTTAAATAGAGAATAAGGATCCCGGCGGCTCAAGTGGGCCCCACCATGATGTTTATGCAAAATCCACCCTGCCTCCAAGTGTGTCACCCCATGTTACGCCCAGGGCTAAAAAACAGCCCCATCCATGATTCAAGTGGATCATATGATTGGAAATAGTGAACAAGGCAATGCTCTCCCTCAAACTATTTCCCTTGGTGCGGCCCATATGAATCACAAATCGTCCCGACTTTTGGGCCCCATTTCTAAATTTTGTTGTGGCATCTAATGGTTGGAGTGGATTTCAATAAATCATTAGGTAGGTCCAGCAAAAATCAACAATGGATGTCTCTCTATCAAATGTTTCCTTTGGTGTGGCCCACCTAAATCACAGGTCAACCTGATTTTTTTTGCCTTGGACCTAATGTGGGATTACATATATAGCAATACAACTGAATCTCACGTACATATCAAGTTGGGCGCCATAAAAATCAGGCGGTCTATATGTTTTTTCTATTTTAAATACATTAGCTAAAATCAACCATGCCACCCATCATTTTTTCAAGGCCCATTGTGATGCGGTATGTGAAATCCACTCCAACCATTAGATGTGTAACCTCACGTTAGGCCCACGGCAAAAAAATAAAAAATAAATAAATAAAAGCCGACCTATGATTCAGGTGAAACACACCAAAGGAAATGATTGGTAAAGAGACTTACACCCTTGATTTTTAGAGTGCCCACCGTAATGATTATAAAAGATCCACTCCAACCATTAGATACCACAACAAAATTTTGAAATGAGTCCAAAAATAGGCCCATCCGTGATTCACGTGATCCACACCAAAGGGAAATAGTTTGGAGCATGAGCATTGCATGTACAATGTTTCCGATCATGTGGTCCACCTAAATCATGGATGGGGCTGGGGTTGATTTTTGGGCCCTAGGCCTAACATGGGGTGACTCGTGATCGATTAATAAAGGCTTGCAATCTTTCTTTCTTTTTTCAAAAAGACCGTGTAAACTGCAAGGGGAGGAAGGGAGGGAGGGAGCAGAGAGAGGAAAAATGAGAGAGAGAGAGAGAGAGAGAGAGAGAGAGAGAGAGAGAGAGAGAGAGAGAGAGAGAGAGAAGGAAGAAGAGGTAAGGTTTTTTTTTCCGGTGTTCTTTTTCTGTTTAGTTTTTCCAAACTATTATCAATAAATGTATTGATAATATCACCAATACATATAAAAATAACAAAGGGCATTTCACAATATCTCGTGATATCGCCGATATTTGACGATATCAACCAAGATTTTCAACGACACAAGGGATTTCTAACTCTGACCTAGAAGTAGCACTTAGCTTACGATCCATGCTATGTAGCTTACGCTGTGAACACTAATGCTACACGCTATCCGCTATTTAAAACACCAGTCACACCTAATGAACAGGGTCAATGAAAGATACATACCATGGTGGCCGCATACACAAATCTAATGGTTGGCATCCTAACCCTATTTTTCCCTGTGGTGTGGCCCACCGGAGTTGTGAGTCTGGACAAATTTTTGCCTAAGATCCTAATATCAAGGAGGCACCTGATGGACAGAATGGATGTCACATAGACAACAATGGTCACCCCACAAAGCGTGGGCGTTTTATGCACTAAAACAAGCATTGTAGAGGAAGCCTCTTCATATATGTGGGTGGAAGGGTATTTTCATCATGTAGTAAGGGTATTTTGATCATGCAAAATCGATGATTAAAACAAAGTACAAAGTACTTCCGTTCAACTGATTAGCACCATACTGGTTTTCTCCTAGCTCACAATACCACTGGTGGTGGGCGACATGGGCTGAGAGGAATAGACGATGTTTTCAAAATATATCCCTCTCGATCGAGACAGTGATAGCTAACGTCTCAGCACTTGTTTCTGAGTGGAGTTCCCTTGTTAAGACCCCAGGATGATGAGATTTTTGGTCTTCCTTAGTTTTGTCTCATTTGTATTCTTTTCTCGCCGGCAATAAAATTCCATTTACTCTTCAAAAAAAAGTACAACAGAACTGTGTGCTAGAACAGAAGTTATGGTGCTCCATGCATGTATGAAAGTACTGTGTACTCTAACATATATCATAGATATGGTTTTATCATTTATTTTTACCCCACTGGTATTTTCAATGCATAGCTCCAATTTTCCTTTTAAATCTTCATTGCTTCTCTAGGAATAGAAGTTCACTCTTTTCATCTATTGATAAGCAACATCTGCAACCATATGATCCTTTTCTGCATCCATCAAAGTGCTTTATATTTCTTTCATTGAACCTATGAAGTAGCCTTAGAAATAGGTCAATTTACAAACACTTAAATATTTTTTTGAATGGTTGTTTTCGCAGCATCAATGATTTTTAGTTTTAGTTTTACAGTTCATAAACTATTACAGTAGCTTATGTTATAGATTTTAGATCTAATAATTGTTATATCATTAACGATATTGATTGAAGCAAAGTCATTCTTTTGGAATGCCATTGCTCTCGAATGCAATACACGCTAACAATGCTAGTTGTGTGATCCTTTAGCAGCTATAACTTTACATGAAAGTAAGGAACTTGTCATCCAAATTTTTAAGACATTAGCATTAGTAATTGCACCGAATAAGAATCAAAAGATACACTGGATGTGGATGTGAAAATAATAAAAGATTTGAACATTAGTCATCAAATTTTCCACCCAGATTAGCCTGACAGTTTTAATGATATATGCAAATATCGCATATATAAAGGATTCGGGAGACGGTATGACTTTTAACTTAGAAAGACCTATAAACTTTATAAGAGGCAAGAAGATACATGAATCAGACGCAAGCAACAATAGCATCTAAGAGTGGTGGAAAAATAATAATAAGATGCTTCAAATGTCCAAACTGACAAAAAAAAAATATCCTAAATCCAAATACGAGGAGTAAAAAGAATAAACTATAGGATTGAGAATAACCTCTTTCCGAAGCTGAAGAGAATACATAGACTTCTCAGCAAGCTGGAAACGTAATGCTTGGAGTTCATGTTCCATGTCCATTACCTAGGGGTCATGTATAGATTTTCATTACCAAGAAAGAAATCAGATATGGTCAACAGAACATATTGGAAACACAACTGATAACAAAATCACACTCAACCAAAGAAAAAAAAAATGCAGTCATGTTATTACGAACAATGTTCTACTTTCAAAAGAATGCAATGAGCACTAACTGAAAGAAATGCCTAAAATTATTCAAACCAGAAACAGAAGTCTATGATTTGCAACCAACACTGAACTCAAAGAGTAAATGTTTCTCCTAGCCCAAGTGCAATTTGGTTGAGCTAGGATCTGAAAAACCAATGGAAATCTTACAATTGTATAAATATATTGTGCATTTGTGATCAAAATCAACTAAGGAACGTGTCTCAATCATCACCATATGTGGGGGGGGGGACAAACTCTCAGACAATAAACGATGAAATTAACAGTTAAAAAATATTTTTAAAAAATAAAAATAAAAAAACTTCAATGCATCCTTACACAAGTATGGATTTGATTGCTAATGATCTTCACTTTGTTTCTGAAAAATAAGAATTCAACTTGTGCACGGATTGAATAAGACATTTGCAACTTCAATCATGCATGGTTTTAAATATTCTCTAATATTGACTAGACCCAGTCAATAACAATGGTGAAGAACAAGACAAGTCTCCCCACCAAAACATGAGCTTGAATGAAACCACACCAAAATTTATATTTAAAATGTTGTCAATTTTTCAAAATGCAATGAAAACAGAATTATTTGCAAAATTCCAGATTTTTTTATTAAAATCTAATTAGGATCCCTGTCTAGATATTATCAAGTGTTAAAAGGCATAAAACCATTGTCACAATATAGAGCCTTGATGTCCCCACTCCTAGAGACATCTAGAGAGAGAGAGAGAGAGAGAGAGCGATAAGGAGAGAGAGGAAGAAGGAGAAGAAGGCAAAGTTTTTTTCCTTCTTTGGAATTTTTTTTCTTTTTTCAAAAATGGATTTTTTCAAGTTTTTTCAGGTTTTTCCGAAAATGGGTTTTTGTAGCTCCATTATGCCATTACAATGGACTGTAACAGACCATTACCCCTCCTAGTGGCCGCTATGGCCACGCAATAGTCCGTTGTGGTGCGTTTTTTCGGGGTGACCCATCAAACCCCCGTATCGTGTAACAGTCACGCCATTACCATTACATAACAGCCATTATCAATTTGGCATACCTTGTTACTACCTCCACCCCTGCCCTTTTGGGCCTTCCCATTTTCCTTTTAGAGAGTTCAACTTGTACCAACTCACTCCGAACCAGCACAAAGTCTTCATTACAGATGACCAAACCATTTAAATCTACTTTCCCTCGTCTTATTACCTATCTGTGATACTCCTAAAATCCCTTGAATGCAATCATTTCAAATTCTATACACACTACAGTAATAAGGTACGTTAAATTATTTCTCAGCATAATAGTTAGCTCCTCTTGGGCCGAAAGCTATGGTTCCCCATCAGTACAGGCCTGGTAAAAGGATCACATTCAAACTACAAAACTGCAGGTTCCAGATGGAAGAACATCACCTTTGGCCAATGACACTCAAGAATCAGGTAATAGATATCAGGGGGGAAAAATCAGGTTGAATATTATGTACAACATATTCTTCCGGGATGCCCTATATCGGACATTAACTCCACTCTACAAAGGGCGAAGTCATACCAAGATGCCCTAGCGAACCCCTCCGTAGTGAAAGGAACAGCGACTACCCAAACAGCCACCGACAATGCAGGAGAAAGGAAGAAGGATTTAATTAATACCAAGGAAGCATACAAGATCACGATCAATGCTGAGCGCATAGCTCAATCCAAGAAGGAACTGCAAGATTCCGTGGTTCTGATCACGAGAGAAGGGGTTTCTCTTCCCCAGGTCAAGCAATGGATAAACAGCGTTTGCCAAATCCGACCTGCTCAATTCTCTATCAGGCCAATAGGGTATAATGAACTCTGGATAAAGCTCACACCGGGACTGAACCCGAACACCCTCAGAATAGCAGGAGCTCTTCATAACGACGGACCTGTTCGATCAGTCCTCAGCTGGGACGAATTTTCCATCTTCGGATACGAGGAGATGTGGATCCTAATTTGGGGGATTCCGTTAGAACTTTGGTACAGCGAATTCTTCATTCAAGTGGCGAAAGAGTTAGGGCAACTGCTAGAGTTAGACCAAAAAATAAAACTCGGGGAGGAGATGGCCGTTGCTAGGATGATGATCAGAAGGAAGAAAGGTGTTATCACCCCTCCTCAGATCATGGTCATAGCTGAAGGCAAGGAGATCCCTCTCCCAATTCAGCAGGAGGAGAAATCCTCCCATTCCCCAAGATGGGGAGACTTATGGCGAGCCAGGGAACTTCCAGCAGCCTCCGACATCCTCACCGGTGTGGTGCACGAAGGTTCTCCCCCTCAGTACTCCCGCAGAGCACCGGATGCTATGTCAGCGTCGCAGCAAGTGGCTTTTAATGCCTCCACCTGCCATCTCTCTTCACGTCAGACACGTGGAGCCCTCACTCCCGCTCATCAAGCTAGAGGAGTTGCACACGTGACAGGTGGCACGACCTTTTCTCCTCGAGCGGCGCCCCCGCCAGTTCATATCTCTGAGATCAACCGTCCATCGGGCAGGAATGAAGACGAGAGGTGGGCACGTAGCCACATCTCGGCAGACGTGCCAATGAAAGATCACGAACCCCCGGGGGCCCATTTGCGCAATTTGGATACCGGACCCGAGTCCGATATATCTCCTCGTTCGGGGCCAGGTCTCGTGGATCCGTCGGGTATTTTAAAATATCCTTCGGGTCTGACGGGTTTCGGATCCGTGGTCACAGACCCAATAGGTCTTAACTTATATCACCCGACAGACATTACCCAACCCCCTCCAACTTTCACCGACGCTCTAATTCTTCATCCAGGCGCCTACGGAGAACCGATTCAATACGAAGAACACCATCAGCGGGACCAACTACTACCACAGCCACATACTGATCCAAGGATGATGATCTCGGGAGTAGAAATTAATCAAGGCTCTTTCTACTCAGAGAACCCGCCTACGCAGAACTCCGTTCCCTCGTCTCCCGTGTCCTCAGCTACCCAGTGGTCCGACCATGGCCTCCTTGATCTATTCCAGGAACATCCAGATCTTGAGGTAATAGATGCGGAACCTTTACAGACCAGAGGGGGCGTGACGTTGACTTGCAAGGAAGAAAACTCCCAGCAACTGAAAAGGGTTAGATGTGAAGTAGAAATTGAGAAGATTCCTCACAAGAAATGGATAAAAGACACTATGGGACACGTGGGCAAAGCTCTTGGACTTTCCTTCGGGGATTGCCCGAAGGACTTCTTAGCGTTATTCCAACGTGTTGAAACAAGTGGCAGACCTCTCGCAGAGCACAGATCCCCCATGATGCGAAGATCAATGCCAACTTCCAACAAGTTAGTGCGGAATAATCGCAGCAATAGGGAATTGCACAACTTAATTACAGGACAGGGACTTTCGGCTACTCCTTCGAAAAGGAACTCCTGCCAGGGTACTCGAGGAAGCTATGTTCCCAAATGAAGCTGCTCTCTTGGAATGTCCGAGGGGTGGGGTCCAAACAGAAAAGATGCATCATCAAGGACACCTGCGACAAATATAAACCTGATATTATCTGCTTTCAAGAAACCAAGTGCCCCAACTTCAACGATAGACTGATGGGTTCTCTCTGGCGGGCCGCAGATGTGAGTTGGGTGGCTAAAGATTCTACGAGTAGTGCAGGAGGTATTATTGTTGCCTAGAAGAATTCAGCATGGCAGATTCTCAACAGCTGGACAGGAAATTTCTCTGTTTCGGTTATCCTTCAGGACATTTCGTCTGGATTCACTTGTTGTTTTTCCTCTATTTATGGGCCGAGTCAAGACGGGGACAGAAAAGCTTTCTGAGAAGAACTTTCCCTCTCCAGGCAGAATTTCACAGGTGCATGCTGTATAGCCGGGGACTTCAATATTGTCAGGAATAGTCAGGAAAAATCACACGGCAGATCAAATACCCCAGCCATGAAGCAGTTTTCTGATTGGATCGAAGAAGAGGAACTAGTCGATCTTCTCCTTCTTAGTGCTAAATTTACTTGGTCCAATGGGAGAGAGTCCCCTACAATGTGCAGGTTGGATAGGTTTCTTATCTCCCCCGACTGGTTAGATCAGTTCCCTTCTTCCTCTCAGTCCGTGCTTCCCAGAACTACTTCCGATCACAACCCAATATCCCTGGAAGTGGTGGAGCAGAACTGGGGTCCAAAACCTTTTCGTTTCGAGCTCTCGTGGCTTTCTATCAAGGGGTTTAACACCAAGATTGTTGATTGGTGGAAAGGCTTCAAGATCCAAGGCAATGCGGACTTTATATTGTCAGTCAAATTGAAGATGTTGAAGAAAGAGCTAAAAGAGTGGCACAAGAGTGATATGCATAATAGAGACCTCGACCATTCTAAGCTTCTAACCGACCTGTCTGTCTTAGATACTCAAATGGAATTAGGGGGCTTTTCTCCTGATTTGCAGGCCACAAGGATAGAACTGATTCAGGAAATCGCTAACAGAATTATTCAAAAAGAAATCTCCTGGAAACAAAAGGCGCGCTTGACTTGGCTAAAGGAAGGGGACAGAAATACTCGTTTCTTCCATGAGACGGCAAACTAGCACGCGACAAATAATAGAATCAATAGTATCTTGCTGGAAGGGATTCGATTTGAGGACAAAGACGATATCTCGGACATTATGATTTCCTACTTCACCTCGCTCCTCAATGGAAATCAGTGGCACAGACCCAAGCTGGATGGTATACATTTTAGTGTGATATCGGAAGATGAAGTGTCCTCCCTTGAAGCCCCATTCTCGAAAGAAGAGATTAAGAGAGCCATAGATGATCTAGGAGCTGATAAAGCCCCAGGGCCGGATGGATTCCCGATTGCGTTCTTTACTCACTTCTGGGAAGTGATCAAAGCAGATGTCATACACTTTTTCAAAGATTTCCACCTGAAAGGAAAGATTTCTACCAGCCTAGGGGCAACTTTCGTCGCGTTGATCCCGAAGTTGGCAGGAGCAGCGTCCCCCAAGGACTTCAGACCCATCAGTTTGGTGGGGGGCCCTTACAAGATCCTGGCTAAGGTTTTGGCTACTCGCATGGCGAAGGTTATAGGGAAGTTAGTATCAGAAAATCAATGTGCTTTCATTGCTGGAAGACAGATTGTAGACGTAGCTCTAAGTGCTAATGAAATTCTAGACTCTTGCGCAAGATCAAGCCAGAAGCATATTGCTTGCAAATTGGACATCGAAAAAGCCTACGATCATGTTGATTGGGGCTTCCTTCAATACTTGTTAAAGTGCATGGGGTTCGAGGTCAAATGGAGAGACTGGATGAGAGAATATACAGGATCAGCCCCACTATTCTATTTTACTTCATGGCTCTCCTAAAGGCTTCTTCAAAAGTAACAGAGGTCTCAGGCAGGGTGACCCTCTCTCCCCTTTCTTATTTTTGTTAACAGGAGAGGCTTTCTCAAGAATGCTTTCGAAGGGGCAAGAGGAAGGTCTTCTAGGTGGGATCGAAATCAATGGCCTGACACGTCCTATCACCCACATCCAATATGCGGATGATTCCCTTATTTTTTCTGAAGCGTTGTATGAGAAGGTGGTCAACCTGGGCACCACTATCCGCTGTTTTCAAGCTATTTCCGGCCTAAGAGTGAATATGACAAAATCAAAGATCTTTGGGATTAACATGGAAAGCGACGAGGTCAACAGACTCGCTTCATCTCTTGGCTGCTCCGCAGAGTCGCTCCCTTCTTCATTCGTGGGCTTACCGCTTTGCATCAGAAAACCTCCTACGTCTTCTTAGGAAAAAGTCATCTGCAGATTTCAATCTGTTCTCTCCAGATGGAAGAGTCGTTATTTGTCTCTTGGCGGGCGTCTCACGTTAATTAAAGCCGCTCTCTCAAATCTCCCCATGTATTATATGTCTCTCCTGAAATGCCCGGTTACGGTTAGAATGTCGATCGACAAATTGAGACGTGACTTCCTTTGGCAAGGCAAGGAAACAGGCAAGAAATTCCACCTCCTTAACTGGTCGGAGGTCCGCACCCAGTTGTCCCATGGTGGAGCAGGGGTTAAAGACCTAAAAGCTATGAACAAAGCTCTCCTTGGAAAGTGGATCTGGAGGCTGGGGCAGAAGAAGGTGGTCTCTGGAGCTCTATAATTAGGGGCAAATACGGCAACACTTCTGATGGTTGGTGGGTGAAAGACTTACCGTCAAACAAAGTTACGCACATATGGCGGGATATTATGAGAATGAAAAAGGAAGTTCTCCCTAACATTGGTTATATCCTCGGCAATGGTAAAAAAATCCGCTTCTGGGACGATGTCTGGATAGGAGACCAACAATTAAAACTCAGATTCCCCCTCTCCTATCGGATCACGACGGCTAAGAACAAACTTGTTGTTGATTTCCTCCACGTCAATGGGGGGAAATTCGTTTGGAATGTCAACTGCAGAAGAAGCTTATATGACTTGGAGATTTCGGAATACACAGGTCTCTTAGAATGCCTTCATTATTCAGCTCCTTCTACTTCCTCAGAAGACGAATTATATTGGAAACTACAAAAATCGTCCTGCTTCTCAGTCCGCTCTCTCTATAATCAGTTACGCAAGCTAGAATCTGTGTCGCAATTCAACCACTCTTTCATATGGAATTATGAGGCCCCTCCTAAAATTCTGGTGTTTGGATGGCTGGTAGGGAAAAAGAAAATTCTGACAATCGACAAGCTCAAGAAGAAAGGTATGATCATCCCGAATATATGCCTATGTTGTATGCAATCAGGAGAGATTGTGGATCATCTGCTGTTGCACTGTCAGTTTGTCCATTCCATCTGGGCTGAGTTTATGAACTCTTTTAACATATCTTGGTGTTTCCCGGGAGAGGTAGATCAGTTCCTTCTTGCGTGGCAAGGGATGTACTTGGGTAAGACGAAAACCACAATCTGGAGAATGGCAGTCCTTGCAGTGTGGTGGTCTGTGTGGAGGCAAAGAAACAATAGATGCTTTAGAAACCTTTCTAGCGCAACCGGATTCGTGGCGTCTTCGGCTAAGCGTCTCATCATCGAATGGGCTCTGAATGTTAAGGACCTATCGAGTCAGGACTTCTATTTTTTGGGCATGTAATCTAAGGACTGCTTTCTCAGCAGCCTCCCCTCTTGTTTTCTCTGTTCTCTTTTTCTTAATGAAATCTTCTCATCTTTCAAAAAAAAAAACATATTCTTCCGTTTTCCATGATTTTTCTTTCCTGAGAAACAAAACTCTCTTCATATCATTCTATGTATATCACATATCGTCAATATGTATGTCTAGGAGCCAGCAAACATTGATATTTAACTTTATACGTAATGCACAGTTTCCCAAAAATAAGATAAAAATAAGTGTATACCTTTGGCCCAATCAGCACATTTAAGAGTATGCACTCTTAGCAAATCAATAATACATTCGAAGTACGTAATTTGCAGTTTCAACAATGGGCAATCATAATCATAGCAATCCTTCTTGTTACCATGGAGAATATTCAACTCGACATTATTGCACCCAAATCACAAGAATTTTATATATACAAGAATATATGTAAATGGAAACTAAGGGTCATAATTACAACATACCTTGCTTGGTTGATGCAGCATTTTGATTCTCCTAGCCTCTTGAACCTCCTTCATTAATTCTTCCAAGTCCTAAGCATTTGAAACAGAAACTACAAAATCATCAGCATAGAAAAAAGGGAGTATGTAGAATATCTGAACAAACCAATCTTCATATGAAAGACCATATAATAGGATCCTAAAGCTAATGGAGAATGAGGTCCAAGGTCCTATAAAATAAAAAATAGAAATCATAAATTCACAGGGGCTGCAATCCAGAAAACACTTTGCATTATTCCTCTTCATTTCTTTATCTTTTTTATCAATAGTTAACATTACCTAGTAGTCCTCAAAAACAAATTTTTGATCAAGAATGAAGTTGCTTTCTGACATTGAAAATGAGCCAAAAGATTAAAGAAACAACAAAGAATCATAGGAACAGCAAACCAGAAACTGCTATCACATGTATAATGAAAAGACTATAACATTAGCAGACAAACCTGTTTTTCAGAATTTTTTAAAATCTGTTCTTGTTCCAGAAAGGCTTGTTCAACTCTCTGCACTGCCGCTCTAGCATTTTCAATTTCAGCACGAGCAAAAGCCCTTTCCACTTCAACCACTTTTTTGGAATCCTCTGAAGCCTAAAAATAAATAAGACAATGGGAGATCAGTAAACTTCTTTATGAAGGATGATGCAGGACATGAAATTCAAATATGATGTGCAAGATTTTCAAGCTTTAGATCACACTAGTTCAGAAACAATTACACAAAATTCCACATCCCACACAAAAGTTCCAACACTCAATCAAGGGGAATCTTATACGGATCCAGGCCTACACCTACTAGGGCCGGATCAATCAAAATTATACACCAAACAAGAATTAAAAGAGGGAAAATTCATCCACACATGCACAGAAATAATTCCCCAATCCAAGGGGTTCACAAATTTCAATTCGGGGAACCCTAAGGTTGAAGAAAGGGCATGAAACTGGGGTTTTGAGTAATTTAGGGTGAGGGTTAGGGATTTGGGGTGAAAGAGGGGTGAAAGAGAGGAGAGAGACAAACCAACAAAGTACCGCACGTGTGGACAGTAGCAATGGCATAGACACATGTGTGTGTGATCCCGGCGGCGCGTGTGTGGGGCCCACTATTCAGAAAAAGGACACCTTGGCCCTGGTCGGCCAGGAATAGACTCCAAAACCCCCAAATTGCGGCTCAAACCGATGCACGGTTTGTGCATGGTGCTCCGCCGAAGTTCCAACCCTCCTATAGGGCCAAATTCTGAAAATTTGCTATAGATGAGGAAACGTCTGCAAATATTGATGGATTTGCAAATGGAATGCTTATCGAAGAAGAGAAATATGGATGGAAGAAGGTGGGGGCGAATCGGGATATGTGTGGCTTCGCACCGCGGTAGTTAGCCCTTCAAGGAAGGGGGGTTTCACATCCAATTGGATATCCACAACTCAGGAATTTAGATGTGCAGAAAAACGCAAAAAAAAATATTATTCTTCATTAAAAAAAAAAAAAAAGACTACAAGGGGTGCCAATTTATAATAAAACCCTATAACCCAAAACTCACACCATGTGTGCAACCTATCACTTGGAGACGAAGTAATCAAAAACAATAACTAATCAAAGCAATCTAAACTGTCCATGATATTCCTAATAACAATAATAAGCAAAATCCAAAGCAATAGATTAATTAGAATAGTGGGCCACTATCATGAGAACCCATGGTGGGATTCACATGACTATCGTGTCCATTCCAACGAACCAAAACGCGGTCCTCTAACTAGGAGGCCCTCCCTGGACATCGTCATCGATCCAGGTCGATGGTGGGGCCCTCCTCCTCCTTGCGTACATGCGTAGAGGGGCGTGCGTGTGCGCATAATGTCCCCATCAAAGGAACTAAGAGAAGCAAGGACTCCAGCAGATAACCATAAAGTACATCAACTAAGGAAAATTCAATCCAGCATTCAAGAAAGTTGTAGGAAAGAAAAAAGATAAAGACAAAGGATACATAATAAAGTGAATTACAAAGGCCTCCAAAGAAAAAAATGGAGCATGAAATTAAACATTGAATAAGTTGATAGAAAAACACAACAATCACAAATTATCAGAAAAAAAACAAACTCATGGTAAGCTAACAACCACTCAACCAAAACAAAAATAGGAAAAGTGAATTTTGAAATGTGCTCATTAAGATGTAGACAAAGGAGTTCAATGATTGTTTAATGCCACTCTCTTTAAATGTCACAACCCAAAAAGGAGATCCAGGACCCAATATATGACTTGTTAGCAACCAGGCCCAATTTTCCAACTGAGAATAGATACTCCCTACTTAAGAAAGATGACTATTTATCGATGCCCAACTGGAAAAAAAAAAAAAAAAGGTATACAATTATACAAAAGGCAATTGCGTTAGGAATGAATATTATACGATGGTAGACCTGAGAATATTACACTGTTCTCAGGTTTTCAGTGGCAAAAGTGAGCCTACTGAAACGATTGATATGATGGGCCGAACTTGGATGGCACGTACACAAACATCGCTCATATGGGAGAGTCCCTTCAATTCTTGGATCGAAAATAGATAATTACGAAATAAAATACAACAATACTGGACATTCAACCCAAAAAAAGGTCAAAGATTTGATTTCTATGATATTCACTCTGGAAGATCTTTTTAGTGCGTGATGGAACTGTCAATATCAATGGTTTGGATCTCTAAACCACAGGCCCCACTAGTACAAACTGGAAACCCAACCGTACTATAGATATTATCTTTTGGAATAGAGTGACGGGTTGTAACCCATTACACATTTCAAATGACTGTGAACTTTTAAGCAAAAGACAATGATTTCATGATATAAAGAATCATCTCAAAATGATGGAAAAGCTAAAATTCCTAATCTTTCATTTTAATTAAACAAAGCTTGGGAAACTCTAGCCAGAATTATGTTTAATATTGGGATGTACTGGTTTTGAATAATATAAATATTAGAAGAGAGAAGTGAAGGCAACTCACAAGAGTGGAACTTTGAATCATACATTTCGCATGCATGATAATGCTGGGGAGATCAAGGGCATTCATCAAGTGGTCCCACCATGTATGTGTGTGGTCTGAATATGAGGCCAGTGAGGCCATCAGGCATGCCATGCATGTCCAACAAAATGAATGGTCAAAAATAACTTACCAATGACCCAATAGCATATACATGACCCAAATGAGTAGAGCAGTCAGATCATTCCACACTGAAGATATGCAGTGGGTAACCTGATGAACGGACTAGATCTTGCACATATTGGCCTGACTGACTTCAAACTGGAGAGAGTGGGATTCAGTATCCTACTCTAACCAGTAGGCTTGGCAGGCTTTGATCCTAAGCTCATAATACTAGCTATGTTATTCTTCAAATTCCACAAGATGAGTGGTTTTTTTAGTTAAAAGCTTTTTGCTAGATAGGCTGATTATGGGACTGGTGATAGTGAGAATAATGGTGCATTTAATAGATGAAACAGAAAACTGGAAAAATCACGAGCCAAAAGCAATGATATAGATGTCCACAAGTGCCATGACATCACCTGCTTGAGAAGATTTGCCAGCCTTTTCATTTCTGATTTTTCTTTAAGTAGCTCTCCCTCTCTATGAGTCAACTGAACTGCTAAAGCTTCCACCTGTGTAAGTGAGCATATATTGGCACATTGATCATACACCCAAGTGAAAATAGCATAAAAACCATGAAGATGCTAATGTGTAAGAGAATAATAACTGGTATTCTAGTACAGACTGAACCATTTAGAAGAACCTTTACCTATAAGGATCTCATCAGTGCCTAGTCCCACTTTCTACAGCCCACACAACACTTCAGACATATGTAATGTAACATGGACATGAACAGATGAATTGGTTTCCACCGTGGATAGACTACCACTCTACTAGAAGAAAGTAGGTAGCACTTGGAGTCGCCACTAACCAAATTGGACAACCAAGGGTGGTTAGAAACCAACAATCTAGAATTTGCAAAAGATGTTTGAATTTAATAAAAATTGAGGGTCTCTAGCTCGTGTTTTGGAAGTGTACAAAGTAAAGAAATGCTTAAACTGAATAAACAAACTTAGAAGAGAAAGGGGTTAAAGATTAAGAAAACGTGGATGAATGCGAAGGGATGGTCACCGGAGACTTCACTTAATGGTAGCTTCAATCCTAGCTGGGTGGTCTTGCCTTATAATAACTTTTTAAATTCAAAAGGGAATTGGGTAATAGTGGACGATCAGGGAAGTCCTCCTCTGCAGGGGATTTTTTAACCTGGTGCTCAGTACCCAAAAGTTAAGTCGTACTTCTTGGCCACTTAGGATTGGTAAGTTTCTCTTTTCTTTAATGTTGGAGCCATCTTTTGCAATTCAATCTATTTTCTCTTCTTCTTCGACTTTTGCAGGATTTTAGCCAAATGGATAGCTAAGATCTCCTAGAGAGGGAACTCTAACTGTACCTATTAGACTAAGTAAAGAGACACCAGGACAAGACATGAGACTGTGATTCGTACCACCATACGGACCCTTATTTTATTCATTCAAGTGGTTCATACAGTTGGTGAAGACATCAGCAGGTTGATCCTAAGACTGAACAAACGGCGTAGAAATTTCACCGCTAGCAACCTTCTCACGTATGGTTGTCAACTGTAATATACTTGGTTCTCTCATGATAAGCTAGATTGTTGCAATATGACAGTCTGCTTGATTATTACAAAATAACTACATTTGTAGGTTCATTGCAAAACCCATTTCCTACAATAATTTCTTGATCCACATGAGTTCACAAGTGCCATGAGCCATCGCCCAATATTCTGCTTCAACACTTAATCGGGCAACAAAGCTTTACTTTTTACTCTTCCACGTAACCAAATTTCCTCACACAAATGTGCAGTACTCAATGATAGACCATCCATCAGTCGAAGAGCCTACCCAATCTACATCAGAATACCCTATAACTTGAATATGATTATTCCTCTTATATAAAATTCCCTAGCCCGGTGCTCCCTTAAGATTCGCATAATCCAAACAACCGCATCCATGTGATGACATAGAATAACTAACTAGAATCAAAGAAAGTGGCCAAGTTCAATCACCTATTAACCAAAGCAGTCTAACAACCACATCTTCTTTCACAAGCATTTCATCGAACAATTTCTGCACATAACCCACATTATCGTCTCCTTCGATGTTCCATCAAGCAAAAGCGAGACTGCCCTGTATTCCTCATTGGAAGCTCCACTAGGTTGACCACTTGCCGGTTAATGGTGACACTAAAGAAGCGAGCCACTACAAATTGGTGAAAATGGTGTCAAAATGGTGATGGACAGCAACTCGCACTTGGACAACAATCCACCACAAAGCTGGGCTTCTCGAACAACAACAATGGCCATATTTACAACAACAGGAGGCTTATTGCCAAGAATAATGACTAGATGGAACGGAGGACACAACAAAAGGCATCAAGGATGTCAAAGAAGAGGTCAATCATGGAGATCCCTGTGGCTGCATCGATCGACCGAATGGATGAAAATGAAAAAGAAGAACAAACCAAATAGGCAAAATCAACGTGATCTAGCCCACTCTGGTACTATGCAAACAAAATTAAAAATTAAAAATACGAACTATTTATATTAAAATAATGGAAGGGACCTTCATACTCTACCAAGTGCACAAGGTGCGACACTTGATTACACAAACTCCTACTTGAGTAGATAACTTGAGCCCCTTCATGCAGATAAGGAAGAACAAACCAAAGAGGCAAAATCAACATGATCAAGCCCACTCTAGTACTATGAGAACAAATTTATAAATGAAAAATACAAACTATTTATATTAAAATAATGGAAGGGACCTTCATACTCGACCAAGTGCACAAGGTAGAGTATGAAGGTTCCTTACATCATTTTAATATAATGGATTGTTGTTCATATTTTCTCTAACTATTAGTTCTTCTCATACATGTATGGCCCACCTGACATGTGGGCTGCCCTGATTTTTTGAGGCCAGGGCATAATCACAAGGGAACCCACCTGACAAGTGACACAGACCTCACACACCGTATGGCACATTGACATGTCTGCTAGGAATCACCTCCTCTCTCGTGCAAGTCGTCTTCGCACTAAAATTCCTCCAATGTGAAGTTGAGTTTCATTTGCCATTGGATGTCCCTTTTTATCATAAAAGTAAACTTCATAGGTGATTATCAACATTAAAAGGCATCCCAAACAATAAATTCATGTTGCATATTTACACTAATATATTGAGCTATTGGAACAACAACACCACAATCTAACTGTTTTAAATGCATTGTCTGTGGCATGGAGACAGTTAAAGGCAATGGCTCCTAACACTATACGAATGAGAAAATAAAATTATAGAAGACCGACCATAGAGATAGCTTCCTCCACATCATCCTGGTTTCGACCAGCCACACGGCCTTTCAGTGATTCTAGAACATCCCTGAGCTTTTTAAGAAGGGCATGCCGCTCCAAGGAAGCTGCCTTTCTAAACTTAGCCTGAAATAGCGATCAAGAACGAACTAAAACTCACTGAAGAATACCCATAACACAGGCTGAGTTCAAATGCAAAAGTGAACTGAATTGTAAAAATATAGCTTAATCAAGAGGAAATGAGAAAAGTTAATGATGTTTCCAAGTATTCATGATGAGGAAGTAGCCCTCAAACTACAATTGTGAAGAAATGCAAGTGCCATTTGGAGCCGAGACCCTCAAATGAAAGAAAGAAGGAAACTACAATTTGGTCACTTCCACCTTATTAAACTATTCAATTTTACAATAAATCAAAGGGCCCGATTGATAAGTGGAAACCCATGGAAAAAGAAAGTAAAAGTGTAATCATTATTGTTTTCTCTTGTTTGATCTGCAAAAAGGATCATTGATTCCTAATGTAATCATTACACTTTTCCATTTCCACAATTTTCAAGCACAAAATCCAAGGTTACCCTTGTGAGATGAAGTGGAGATTTCCACTTGCAAATCAAAAACCCACTTAAATTGGAATCCATTCCTTCCTCAATGGCACCTAAGGAAATAGTGATTATAAATTCCTTTATTTTCCCATGGATTATCGCTTATCAAACAACCCCTAAATGCGCCACAAAAGATGTGCATCTGAACCTTAATAGAAGTACACAAATTTATCCAGCACAAACCTCGTCAGACAACTCAGCAGCAACAGCCAACCCTTTCTCGAACTTACGAGCAAGGTCACGCACTGACAGACGCTTTTGCTGCTCTAGCAACTGAGCAGTTTCCTGTGCAACAACCTCCTTCATGGACAATACTTCTGTACCCTCATTTGCTTCAACAATTCGATTGTTAGCTCCTATCTTATAATCTGGAAAACCATTCGAAATAAAGCTCACATCGGTTGACACCGACAGAACGGCCTCTTGCTGCATCGTGTCTCCAAAATCACGGCTTACCCTCGTCATCAACCCAAACTAAATATGCCTGTTCATCACCAATAACAACAATAGTAGTAACTCACACCTCTAAACAAACAAACGCACACACCTGTAAAGATGTACGGAAATACATGCATAAACATAAAAGTATTAAAGATTCACACACACAAAGAAGTAATGGAAATACATGCATAAACCCAGAAGTATCAAAGATTGATACTATAACAGTGTATGATATCCATTGCATAAAATCAGAAAACAACTCGCTTTCTCCACAATGCAAATTATAAAAGTAGAAACTCCACCAATGGGAACAACTGAAGTGTACTTAGAGTACACATGCATGCAATACACATGCTGTGTATGGTTTACTCTGTTTTGGGGTGTTTTGGTCTGGAGTCTATGTAATAAGGGCAGTTTTATCTTTTCCTAGCCCATTATAATGGAACTGATTGGCCCTAATCCTTCTCTTCTCTGAACACCTCTTCTCCTCTCTTTTGCTGTTTTCTCCTTTTCTATTCTATTTCTTCTTCTCCATCTTCCACAGCCTATGTAACATACAATTTCTACAGAAATAACAACAGAAACCCACACCTCTGCACCTTAGGCTAGTAGATAATGGGCCCCGCAAAATAAAAATAAACAAAGGCCCAGTTTTCCAACAACTTGAGAAAAAAACAGATTAAACTAATCAGTAATGACTGGAATACACGCCCAATAATCTAAATTAAAGAAGCAGAAGGGAGCACAAAAAGAAAAAGAGGCATGCAAACCCAAAAGTATGAGATTTCATACTGTAACAACAGCTTATGATGTCGGCCACACTAAATAATAAAGATGAAATAAAAAAGAAAGAGGGAGGCTCCCTCTTTCAACAACATAAAAGGGAGAAAAAGAGAGAGATCTCCATCACTATCAACTACAGTATATCCCCATGCCTAGTTTAAAATAATAGAAAACAAAATGCAGCCAAAGTATCAATTATTACTACCATAACTGTGGCCTATGATGATGTCAATCATAGACCAATGACACAAAATTATAAAAGACCCACCTTTTTGACAAAATAAGAAAATAGGAACCCCACATTATTTCTACAATTTACACACTACCAATAAACATTGTGACATAAAAATAAAAGGTGAACCATTTTGACAACATGAAAAGATAATCAATCTGCTGAGACTACATGCAACATCAACACTCAAATTTCAAAAAAAAAACAAAACAAAACAAAAATAAAACAAAAAACAAAACAAAAAACGAGAGAGAGAGAGAGAGAGAGAGAGAGAGAATCTGAATGAAGAAACATGTACATAAAGAGAATGTATATAAAGGATAGTGCATCAAGAGGCAAGTAGGCAACAAGCACGGGAGAGACTGAAGCGGGAATTCCTGGCACACATTGCTGGCATGCCACATGCACAGGATCAAGCCCATTCATCAAGAGGCCCAAGATCAAGATCCATCCATCGGGAGGGCCACACATGTACATTGAACAGACCATCAGTCCTCATTTTTCTAACCTTCCATTTTCCTCATACATGAGGAGCCATCCTGATCAATGGACCATTTCCTACCAGTACCAGGATATGTCCATGGTGGGGCCCACCTGACAAGTGGCCCAAAACCAGCACAGTGATGCCACATATGCTTTGAATTGCCTCTTCAACTCCTCATACAATAAAAAATAATAATAATAAATAAACAGGCATCAAAGATCAGACACCAACTACTTGCAAATAAAAACTGAAAGGGGGAAAAAGCTTATATTTTGACATTGCAGAAAAAACTCCATTAACAATGATCTTTCACTCGTCCACCAGCTGTATCATCCACGCTTCGACAAGAAATTCAAACATCTCTTTCAAAATTTTTTAAAAAAAAAACACTTAAAATCAAAAAAGGCTGAAACAGAGAACCCAAGAAATCTTTATTGTAATACATCAACAAAGATTGATTCAACGCACATAATAAATGATGTAATTGTTTAAATTAATTATGGATCCGATTTCCAACATCCAAAAACCCTTTACATGTGACCCATCAAAAAGATCCAGACAGTTCATCATGCGTGCGACACCATGGAGAGCCTATAGATAATCAAACTGATCAGACAATCCTAGTTCTTAACTGTCCAATCAGTGGCCCACATATACCCACTATAACAGAAGAAGGAAAAATAAATAAAACTAAGTAATGGTTCGCTCTCAACTTGAAACAGTGAGAATGATCTTTGACCTACGAATCACCCATCATAGTGCCCAACCTGATGATCCATCCTAACGTCTTCCACTGTTCAACACGGAATCCCATGTTCATTGCCTACACTATTCAAACCGAGGGTACATAAACCTTCCGCGGTGGGGTGGGGATCCCAACATGAACTCCAAAATGGGATTTTTAAAGTCCCATTTTTGAAGATGAGTGTTGGGAATCCCGCCCATGGGATATCCAATTGCAACAACCTCCAGCTCTACCCACTGAATTATCCACAATTCAACATAGAATCACTAAAAATCCAAAAACAGCAAAAACAAAAATAACCCAAGAATTTTTTCTCTCAAGGGCACATCAACAGACTGATTCAAATCACATAATAAATTCTGCAATTTCCTTATACAATTTAGGATACTGCATCCAACATCCAAAAACCTATATACATGATCGAAAAAAGCTCCAGACCATTCATCAATTGGCGCTTACCATAGACACAGCATAATTTAAATTTAAAAATTTTTAAATAAAATTAAATTAAATTTTAAAAAATTTTAAAAAAATTTTAAAAAAAACTGACCAGACAATCCTATTTGTCCGACGACAACAAAACAGCCAAACTGACCCTTAACCATCTGTATCGTCCATCCATCATAGGGCCAGCCAAATGAACCGTCCCGATTTCTTCCGCTACCGCAACCCGCGGTTTCGGATTCTACAGACGCAGAACCCCGCAAACCGCCACATCGACAGCTCAGGCAGACGATAAACACAGGCGGGAATCCCGACGCGCGTTCCAAAATGCCATTTTTTGGAATCCCGTTTTGGATGGAAGTGCGTCGGGAATCCCGCCGGCGGCGGAGTGCACGGAAGGTGGAGCCCAAGGAAACTAGAAATGCATCATTAGTAACCCATAAAACCCCAATTATGAGAGCCTTGACTTTCTCTGAAATCTCGCAAAAATCATTTAAAATCTCTGGAAAAGTTGGTAATATTTACGAGAGTGCCATCGCGAGAGCTAGAGAAGAAGAATCCGAAGAAAAGAGGGAAGCTTTTACTCACCGATTTTCAGAGAAGTTGGATTACTTTACTTTTTGGATTCTTCTACAGCAGAACTTCGATTTGAGATTGGAATTTGAAGAGAGTCTGCTTTTTTCAAAAACCCAAAAAGAGAAGAAAAGCCGCCCTTTCTCTCTCTCTCTCTCTCCGTCTCTCTCCACTCATAAATGCGTCTGCTTAAATCCTACGTAGACGACTAGTAGCGTATTCCTCGGGAGCATTTGAATTTGTAGAGAGTCCGGATCCCCCATAGAGCACGAATTGCCTGTGCCCGTCGGAAGCTATTTGGGGCCCACAGAAATTGCTATGAGAAATCCACACCGTGCATCGGTTTCTCAAGATCATTACAAGATAGAAATTTTAAAAAAAATCCAAAACTTAGGTGGGCCACGTGACAGGGAACATAAGAGATTGAACACTCACCATTGGAAGCTTTTTGAGGGCCACAGAAGCTTAAGATCACGATGATATTTGTGATTATAGTTCATCCCAGTATTAATAACCTTATGAACGGTTTGGATGGCATATAAGCATAGTGGTCCTGCTCCATGAAGGTTTCAACGGTGGATATTTCTGTTCTCACTGTTTGTTGTTGTGTGGCCCACCTGATTTTAGGATTCCTACCTTACTTAGAGCTATAGAAAACGATGGATGGAGTGGATTTCTCACAGGCATCTTTTTGGGCCCCACATAGCTTTAGGCAATTCAGGTCTCCACTACAAAGCTGTGTAGGTTCAGCCTAAAAGCCATGTGTGGGCCCATCGTGATTTTCGAATGGCATCCAATCCGTCCATCATGCGTGTAGCCCTCAGTTTTGCATTGGATGAGGAAAATGAAGTGGGCCATACCACAAGAAAAGTGGGGATGAAGACACCCACAAGTAAGGGCTTGTTTGGACAGACAGATTGGATAGGATTGGACGGTATTAGAGTGGATTGCATGGATTTCAAGGTAATAATAGTTGCATCAGTAGATTGGTGCAAGATGCATGGGATTATATATTTTAGAATTGTTATATTTGATCTGTTTGGCACGCCTAGCCAATCCCCAGATTAAACCTTCCAACTCCTTTCATTCCCTGATCTAAACACGTTCCATGCAATTTTTAAGGGATTAGTGTGGATTGGATGGAATTTAAAGGTAATGATGATGATGTCAGTGATTACCTTAAGAACCATGGGATTGCTATATCCCGGGATCAAGATCCCGTGTCTGTTTGGCCCACCTGGCCAATCCCAAGATCTATCTTCCAATCCCTTCCAATCCCATCCAATCTACCCGTTAAAACAGGCCCTAAAAACCTTGTGTATGTTTTTTCATGTGCCACTGCCATCTAGACCGTTCAGAATAAGTGGCCCAGCAGGATGAACGGTGGCCACAAGAATCAGACCATTCCATAATTCAGGTGGGCCATACCACGTGACTTGGGAGGTTTTAGGTATGATGTTACGTGGTGTGGTCTCCATGAATTACGGATCGGCCTGATTTGTGGAACGTACGAAGAACGTGAGAGTGATGCAAGTGAAGGACGGATTGGATGTCACGCAAACTTTACTGTGGGCCCCAAGGGAAGGATTAACCTGCATCATTTGTAAATGTGTTAGGCTCCTGTGTTAGTTTAGCACCATCTTTGAAATGGCGATGGCTCATCCTCTGCACACGTGGCACTGATGTGCCACAATCTAGACCATCCAAATTATGATTCCAATCATACCTAACATGGCACTGACCAAGAAAATCTAACCATACAATTAATGTATATGAAATGGGTGGTTAAGGATGAAGTAGCGATTGGTCCAAATTTGAAGTAAAAATCCGATGGTTAACATAATCTTCTTGGTCCAAGAATACACCATCTACAGTTGGATCCATCTTATGGACGGTCGGTAATGTCGTGAAACCATTACACGTGTGCATTTGAGAGCCACCACCACTTTTTATACGACACTAGACTAACACAGGAATCTAGACCCTAGAGTTTTGAATTTAGGGCTGTACGCGAAACCGAGTTAGCTCGGTTGGCTCAGTTGACTCAGCTCGAAAAAGCTCATTTGACTCTGTTCGAAATTAAATTCGAGTTGAGTTGAGCTGATTTATTTAGCTCAAAAAATTTTCTAATCAAGTTTGAGTTTGCTCGAGCTTGACTCGGGTCATATCAAACCCCAACTTGAATTGAACTCGAATCGAACCAATTTAGTGATCCAGTTACTTTGGTATTGATGTTGCTCAAAAAGTGTCCGATGAAATGACTCAATAAAGTGTCAATGGGTGGTAAAAAAGAAATTTTTATGAAACAAATACCATTTTTCTTAATTTTGATGTTGCATATGAAGTGTTTGATAAAATATATGTAAAACTCATGCTGTTATTTTACATACAGTGAAAATTTAAAGGTTCAGTTTACATGTTTGGGAAAATGCAGCACGGGCAAACTCAGCTCAATCTTGGTTCCAACTCGGCTCAAATTAGCCTAAGTTGTCAAACCCTGAGCTGGCCAGTCATGCTCAAGGACTGAGCTGAGCTGAGTTCAAGCTAGGGTCAGCTATTGGCCCAGCCAAGTTGAGTTGTGCCCGGTTCAAATCGTGTACACTTCTAGTTTTGATATGAACCACAATTTTTAGACTCAGTGATTCGGGTCAACTCGTTCGGCCTCAACTCACGACTCACGCGAGTCAGTGTGACTCAGGGACTTGTAATATCAAACTGATGTTTAAACGAGTCCCCACGATTTTTAAATCGGCCACAGCTTGAATGGTCAGGATTGTCTCGTCGAGGCAGCCTTTCGATGAGTAACCAATCAACGGTTACGATTTTTTCATGATACCTGGTTGAGTAAGTTCGTGAATTTTGTAATATGGGTCCCATAGAATGGGATCCATCAGTGCGACGATCAGAGGCTAATGAAGTTACTAACCGTTAAAAAAATGGCACCGTGGCTGTGAAAAGCAAATGATTGAACGGTTAGGATTTTCCTGATATTACAATTTGAACCCACCTCTACTAACCGTACAAGTCGTCATCATTTTAACGGTTTCGATCATCCACAGTCCAACGTGCGATCGTCTCTTGAACGGCTTCCTGATCTCGAAGACAACGAATTCCAGTGCTCACGAGGAGTGCCTGAATTTTTCCAGATATAAATTCGATCTTGGCGGGTAGGCCGGCAAAGTACCTTTATAGAATTACCATCAGGCTGTTGAGAATATTACGAAAGTACCATTTTATAATTAGGTTTGGTGAAAGTTCACCACCAGGTTTTTTTATCTTCAGAGTCTCATCAGTCATCACCACCGTACACGTGGCATAAATTTTACAAAAAACAGAATATCCAAATAGCATTCGGATAGGATGGGGCAATCAGAGGTGGGACTGCAAGATGGACTGTCCATATCAATGCTTATACCTCTCAATTATAATGAATAGAGATTAAATGTTTCCTACGTCACTCATCCAACGGTCATGATCATTTGTGGGCCCATGTGATAAACAAAATGCAACAACATTAGAATTCTCTAGTATGTTTAATACAAACGACTCATTTCCAAGACCACCAATCCAATGTTTAGGATTATATTATCAAATTGGAGAGATGAAATATTAAAGAGATGTTCACGTTGTCAACTGACTTAAACGTCTCCAATAGGTTCAACATGGGCCATCCATTTTTTTAACCATTAAATTATAAGTAGGATTATCTGATCAAAACGCTTTGAGAAGCAAAGGCTACCAAACGTGACTACCGTATGGGGGACATTTGGCGTTATACCTGTAACTCTCTAACGTACTTAATATGGAGCACCCATTCTCTAACCACTGATCTCATGAGACCTAGACGAAGGGAAAACACTTATATCAAGATATCCAAAAATGAGTGTGAAAGATACCTCCTTAAACACTATGGTCTTGATATCAACTCCCTAGAGGGGGTGGCTAACAGTGAAGTGAACTAACATTGGGTGTACTCACAAGCAAACTATAAAAAAAAAAATATATCGAAAATGATTGTGCACATGAAAAGTCATCAAGTCATCAATCGGTGGGTAGGGGTGTACATCAAGTCGAATCAAGTGGAGCTGGCCTCACTCAACTAGGCTCCGGCCACTAGCTAACCTCAGCTTAAACTGGGCTCAGCTTGGTGCTTGAGTCTGTCTAGCCAGCTCGGCTCGGTTTAGTCAGCAGCTCAGGCCGAGCTCGAGCCGAGTTCACCATTGAGGCATTTTCACAAACACCTAGACTGCAACATTAAAATCTCACATTGTTTTACAAATAGAAGCAATGGCTTTATAGGTATTTTATCAAACATCTTATGAGCAACATAAAAATCAAGAAAAAAAGGGTATTTGTTTTATGTACATACCTTCCTTGCCACCAGCCACATTTCATCGAGTCATTTCATCAAACACTTGGTGAGCAACATCAATAGCAAAGTAACCGAGTCACCGAACTAGTTCAAACCGAGATGTACGGCTTTAGTAAAACACATATATATCACGTGAGCCAACAATGCACTGCCGGTAGCCCCCTCGCAACACACGTTGTTAGTACCAATCCACATCCCAAATTCTCTGCACGCAACGGATTGTCACTGGGCAATGGCCAGTGGTCGATGCTCCGTGGGCTCCACCATGATGTATGTGTTTTATCTATGCCGTCCACCTATTCTTAAATATAATTTAAAACTTTGGCCAGTGGTCGGTCCCGGATTTAAAACTTTGGTGGGCCACTTAGTAAAGAGAGACGCAAATTAAGGGAGGAAACTATTTTCTTTTGCTATGGCTTACCATAGTTTTGAATCAAGGTAAAAGTCAAGCTTGGAGGTTTTCTTGGGGTGCTGCATCAGGAAGTTTTTAATGATGGGCATTCAATCGCCACTATTTTTCTTGTGGTGTGATCCAATCGGGATTTGGATTTCCTTCATTTTCAGGCTAGTAATCTATAATAATATGAAAAATAAAATAAAAATAAAAATAAAATAGAAGTACGGCTTCAATAAAACACATATATATCATTCAGGCCAACAGTGCACTGTCAGTAGCCCCCTCGCAACGCACGCTGTTAGTACCAATCCACATCCTAGATTATGCACGCAACGGATTGTCATTGGGGAATGGCCAGTGGTTGGTGCTCCGTGAGCTCCACCATGATGTATGTGTTTTATCTATGCTGTCCACCTATTCCTAAATATAATTTTATGATATGAGCCTAATGTGGTTGATCAAAATTTCAAGTGGACAGCACAGTGTTGATTGAACACCCAAAAAACTTCACGGGGCCACAAAGTTTTCGATCGAGCTGATATATATTTTTTGCCTTCATCAAAGTCTAATCAACAGGTTAGATGTCAAATAACCATTTTACTGGCCCTTTCTGTGGGGCCCTCCTTGATGTATTTATTGTATATTCATGGTGTACATCAGTGACCTCAAAAAAGATTTAAATCCATTCATCATTAAAATTTTGATACAGGCCACAAATGTTTTAGATCAAGTTGATATTTGTTTAACCTTTATCGAGGTTGGTGTGACTTTATTAAGAAGTTGGATGGCAAATAAACATCACGATGAACACTAGTAAATTTTTAATAGTGGGACATTTAATCATTACTGTTTCTTCTAAGTTGGTCCACCTGTAAAATGATATGAAAAAACAGGTGAGCCGCATGGATTTACAATCCACACATCAAAAGTGTGCCCCGTGGTAGGGGACGCAACGTCTTGGGTGAGGCCAGGGCTGCACTGAATCCGCTCCCCTTTTTATCAGTGGCCAATCAATGGCTGGGCATGTAGGATGCCTGGTTTGGATCATCACGACCCTATGACACATCTATGATATATGATATAGAGGTACTATGGAAAGCACTACCTGCCCTCAGCAACTTTCAGGTGCTGATGATGAATTGGAAAGATCCGGACGCGAGTTCCCTACTTTCCTGCACCACATACACCTGTGGAGGCCACCGTAATGTAGGTGGAAAATATAAAATCCAATCAATTCATCAGTTTCTAAAGCTTACAATATGACAGGAATCAAATTTTTAGACAGATCCAAAACTCAGGTGGACCATTCGACAGAAAAAGCGAGAATGGAAATGTCCACCGTTGAAACCTTCATGGAGCCAACGATGATGTTTATATGCCGTCCAAACCGTTCATAAGGTTACTAAATCTACCACAAATAGCAGGCAGAAATCTCATCCTGGTCTGATACTTCTGTGATCCCACTAAGATTTCAATAGTGGTCGTTGAATATCCACTGTTTCTTGTCTGTGGCCCACATTAGCTTTTGATAAGATTAATTTTTGGGCTTCTGTTCTATTGTGATCTTTAAAAGATGATGAACGGAGTGGATTGGTCAAGGAATATATCTGTTGGGCACACCTAGCTTCCGAACTTGGTGTGGGCAGGGAAAGGCAAATCTATCTTTACTTACTCTTGCTCGTTCTGGTGGTATACTCCCAGGAGTTTTAACGCCTGATCAAGGGTACGAGTATTCACTGGTATGAGTGTCTGTATGTGTGGGGGTTATGTGTGCATGTGTAAAAGAATAATAAAAAATAATAAAAATTTCGGACCTTGAAAGATCCAACCTTTATAATTCAGCCCAATTACAAGCCCATGTCTATCCATGTTGTGGTCCATTTAATGAATGGTTTAGATATTGTCTAAGGTGTGCAAAAATACATTTACGAAAATAATTATTCTAAAGAAAATAATTATAAGGTGTGCTAAAATACATCGGTTTGGTTCCATGGTTCGGTTCCACGGTTCGGTTCTACGGATCGGATCCACGGTTTGGTTCTACGGATCGGTTCACGGTTCGGTTCGGTTCTACATACCCCTAAACCGAGAACCAAACCGATGTCACCGCGTTCTTTGATTTTTGGAACCGAACCGGAACCGTGCACTCTAGAACCGGACCAAACCGGAACGTTTGATCGGTTCAAGGGTACGAGTATTCACTGGTATGAGTGTCTGTATGTGTGGGGGTTATGTGTGCATGTGTAAAAGAATAATAAAAAATAATAAAAATTTCGGACCTTGAAAGATCCAACCTGCAACACCCCTCACAGTGACTTCCCGCAACTCAAGAGCATGGTGGGCCCATGGTAACTTAGCTGTTAAGTCCACTCCATCCATCAGTTTCTTCGGATCATTTTACAATGGGAACTAAAAATGAATCAGATCTAAGACCACAACACAGAAAATAGTGGAAATTGAACGCCCACCATTGAAACCTTATTGGGCCTAAGAAGCTTTGGATCATTCTTATATTTACATCATCTCTTCATCCTTGTCAAAATCACCTCATGAACGGGTTGAATGTCATATAAACATAACAGTAAGCCCTAAAAAGATTTCAATGGTAGAACTTTCCATCCCTACTCTTTCCCATGGTGTGGTATTGGATCTGCCTTAATTTTATTCTATCTTCCTAATGTGAGGGGAAAAAGCTTATGGATGGATTGGATTCATATGCACACCTCGGTGGGGCTCCCCAGAGCATCCAAAACCTAGCCAGCTTTCAATACTTCCATTTCTCTCCTGCCAACATGTCATTAGTAAAGAATATCCAATCCAAGAAAATGGTAGGACACATCATGATTCTCAACTTCCATGAAAATAATCCCGATCCACTCATTAGATGGGCTATACTAGTGTGGAGTCATAAAATCGTCCGTCCATTGATTTTGATTGTGTCCCGATCGATGGGTGGAACAGATTAATTTTCATACCAGCTAATCATCATGCTTTCCTACAACGTTTGCACGGATTGGATTTTCCACAATCATGAAATGTTGACCGGAAAATATTGGTCGTATGTGAATGTTCTCGTACAGCGGCTGCATATGATCGTTTCTGCCACGAGAGACGCCCCAACTTCCAAGATCAGTGGCATTTTTGCAGTTTTCTAAACGATCGGGGTCGATTTATATGGGTCTGGTGTAGCCTCAGGATAACGACGCTCTTCCCGCTTTCGGTTCGAATTTCTTCGAATCGGATAGGTGGGTCCCACCGTAAGGTGATGCGCGTGCACGTCGGGTTATGACGAACGACAAAACTATATATGATATTCGCAGTATCATATAGTACAGGTGGGGCCCATATGATCGGTTATCGAGACCATTGATCCAGTGGGCCCTCGATGAATTCCCTAAAAATAGCCCAGATTAGAAGATCATAGCCATAGAATTGTTTTGGATTCTGACCACTAATATTGACTGTGGCTGCATTTTCTCCTTTACCATCTATTCGCAGGCTTCTGATCAAGGGTTCGGATTGTTCTTTCTGGGATTTTTGTAAATTCCCAATCCACATTGGGGCCCATCATATCAAGGGTCTAGATCAGAGATCCATGTCTCCCAACAAAAGAAAACAAAGTCCAGTGTCGAGGTTACTGTGCAGATTCTGGATAAGTGTCAATAAAACAGCTCCACTCCAAACAGTGGAAAGGAAGATCATTCAAACAAGGTTGGTGTGACTTTATTAAAAAGTTGGATGGCAAATAAACATGACGATGAACACTAGTAAATTTTTAATAGTGGGACATTCAATCATTACTGTTTCTTCTAATGTGGTCCACCTGTAAAATGATATGAAAAAACAGATGAGCTGCATGGATTTACAATCCACACATCAAAAGTGTGCCCCATGGTAAGGGACGCAACGCCTTGAGTGAGGCCAGAGCTGCACTGAATCCGCTCCCCTTTTTTATCAGTGGCCAATCAATGGCTGGGCATTTAGGATGCCTGGTTTGGATCATCACGACTCTATGACATATCCATGATATATGATATAGAGGTACTATGGAAAGCACTTCCTGCCCTCAGCAACTTTCAGGTGCTGATGATGAATTGGAAAGATCCGGCCCTGAATCTCCTGCACCACGTACACCTGTGGAGGCCACCGTAATGTAGGTGTAAAATCCGATCAATTCATCTGTTTCTAAAGCTTACAATATGACAGGAATCAAATTTTTAGACAGATCCAAAACTCAGGTGGACCATTCGATAGAAAAAGTGAGAATGGAAATGTCCACCGTTGAAACCTTCATGGAGCCAACGGTGATGTTTATGTGCCGTCCAAACCGTTCACAAGTTACTAAATCTAGCACAAATAGCAGGCAGAAATCTCATCCTGATCTGATACTTCTGTGATCCCATTAAAATTTCAATAGTGGCCGTTGAATATCCACTGTTTCTTGTCTGTGGCCCACATTAGCTTTTGGTAAGACTGATTTTTGGGCTTCTGTTCTATTGTGATCTTTAAAATATGATGAACGGAGTAGATTGATCAAGGAATATATCTGTTGGGCACACCTAGCTTCCAAACTTTGTGTGGGCAGGGAAAGGCAAATCAGTGGACTCTCACTGTCCTTACTCTTGCCCGGGTGGTTGAATCTCAGGAGTTTTAGCTCCCGGTCAAGGGTTCGAGTAACCATAGGTGGTGAAATTCCACAAGCGTGAGTGTGTGGGGTGTGTGTAAGTGCGTAAATAAAAAATTAAAAAAATTAAAAAAAATCTGTAGTCTCTCGTGAGTTTTAACGCCCTGACTATGTGTAAAAAAATAAAAAAAATAAAAATAAAAATCTCGCCCAATGGAAGATCCTACCTACAACACCCTCAGAATGACTTCCCACAACTCAAGAGCACGGTGGGCCCACAGTGACTTAGCTGTTAAGTCCACTCCATCAGTTTCTTCGGATCATTTTATAGTTGGAAACAAAAAATGAATCAGATCCAAGACTCGAGTTAACCACAACACAGAAAATAGTGGAGATTGAACGCCCACCATCATTCTTATATTTACATCATCTCTTCATCCTTGTCAAAATCACCTCATGAACGGGTTGGGTGTCATATAATGTGACACCCTGAAAATCGGGGGTCGTGCATACGCTCGACTCCCGAGTTCCCGGGGTCACTTGTAATCGGTTTTCATTAATATGCGATTAATCTATGTTTAAATGCGCAGCCTGGAGTTCCTGGAACATAAAGCACAAATACACCTGCCAACTGAAATGAAAGAGAACTAGCATACATATATATATACACACATATACATGACCAAGAAAAATATAAAGGGTCACACATGGTGTCACCCAACAAAATCACAAAGAATAATATGTCAAAAGGAATAAAGCTGAACCCTCTGCGCAGCGATCCAACGACTCATCTACTGATCCGACGGGGTCCTGCTCATCAACTGGAAGTAAGTGAACTCATCCTCCTCCTCGAGGTTCGCATTGCCAGGCTCCATGAAATCTGTATTACCTGCATCTATGAACGGGTCGGTTGGTGTTTTAAAACACCGTCCCAAAGTGGGAGTGAGTGATCAACTCAGTGGGTGCTATTAGCCTTAAGTCGCAACAAGCATCAATTATAATAAGAAATTAATGAAAAGCAATTAATCATAAACATCTATCTAGTCTTGTTAATGTGCATGGATGCAGGATGATATGATGTATGCCCTCACCACAACGCTCCCTCGTGCGACAACATCTAACGATCGCCAATGCAACACTCCCTCAGTGCGACCTCAACTGCCGAGTCGCCAACCTAGCTAATGCCATGCAATGATGATGTTAACCAGGTTCTTAGTTAAGTTCATTCATCCAGCAGATTTAAAAATCTGATACACCCCACGTATCAAATGCCCTGAACTAGTTGCGAGGCCAAGACCCCCCAATGTGTGAGGCCGAGACCCCGCGATCCTTGACCCCGTCGGGTTTCTCCCATCCCCGACTTCAAGCACATGGGGGTGCTGAATGTGGGGTCACTCGCGGTCACTACGGGGAGGCGCGTCACCCCAGCGTAGGCCGACAGCTCGGACATAGTGTCCCATTCCACCATGCCCGGCTCACGAGACTGTAGATCAATATTCCATCCGGTATCAATAGGCTACAATGGTAGTAGGGTATTCCAGTTTTCATACATATGTGAGCAAACAAGGTTAACAACCAGGTGGGTCAGCCAGTGAACTAAACCGCACGAGCCCAGGCAAGTATGTGGCGGAACGACATCGGGTACAAGCGACCCATGTAGCCTAATTACTGCCGCCCACACGTACTCACCCAAACCCATGGGTTTATCCTCAAGGTGGTCCTACCAACGGAACCACCTTTGCTCTCCTCATGTTCCTGACCAACCCAAGGGTAAAAGTGACTCATAGCATGCCAACTACCAATGTAACATCAAGCATATTCAACACCATGTTCTCATGTTGCTCAACATACAATTCAAATTTCTCTAACAAGCAACTATTAATATCATGAATAAAGTGTAGGTGTGTGGTGTGGGTTAGTGAGGAAGTTAACACTTCCTTCATGTTGAGAAATCATATGTACAAGAGTAATAAATCATACACAAGATGAAACAACACATATGAGAAGAAGAAATCAACCATACATGAGCATGTAATCATCCATACACTAGATTATGAGAGAGGCAAGATTAACATCAAAGAGAAATAAACATACAATTCATACAATTCCAACAATATGTCATTCCTAGGTTTTTCTAGATTCTTCCATACAACACACTAAGCAAACAAAATCATTAAACTCCAACTATAATTGGTATTAGGCCACCTAAGGATAATTGTCCGCACCTATGGATCGTTGAGATCTTGGAAAACGACCTAGAAGCGCCAAACTCGATATTGATCGGCCGGAATCCTAAGACAATACACTTGCATGTTAGGATTTCATATAAATCCTAGCTCAACACAAATGATTACAAAAAGGATGGGTGCTTACCTCCCTAATCGGATGAAAATTGCTTGCATTTGTGGATGTGGGGTTTCTTGAGGAAAGGGAATAGGGGTTCCTAGATCTCACCTCCCTTTGGCCCACCTTTCTCTCCCTTCTTCCTTCTCTCTTTCTCCTCTTTTCTCTTCTTCCTCTCTTCCTTCTCCTTTTTCTCTCCTCTCTCCCTTTTCTCCTTAGGGCAAATTCGTATGGGGAGAGGGGTGCCCCAAATGAGGCCTTTATATAATCTTAGGTTTGGTGTAAATGGCCCTAAGGGATGGGTTTTCACTATACTAGACCTATGAGAGGGTCTTTCTAGCTCTAGGGCCTACTATGGGGCGTACAAGTCAATATACCCCGTAGGATAACTAGCCCTAATGATGATCTTCGTATGGATATGATCGGCCTACCATTTGGATGCGCCGATCGACAGATATGATAAGAAGTCTATTCAACGGTCACCGATAGTCGATCAGGGCCGCGGCTATACGGATATGAGCAGGAAAATATTCTTACTCCATGGGTAAAGTTTGGTCGGTCCGAAATCCTCAACTTTGCATAAGAATGGACGACTCAATTCACTTAAGTTCCAACTCATTCCTTTAGGGTATTTGCACTTCTCATGCACTCATCCTTCAGCTCAAGTTGACCGGTTTTGGACCGTACCCAGGTCTGATTCCCGCGATGGACATCAAGCCCAATGGGATGGGCATTATTCTATAGTTTTGGAACCAGTGGTCCACCAACGAGCGGTCTAGAGCTTGTTTGGATAACCGGGGCAGTTCTGGTGGTCATCTGACTATGAAACTTATAGGATAAGTGCTCCATGGCCCGATGAAGAGCTATGCAAAATTTGTTGATGATCAGATATGAGGTTTGGTCGCACAGGTCTGATTCGCGATCAACGGTCACTGTGCCACGATCGGGACCCAGATTTTGTGGGCGGGTGTAGAAAAATACATTAGACCCTCATCGTAAATTACGAAGAAATCTGATGGCTGAAATGTCTTACATTTCAATTTTTATTTACACGTGCCAGATTCTAATTTTGGCATTGGTGCGGCGCATCTGGCAAGTGCTCGATTACACTTCTGGGTGTCCACTGGGTCCGTGGTTCGCGATGGTCCCTAAGCCCAGTGAGATCTATGCTCCCCTCAATTTTTATAATTTTCTGACCTTCCTATGTCGCGGTATAGCCCGCACGGGCTGCTGCCAAGTGTAAATGGCCATTTGGCTTGACGGCCCGCACTTGGCCTAATCACAACTCGACTGGTCTACTCTAATGGGCTAATCCTAACTTAATTTAGTTATGGCACCAAACCATGAGTAGTTTAAACAAACGGTCCTGCTGCAAATCCTATGAGGACGCCTCAGTACACTGTTCTGGTTGGACAGGACGTTACATGATTAACCGGACTTGTGCGGTTCTTCACTGGTACACCCTGTATAAACTGATATTGAGTGCTAATGGTCATTAAGTAATATTTAGGTTAATTAAATAAAATAAAAATTGATGAATTTTTGGAAATCCAAAACAATGAAAATCAAGGATATTACATATAAACATAATAGTAAGCCCCAAAAGATTTCAATGGTAGAACTTTCCATCCCTACTCTTTCCCATGGTGTGGTATTGGATCTGCCTTATTTTTACTCTATCTTCCTAATGTGAGGGGAAAAAGCTTATGGATGGATTGGATTCATATGTACATCTCGGTGGGCCTCCCCAGAGCATCCAAAGCCTAGCCAGCTTTCAATACTTCCATTTCTCTCCTGCCAACATGTCAATAGAAAAGAATATCCAATCCGCGAAAATGATAGGACACATCATGATTCTGAACTTTCATGAAAATAATCCCGATCCACTCATTAGATGGGCCATACTAGTATGGAGTCATCAAATCGTCTGTCCATTGATTTTGATTGTGTCCCGATCGATGAGTGGAACAGATTAATTTTCATACCAGCTAATCATCATGTTTTCCTGCAACGTTTGCACGGATTGGATTTTCCACAATCATGAAATGTTGGCCGGAAAATATTGGTCGTATGTGAATGTTCTCGTACAGCGGCTGCATGTGATCGTTTCTGCCACGAGGGACGTCCCAACTTCCAAGATCAGTGGCATTTTTGCAGTTTTCTAAACGATCGGGGTCGATTTATATGGGTCTGGTGTAGCCTCAGGATAACGACGCTCTTCCCGCTTTCGGTTCGAATTTCTTCGAATCGGATAGGTGGGTCCCACCGTAAGGTGATGCGCGTGCACGTCGGGTTATGACGAACGATGAAACTATATATGATATTCGCAGTATCATATAGTACAGGTGGGGCCCATATGATCGGTTATCGAGACCATTGATCCAGTGGGCCCACGATGAATTCCCTAAAAATAGCCCAGATTAGAAGATCATAGCCATAGAATTGTTTTGGATTTTGACCACTAATATTGACTGTGGCTGCATTTTCTCCTTTACCATCTATTCGCAGGCTTCTGATCAAGGGTTCGGATTGTTCTTTCTGGGAATTTTTGTAAATTCCCAATCCACATTGGGGCCCATCATATCAAGGGTCTAGATCAGAGATCCATGTCTCCCAACAAAAGAAAACAAAGTCCAGTGTCGAGGTTACTGTGCAGATTCTGGATAAGTGTCAATAAAACAGCTCGACTCCAAACAGTGGAAAGGAAGATCATTCAAAGGAAACCTGCATTCAGTGGATCTGGATAACCACCGAGTTCGGTGGATCCGTCGTTGTGGGGCCCACCTTGATTTATATGTTTTATATCCACACTTTCCATCCGTTTTTTAAACTCATTTTATGGCATTTCACCTAAAGTGAAGCTGATATAAATCTCAGTTGGAACACATCATAGGAAACATTAGTGATTGAATGTCCACCATTAAAAACTTCTTGGGGCTACTAAAATTCTTTGTATTTTCCCTTCATCCAGGCCTATGTTACCTTATCAACAGATTGGATGGAAAATAAACGTTACGGTGGGCCACTAACAAGTTTTAATCATGGGCGTTCAATCACCCGAGATTCCGATCTGCTTCATTTTTTGTCTCGTATCCTAAAATCAGTTGATGAAACCGATGAACGGCTTGGATATAAAACACATACCATCTCAGTGGGCCCCATGGTTGCGGAACCACTGAATCAGCGTCCTACAAATGTGTCAAGCGAGGCCAACGGAAATCGTGTCCCGCACAAATTCCACGACACGCTGCTCATCTGTTGGTGGTACTGATTGGTATGTACCATTCAGTGGTCCTCGGCATCGGCTGATGAACCGTTGTGCAAAAATAAAACCACACCTTAGCCTGGAAGTTATCATTTGGGATGATCCAATCGGTACAATCTGTTGCAGTGGTCCATTTATGTGGACCCACTAAATGTACAGTCCAGATCATCGAGCTGTGCAACCGTATGTACTGTAAATGAGCCACATAAATTTGTTTGTCCTTCGGAGTACCAAAGTCTACCCTATATATAAAAATACATACTAAAAAAACAGCACTAATTAATTATAATTTTAGAATATGAATTAATTAAATTTATTAGAAATATACGGCCAGATTGGATTTGTCTTTTTCTTGATATTATATGGCATAGTCGGAAAATTCTCAATTTCTATTTGAGAAATTTGCGACTGTACGACCCATTTAGGAAACTATATATATATATATATATATATATAATTAAGCTATTTGGCCCACCAGGTGGGCCACAAGATACAAAACAAATAAACAACTAGAAAAATAAAATAAAATAAATAATCCTCAGTTTATTTTGAATGATGTGGCCCACTTGAGGAGTGAAATATCCTAATCATTGTCCCCAACCAGATGGAAAGCTGAGATCTCACACTTGTGCACCATATTGGGGCAGGGTTGCACACGTGCCGGCATATCGAAGAGTTAACGTATGCCAATCTCCTACCATTCACATTCGTTCGGAAACGAACGCTTGTATGGCCCCAAAGTGATGTTTGTGTGGAATCCAAACCGTTATAAAGCTCAGACACTCATTTTCACCGTACATCCAAAAAGGCAGGATAATCCAAAAGTTAGGTGGGCCACATCCCACGTAACAAATGTAAAATTACAACAAAAACTTCGGGGCGAGTGCTCACTTTTTTCACAGATTGCCTGTCGTGCAGGTAATAAGGTGGGTCCCACATGCAACAGTTGTAGAGTAAACTTCATACGGAAACGGATTGGCTACTCCCCCTGACACCAGCCCCGTGGCTGGCAGTCGGTGCTCTGTGGGCCCCACCATGATGTATGTATTTCATCCTTTCCGTTCAGCCATTTTTACGGATAATTTTATTGCTTGATACAAAAATTGAGAGGTATATATATCTCAAGTGGACCACACCACATGAAAATAATAGTGATTGGATATCCATCATTAAAATCCTCCTAAGGCCCACTGTAATTTTTATTTGACATCCAATAGGTTGATTAGGTCATACATTCTCAGATGAAGGGAAAAAACAAAAATCAGCTCGATCCAAAACTTTTATGGCCGCAAAATGTTTTTTAATGGTCGATGCTCAATCAACACTGTTTCCTGTAATGTGGTCCAATTAAGATTCTTATATATCTAATTTTTGGTCTTATAATGTAAAATTATCTGTAAAAATAGATGAACGGCATGGATGAAACATATACATCATGGTGGGGCCCACGGAGCACCGACCACCAGCCATTGGCTGGTGTCAGGGCGAGTAGCCAATCCGTTTCCTAATCTACAACATTGGTTCCATCATGTTTGTTCTGGAATATTCACCAGTGGTCCCCATGTTTTCCCCTGGGTTGAAAATAAGGCTGGTTCAGTCATTAAGTGGGCCATGTGCATATTGGAGCCAACCATGATATATGTGTTTTATCCACGCCGTCCATCCATTTTTCCAGATCATTTTATGGCATGAGAATATAATTGAAGAAGATCCAAACCTCAAGTGAACCACACCACAGAAAACGGTGGGGACAGTAATGTCCACCGTTGAAACCTTCCTAGGGCCCATAGAGATATTTATTTGTCATCTAACCTGTTCATAAGGTCACACAGACGTGGATGAATGGAAAACAAAAATATCAGCATGATCTAAAACTTCTCTGTCCCCCGAGAAGTTTTCAACGGTAAGAGTTTAATCCCCACTACTTCTTATGGTGTGGTCAATTTCAAATTTTTGTCTTCCTAATTTTTAGGATCGTGCCCTAAAATGATCTGGAAAAATGGATTGACGGTTTGGATGAAATACATACATTATGATGGTGCTCACAGAGCATGAATGTCAGCAGCCGAACAGGGTCCCAATAAGCAGGCTGAGGCTGGTCTACTAGTTACATGACCCACACCACACATTCAAAAGAAAAATTGCTGACCGTCCATATTTAATAAACACGTGTGGCGTGTGGCCTAATTTTTTATTTTTCATTTTTTGGACCCCAAATGATGAAGGTTGCATCATGTACATATGCCATGCTGGTGCGTGTGGTGCACATGTATGAGATCTAGACCCTTCATCTGTTGGCCTTACCAACTGATCAAAGATCAGCTGAAGATTACTACGGAATTTACAACCAAAGGTCAACGTTTATAGCAAAACTAAGATAGATAATCGACTCTATATACATGGAGGCCGACTGTCTGCACTGGGCGGTGTTCTGTGGGCCCCACTATAATGTATGTGTTTATCCACTCCGTCCATCCATATTTTCAGATCATTTTATGGCATGAACTCAAAAATAAGGCAGATCCACATATCCTGTGGACCACACTACAGGAAACAGTGGTGATTGAACTCTCACCATTAAAATCTTCTCGGGACCACAAAAATTTTGTATGAAGCTGATATTTATTTCCCCCCTTCATCCAGTTCTGTGTGATATAATCAACAGGTTGGATGGCAAATAAACATTATAGTGGGCCCTAGAAAGTTTTTTAACGGTGGGAATTCAATTACTATTGTTTTCTTATGGTGTGGTCCATTTGAGAGTTCATTTGTCTCATTTTTGGTCTCATGCTCTAAAATGATAGTTAAAATTAGATAAACAGAGTGGATAAAACATATATTATGGTGGGGCAGCCTCAGTAGGCAATCGGCATCAGTGATGCATTGCAAGTCTGCTAAGATTGAGAATATACTTACAAACAAACGAGAATAATATGCCAATGAGGTATATTTCTGATATTAAAACTGTCCAACAGATATACCGTATCATGATCACCAAAAGGACCAAATCTCACATAAAATGATAGGATGGGTTAAACCATAAAAACTAATATACACCTTTACATCTAATTTCTAATTATCTTGTTGAGTTTCATATGTTAGAGAGTTTAGATGTCATGCACATGCCACATGGGCTACATCATGATAGGTTACATGTGTTGGATGAATTGGATGCCATACACATGCCACAACATGTGCTACATCTTGGAGATGTTGATGGGTACTAACCCCACCTATTCTCAGCTAGGGAAAGGATGGGCCTCCGTAGGTCTGGCCTATTGTATGGCTTTAATCCATACCGTTCATCCATTTTTCCATATCATTTTATATGATGAAGCCAAAATTAAGGCAGATCCAAGGCGCAAGTGGGCCACATGATGAGGATTAAAATGCCTGTCGTTGAAAATTTCTTGGGGACCACAAGTTTTGGATCAAGCTGATATTTGTGTTTTCCCTTCATCCAAATTTATATAATCTTCTAAAGATATTGGGTGGCAAATAGATAACACGGTAGGCCATTGGAAGTTTTCAACGGTGGCATCAGCACTCTGCTTCCTGTGGTGTGATCCACTTCAGCCCTGGAACTGCCTCAATTTTGAGTTCGTAATCTAAAATGAAATGGATGGATCATGTGGATTAAAACATACACGAAGGCCGACTATTGAAGCTACAACCTTTCCCGTCATCGGAACAAGCTGGGATAGTACCTAATCGGCCTCCACATCGTGGTAGGTTTCATATGTTAGATTGTATGTAGGGGTGTACATCGAGTTGAACTGAGTCAAGCTGGCCTTAGCTCAACTTGGCTCGGCCGCTAGCTGACCTCAGCTTGAACTTGGCTCGGCTCGGTCCTCGATCCTGATTGGCCAGCTCAGCTCGGTTCAATCAGCAACTTGGGCTAGTTCGAGCTGAGTTCGAGCCAAGATCGAGCCGAGTTCACCATTGTAGGGTTTTCATAAACACTTGGACTGCACTTTCAAAATCTTACTATATTTGAGACAACAACAATGGTTTTACAGATATTTTATCAAACACCTTCTAAGCAACATAAAAAATAAGAAAAAAAAAGTGTTGGTTTCATATACATACCTTCCTTGCCATCAGCCACGCTTTTTTGAGTTATTTCATCAAACGCTTGGTGAGCAACATCAATATCAAAGTAACTGAGTCATTGAACTGGTTCGATCCGAGTTCGATTCGAGCTGGGTTCGCTCCAAGTTGAGTCGAGTTGGGGCCAGCTCAAACTCGGCTTGAACTCATTTTCGAGCTCAAAAAATTAGCTCAACTCGGCTCGAACTCAGCTTCAAACCAAGTTGAATTGAGCTTTTTCGAGTCGAGTCGAGCAAGCTAACCGAGCTAGCTTGGTTCGTGTACACCCGTAATTGTATGTTATACGCATACCACATGGGCTCCACCGTTCTTAACTTCACAACCTTAAATAAATAAAAATAATAATGGAGGGAATTTTGGTATTTTTGCCTTTCAGAAAAGCACCTCCAAATTTTATTTGGTAAAAGCATTATTCTATGCACTAAAAATTAGAACGGACACAAACCAAGTCATCTCAAAAGCCTGGCTTCGATTGGTTTGAAAAAGTTTGGCTTAGATGGGTTCAAATAGAAGTTCAAACCAAACCAAGCCTCATATTCAAGCTTGTTTAAAAAAACAAACCAGGGTAGCATCAACTCAGCTCAGCTTGATTAAGTTCAGTTTGATTCAACTTCATTTGCCTCATAAATTGTATGTATATTGATTCCCGTGGTGTGATCCACTCGAGAATTGGATATGATTCAATTTTGGTATCTTATCCTAAAATGATATGCAAAAATGGATGGACGACGTGGATGATACATAATACATATGATGGTGCTCACAGAGAATGAATGTCAGCAGCCGAACAGGGTCCCAATAAGCAGGCTGAGGCTGGTCTACCAGTTACATGACCCACACCACACGTTCAAAAGAAAAATTGCTGACCGTCCATATTTAATAAACACGTGTGGCGTGTGGCCTAATTTTTTATTTTTCATTTTTTGGACCACAAATGATGAAGGTTGCATCATGTACATATGCCATGTTGGCGCATGTGGTGCACATGTATGAGATCTAGACCCTTCATCTGTTGGCCTTACCAACTGATCAAAGATCAGCTGAAGATTACTACGGAATTTACAACCAAAGGTCAACGTTTATAGCAAAACTAGGATAGATAATCGACTCTATACATGGAGGCCGACTGTCTGCACTGGGCGGTGTTCTGTGGGCCCCACTATAATGTATGTGTTTATCCACTCCGTCCATCCATGTTTTCAGATCATTTTATGGCATGAACTCAAAAATAAGGCAGATCCACATATCCTGTGGACCACACTACAGGAAACAGTGGTGATTGAACTCTCACCATTAAAATCTTCTCGGGACCACAAAAATTTTGTATGAAGCTGATATTTATTTCCCCCCTTCATCCAGTTCTGTGTGATATAATCAACAGGTTGGATGGCAAATAAACATTATAGTGGGCCCTAGAAAGTTTTTTAACGGTGGGAATTCAATTACTATTGTTTTCTTATGGTGTGGTCCATTTGAGAGTTCATTTGTCTCATTTTTGGTCTCATGCTCTAAAATGATAGTTAAAATTAGATAAACAGAGTGGATAAAACATATATTATGGTGGGGCAGCCTCAGTAGGCAATCGGCATCAGTGATGCATTGCAAGTCTGCTAAGATTGAGAATATACTTACAAACAAACGAGAATAATATGCCAATGAGGTATATTTCTGATATTAAAACTGTCCAACAGATATACCGTATCATGATCACCAAAAGGACCAAATCTCACATAAAATGATAGGATGGGTTAAACCATAAAAACTAATATACACCTTTACATCTAATTTCTAATTATCTTGTTGAGTTTCATATGTTAGAGAGTTTAGATGTCATGCACATGCCACATGGGCTACATCATGATAGGTTACATGTGTTGGATGAATTGGATGCCATACACATGCCACAACATGTGCTACATCTTGGAGATGTTGATGGGTACTAACCCCACCTATTCTCAGCTAGGGAAAGGATGGGCCTCCGTAGGTCTGGCCTATTGTATGGCTTTAATCCATACCGTTCATCCATTTTTCCATATCATTTTATATGATGAAGCCAAAATTAAGGCAGATCCAAGGCGCAAGTGGGCCACATGATGAGGATTAAAATGCCTGTCGTTGAAAATTTCTTGGGGACCACAAGTTTTGGATCAAGCTAATATTTGTGTTTTCCCTTCATCCAAATTTATATAATCTTCTAAAGATATTGGGTGGCAAATAGATAACACGGTAGGCCATTGGAAGTTTTCAAAGGTGGCATCAGCACTCTGCTTCCTGTGGTGTGATCCACTTCAGCCCTGGAACTGCCTCAATTTTGAGTTTGTAATCTAAAATGAAATGGATGGATCATGTGGATTAAAACATACACGAAGGCCGACTATTGAAGCTACAACCTATCCCGTCATCGGAACAAGCTGGGATAGTACCTAATCGGCCTCCACACCGTGGTAGGTTTCATATGTTAGATTGTATGTATGTTATACGCATACCACATGGGCTCCACCGTTCTTAACTTCACAACCTTAAATAAATAAAAATAATAATGGAGGGAATTTTGGTATTTTTGCCTTTTAGAAAAGCACCTCCAAATTTTATTTGGTAAAAGCATTATTCTATGCACTAAAAATTAGAACGGACACAAACCAAGTCATCTCAAAAGCTTAGATTGGTTTAAATAGAAGCTCAAACCAAATCAAGCCTAAGAGACAAGCTTGTTTAAAAAAACAAACCAGGGTAGCATCAACTCAGCTCAGCTTGATTAAGTTCAGTTTGATTCAACTTCATTTGCCTCATAAATTGTATGTATATTGATTCCCGTGGTGTGATCCACTCGAGAATTGGATATGATTCAATTTTGGTATCTTATCCTAAAATGATATGCAAAAATGGATGGACGACGTGGATGATACATAATACATATGCATGAATGCACATTGTTTCCTGTGATTTGGTCCACTTGAGCTTTGGATATGATTCAATTTTGGATCATATCCTAAAATGATATGTAAAAACAGATGGAAGACGTGGAAAATACACACACACACACACAGATATATATGATGGTGGGCCCACATAGTTTACTTCAGAACTAGGGTCGTGAGCAAGCATTGTAACTTACAACAAAAATAATTGAGGCCCTCATATATTGTCAAGATTGGTTGCATTTGGTTTGGAGAGATAGTAGTTGTGATTTTGAGGAGAATGATGAAGATAAGAACGAGGGTCAAGGATAAATTTCATATGCATGAAGGTCATTTTTTTATTTGCATTGAGATGTTCCTTTTATGCAATTATATTACTTTGGTCATGGGCTTTTGTGATTGGAACCTTGAAACTCATATATGCTTGTGTTTTAAGTCATAAATTTTTTATTGTTGTCTTATGAAGGATATTGATTTTTTTGTTATTATTTAGTGTTGATATTTTTGTATTAATCTTTTTTACTATTATTTATTAGTGTTATTTTTGTATATAAAAAAGATCATATCATGTATATTATTTATTCAACAAAAAGAAACGAGTTGACTGTTGTTCGAACTTGGCTCAGTTCAACTAAACTCAGGTATTTGAACTAAAACAAACAAAGCTCAAGCCCATATAATTTGAAACAAGCCAAGCTCAATCAATAGGGATAGACTCGAAGCTAGGCTTGCGTAAAGTTCAAACAAAGAGTGTCCCGAAAACAAACTAAACTTGAGTAAAATCTTCATTGGGCTCAGCTCGTCCAACATTTTTTTCTAGCGGCACAGGCGAGCAGCACGTGTGGATCCACCAACCCCAATCACTTTCAATGGATGGCCATCATTTGTGGTAGCTGTCCCATCAGATCAAACGTCCATGAAATCGTTATACGTCTTAGTTTAATGCAGATTTCATGATGCATACTGACCAATAAGCAACAATTAATAATCAGATATTGACAATGAGGATGACCGTTCAAATACGACCCCTTCTTTAGAACATCCATGCCATGCAAAAGGTAGGCCACACCGTGGAGATCATGTTGATCGAAAATCACGCGAATCTGCTCGTTGGAAGGGACACACTAGAAATAAATTAGATAGCCGATGGTCTGACTTCAACGTACGGGTGAAGCCAAACTAACAAGTGGGTCAACCTGATTTTCTCATAAGTTAATCATCATGGTGTGGTCCACCATTTTCACGGCTCGGATGCGCTTCTCTCTCTATGTTTAATCAAATAATGGAAGGCAATTTTCACCTGTGAGAAAAAGACCAGAGATCTAAACTGATAGCGAAGTATCACTAGCGTCTACAGTCACACACTGGCATTCGGTGCAAGTGTTTCACGCCAGATTATTTTCTTGGTCTGGTGCTATATGCTTGTATCTATGTTTGTTATTGAGCTATTTATATCCGTACAAGTAAATGAGATGTAAGAGTTTGAGATCGTTCATGTACTGGGCCATGTATTGGATGGTATATGATTCAAAAGTCACAATTGTTGGACCATCTTAGCTGTTCGAATGTTGATCACTGTTTAACATTCTCTTAACCTTCTATTTCTAGTAATTAAAAGTCCTCCTAACTAGTGCCTAGGAGCGTCCTACATATGTATTTTTTTAATATCAGCCAATCCGTGGTATGGGCCAGAGGATGAACGGTCTTGATTCCTCACATTTTCCCTAGATGTAGAGAGATAAGAGTGGTTGATAACTGAGTCAGATACATGTGATAGCATCCTATGCTTTTCCGCTTACCAATGACCTTTCACGAGTATTACAGGAGTGAAAAAAAAAAAAAAAAACCTCACTACAATACGGACGCAGATTAGGTGATCGGTCATGTGTTAGGCGCTGTGGGGCCCACCATGATGTATTTATTTCATATCCATGCCGTCCATCGATTTTTTCAGCTCATTTTATGCCATCAATCCAAAAATAAAGCAGATCCGAAGCTCAAGTGGACCACACCACAGGAATCAGTGGGGATAATGACACCCACCGTCGAAACCTTCCTAGGGCCCACCATAATGTTTATTTGCCATCCAACCTTTCACCTTATGGTCTGCAAATAGACGGTTAAAAAACAAGATAAAAACAACAATCCTAGCCTTTAATAGGCTTGAGGACCCGACCATGGCACCCATAAATTGACATGTGCTCAAGTCAGACATCATACCCACACTTATTACATCCTGCATCAGCCCAGCCCATTTGTCTGTTGGATAAATCCCAAGGGCTCAAAAACTTAGTTCCCAGCCCAAAAATGTTACAGGCCGTCCATCCAATCCATCTACAATCCTGTCCAGATGATCTAGCAATGTTTACTCACCCCACCCCACCTATGGTATGGAAGGAATCCTTAGAGAAGCATGCCTGATTGCATACCTGTTGTTTTGGGTTAGAGAAAAGACTACAAACGGGTGGGATATAGAACGTTAAAACCAAGAAATTGAGTCAACACGCAAATAAAAATAAAAAGAGACCCTACGATGTCCAATCGCTGCTCCTATCAACCCAACATCAACCCAAAAAAAATCATGGAGATTTGTTTCTTTCAACACTAAACACCGGTGATTAAGGCGGTTTGCATGCATGAATACACCTAAGCAGGTTAAGTCAATAAGATCAATGAGATCCTACTCTTCAGCTTCTTCTATATAAATGGAAGTAATCCGCAATTGGCGGATTGGAGTCACTCAAACTTTCGTCCCTAAGTGAAGGGCCTTATGCTACTTTTATCATAGGCTAGGTTGGTTAGATCATGGCACTATAATGACATGGTTTTGTCCATTTTCCAGACTTGACTGATTTGTCACTTTGGGGACTGAATAAGGTAGGTAGTTAGGACAGATGAAGACCAACCCATTGGGAAGGAGTTGGTTGGCTATTGATCTTGATCTAATTGATTCAATTGCTTTTGTTCATTACCAGATAGCACAGATGAGAAATATCCAAATCCCCCTAATTAGATTCACTTGCAGTTTTATAGTGACTCATTATCAGAGCAAGCAGCATCTGTGACTACAAATACAGGCATGGAATCATTAGTAGTTCTGGCAGCACAGTAAGCATAGGTAGAGGGTGGGAGTTGAGAGATATCTGGCTGTTGGGATAAAAACGTAGGTAGAGGCACGACGGGCGGGAGTAGAGATAGTGGGAGAGACCAAGTCAGTTGTAGGGGTAGGAGTTTAATTACTGTCTGGAACACAATGATGTTTCGAGATCAAGGAGCTGCACGGATGGACGTGATGAGGTCGAGCACCGTTTTCCTCGGAGGATGATTGGTCCGAATCCACATAGCTTCTCTGGATTCCTCACGTATATTCCTCTAATCCATGGGGAGAGAAAAAATAAAAATAAATTCTAATAAAATCTGAAATGAATTAATTGATCATAAAAACAAGTTTACAATCCCTTAAATAGTGATACGAACCTTAGGAAAAAGTTTCGGAATCAAACTCCAACTCAAACTCTCTAAAATCGTGACCTACTATAGTAAACTTACTATTTATAGACGGTCATGATTTCCACTAGACTTCATGATTTTTGACAAAAAATTAAAAATAAAATAAAATGTCCTATTTGGCTTAACCATGTTATTCTTCTACTTTTTCTAAGCACTTTTTATGTTGGACACAACTCCCAAAACTCAATAGATCAAAAGTTATTATCAAACTAAACCTTGGTATAAATAGAAAAAACAGAAATAAAATGGATGGATCCTTACTCTTGCTAGTAGACTCTTAGGAGATCCAACACCTGGTCAAGGGTTCACCCATGTGTAAAATGGATTTTCGACAATGGATTTGATGGAATCTCGCAAAGCAAACCCAGCGTAGCAGGGTTGGTTGGCTAAAGTAGCTTCTCATACCCAAAAATCATACATGGTACTATTTTAAGGCTCTGACAGTCTGGATCACTTCTGCCTATCAGGCCTTCTTTGGTCCATCTTGGCCATGAAATTGTCTGCGGCCCGCTCTACATCACTACATAATATGGAACCATGGAGAAGGGCTATTTAATGGGTAGATATGAATCTGGATCGTCAATATTAAGTGGATCCTGTTATCATATTGCATGCTGGTTGGTCTGGCGCTGCTTCCGGATGTTAGATTTAGTGTAGGTGTGGTGAATACGCATACTCACAGGTGTATCAGGCCACATTGAATTATTTAATCAGGTCTCCCTTGAACCCAGCCCTCAAATGTTACCTCCTTCCACAGAGTTTCGTTATTATTCCTGTGCATACATGCTAATCTAGCCTACACACCTAACTTCAAGCTCATTTTCCTATTGATCCCCTATCCTTGGAACAAAATGCAGGGACGACAATGAGCTGATTTTGGTGCAACCCAGCATGATAACATCAGATCTCAACTTGCCCATTTCAAATTGAATAGGATCTGTTAAAGTGTTGAAGGCGAACATTTTAGTTTCTAATTGGGACTAAAAATCAGGCCCGTGTGGCTGAATTGATGCTTCTAGTTATGCTCAAACTCATTCAAATCATTAATGGGCCAGATCCTGACACATTTTCCTCCTCTGGAAATCAGGTCCATGCCCGACCCATGTACCTAAATACCAGGCCTGAGCCAAACCTGTGTTGGACCCAAAAACGTATGGGCCAACCTGCCCCAGTGCTAGCCCAACAGAGTTCAATTTCCCAAGTACTTTGATCTCCTTGGTTACACACAAACACCTAGCTCTAAAAATAGCTCATTCTGTACAATATCTATGTGGGGGAAAGGACCGAAATCAATTAACAAAAATTTACTTTTATCAGTAATGTATAACAATGAAAATTTCCTCTCTTTCAAAGAAGATATATTAAATTGATGGGAATGTACCAAATCTGTTGTGATCCTTAGAGAACAATCAAGGTGTAATGTCCAAAGGTTGTATCATAGCTTCCAGGCTGAAAATGGAAGCACCACACCCATGCAGAGGTACCTCATTTTACAAAACTGCTTGTGTTGCCCAGGCTTTGATGGCTTGGGAAAATTTAAATTAGTTTAATCTCCAAGGATTTTCTGTTTCTTTGCGGTGTTCATGTACGGTCTGATGACCCACTCGTTTTGGGCATCACGCTGATCAACCGTCCCCAGTTTGATCTGGAACACAACAGAAAAAGGAAAGAAATGTCAAAACCAGTCAGATATCATGCACGTAATCTTTCGTGTCAAGAAGAAAGCATGGCATGATGCAGAGAGTTCATCGATATCTAAAATCTTAATTGATAAGCTGGTTGGTGGGCCACCATCATAAACAAATTATGTAACAAATTCTTTTCCACCGGCAGATCAGAAACTCTACGCAATTCCTAAATATTGATGTGAGTACAAGCAATTGAACAAAAGAGACTGCGTGCATAAAAAAGTTGCAAGTACTGTCTCAACCACACAGCCATACGTACTAGGGTTGCAACTTGGGTGGGTTGCGTTGGGGGTCAACCCGAGCCCAAACAGACCTCAAGAGGACCCAACCCGAATTCCAAACCCAAGTTCTTTACTCAACCCAACCTGACACAAGCAAATGTAATTGTTCCCAACTCAACCAAACCCAACCCAAACTTGCTCAAACCGAACCCAACTCGATTTCAAATCTGGTTGGATTTCCAACCCCAACCCAACCCGAAGACCATAACAACTCAACCAGACCCAACCAGAACTCAGGTTGGGTCAGTTGCATTGGGGTTAGACCCAAACCCAAGTTGCAGCCGTAATTTATGTATGTAAATAAGTACATAAAAGATGCATGCATTTCATTTTATTCCTAAATCCATATGCAGGCATAGGCATATTTAAATATTATGAACCTATGTACCCACATTAATTCATATAATCAAAGTGCAGAGATGGCATCACTTGCATGATTTTCTGTTCACATATGCATCCCATGTCTCATCACCATATGTTCCTATAAATGGGATGCCAATGAACATGCATGTGTATATCCATCGGTTGTTGGTTGTACATATATTCATGCTTGCATGTGTTGTCATATATGGGCTGCAATTTCTCTCCCTCTAACAGTCCTACTGGGGCCACACTTTGAAGCCAGCTGCTAACCTGACGCAAACACAGCCCAGTTGACCCACCCAACCTGAACTCAGGCTGGGTTCGGGGTTTAGCAAATTCAGGTCGGGCTGGGTTGAGGTTTTGTCCTCGAGGTTGGGTTGGGCTCAGGTTGACCCTCAACCCAACGCAACCACACAAGTTGCACCCCTACCAGGGTTGCAAGACCCAACCCTAGTTTGGGTCAAGTTGCCAGGGCCCTCAGGTCAGATTGGGGTTGGAAAACTCCAACCCAATCTGAAGCAATCAGATTGGGTTAAGTTGGGATGGGAACAATTAATGTATTTGAGTTGGGTTGTGCTGAGCCAGGTCAGGTTGGGTCAGTTTAGGGTTCGGTATATAGAGGAATTCGGGCACCTCAAGTTGGAATTTGCATCGGGTCGGGTCGGGATGCATGTTGGGTCCTCTTGAGGTCAGGTTGGACTTGTGTTGACCCTCAACCCGACCCAAACCCCCAAGTTGCAACCCTCCTTTATCTGGGCTTTGACAGGCAATGAGAGCACAAAACTACTGACTCAATTAATTGGGATAAAAGGCTTAGATGACGACGATGGCAATGGTCTAACTCTTTCATTGCATGAACCTTCAAACCAGGCAGCCACTCCTTTGCTTGGCACTTTGGATTTATGCCCATGCTTCCTAGCTGTTTATACTTTGCTAATATTTCCAAATAAACAATTCGCTGCTTCCCTAAACGCTTCGTGCAGCCATAGTCTCACTTGATATTGCCTTAGATATATATATATAGTAGTAAATGGATTTCCTAGCCCATACATGTATATGAGACACACCACTACATGTGCCATTCTCACACTAGGAAGACCCAACCCTTCCATCAGATAAGTCAAACCATATTAGATGATTTGGGCCACAAAAAAGAAGAAGCTGGTCTACTCTTTAGGCGGGCCTCAATGTAAGAAAATGGCACGCAGCCTAGCCAAACTTTGCCAAGATTTTTTCAGCCATCCATTTGTTTCATCAATTGCGGCCAACAAGACAGGTGGACAGGCCTGATTTTTGCACCAAGACATTTTCACAGTTGGACTGACCTGATGGACGGCTTGGATCTTATATCCATATATCACATGGCAAACATGTTGACATGTGGGCGTGTTTCCCTGTAAGGCATGTGGGCTTGGTGACGAGGACATCGAAGCACCATTCGGGGTCTACCAGAGGAGGAGGAAATCATCACTAGTTTCTCTCTGGATGGATGACCACTACGTGAGCCCAAGTGGATCGTTTTGAAGACCCTACATGCATTTGATGCATCTTCGAAGACCCTACACTAGGAAGATGCATGTGGGCTGCATTCTTAAGGAGTCTGGACCGTTGGATTGAGTGCACGCATCGATCGGACCGTTGGATCGCATATGATGGGCCATTGGACCACTCTTGATCGTGGACCACCCCATTGGCCATGAATAGCTTAGGATAGTTTAGATTTATTTATTTTGAGTAGTGTTTGTCATTTATTTGATTATTTTTGGACTATTTTATGTTTTACTTGAGATATGATTTTATTATGAGAATTCTTTCATGAGAGGTTTTTTGTAAAAGTCTCATTCTAGACTATAAAAGAGAAATGGGAGGCATGTGGCGCCCTAATGCCTTTATTTTGGAAAAAAAAAAAAAGAACTGTGTTTTCTCTTCTTCATGTGATTTGAAGAATAGTCCATGTGATTTAGAACTTGGGTGTGGTGTGATTCACCACCATTACCGATACGGGTATCGGCCATAACGGCCAATGGGGCGTAACGACCGTTACAACCCCCGTAATGCTTGAAAATTTTCTTTTCCTCGAAAAATTCTGAAAAAATATCTAGAAAATCAAGAATAATGTAAATATTTCAAATATGTATTGATTTTTTGTTTTGAACCTGTTTATGGTAGTGTAACGGTCCACTCTTTGGTGAGAGTGTTGTATCGGGCTGTCTAGTGAATTGTTCAATGTGATTATGTCTTTAATGTTTATGTTTACACATCACAATCAAGTATTAGAACTAGAAATCAGAAAAAGGCATAAATAATGCTTTGTCAATTTTTTGAAAAAAGGCCCTCAGAGATTCTATTCGTTTAAATCACTTCAATCTACAGTTTTAATATTAAAAGCTATAGTGGTCGAAATCTGTTGTAAAATGATATAGGAGAGTTTTTGGAATGAGAAAAGTGAAAACGAGGAGAAAAATAAATTTAAATAGAAAAAAGTGATCGTCTTTTGACTGTTACGTTATGCCCTGTAACGGCCTTTACGGCCACCGTAACGGCTGATACGGTCTCGAAAAACTAACTGCCCCGTTTCACCCCCGTATCACGTAACGGTCATGACTGTTACCTATATGTATCGGCTTTTACGGGCGTATCGTAATAGATATGGAACACCTTGCATTCAATGGAGGTGCGGGGCTTCCCATCTATCATCATCCTTTTCTCTTCTTTTCTATCCAAAAGAGATATTTTCTCAAAACTTCATCTTTCTTCTTCCCTTCACATCCAAAACCATCCAAAATCTTATTTTCTTCAACTTTTCATCATCCAACTTCAACCCCAACTGAACCCAACCTTTGAGGATTCCAAAACCCTAGCCAACGACCCACACGTGTGACCGTATGGCCACACGTGCGAGCCCCTAGGCTGGCCGTATGGTCCAACACTTTTCCCTTTTGGATTCTCTCTTACCCCACATCAAAACCCCTGAATCCATTTCTAAAACCCTAACCCTATCCCTAGATTCCCTACTACCCAATTTTCCCAAAATCTTACAAACCCTAAAATCCCAATTTCCCTAATTAAGCTAAAGTCCAAATCCCCCAACCACTCAAGTCCCTAATTCCCCTCAAGTAAGGCTCAATCCCCAAAATCCCTAAACCATTTGAACTGTCTAAACCTTAATTTCCTTGAACCCTAGGTTAGCCTACATTCTAATTGAGCAAACCCTAGGCAGTAATAGTTCATCCCTTTTGAAATAGGCTTATTCCTATGCTGTTTGGGTGTTCTCACATCCATTAGATCCTAATTTCTAGTATTCGATGATCATGCATGGCATAGTTTGTTAATTGTGGCCTAGACTATTCATAGTTTCATGTTGGATTCTTGAGATATTTGATGATTTTGGCATGATTTGTGAGTTTTATTATTTCATTTAATTTGTTGATTGATCTCACTTCACCATTTAGCCACATGCATGCGTCCTGCATCACTTGGCAAAGCTCTTTTATTAGTATAAGTATCACCGACTATGTATAGAAAGGAAGTTTCAGATAAGAAATTTTTTGTCCATCTTAGAATTAACAAATGCTCTCGTGATTCGCCTAAAATCGCACACTATCAAGCAAGATAGTGGCAATCCCTAGACACTAACAAGATACTTGCACGCCAAATCACACAAAACAGTTGTACCATGGCGGCCAACACCTTTTAACGACCATAGTAGCTCTACAAGAATGGATTTTGTTCATTCTTGTACTAGTTTGAGTGTAAAATAACATTAAAAAACGAGTCAGGCATTGACAAAGATAACTTGAAAAGACAGTGGCAATATACATTAGAGCAGTTGTCCCATATAGGTTGTCTTGGATGTTGTTTATCAAACACCTAGATTGAGGATCACAAAATGGATGTTGGCACTTGAAAGAATGGGTATTTTGTATTTATGTGTTTTTCTTTGTGTGCATGTACACAATATTATGTTCTCTTGAGAAGTATCTTTTTGTGCTCTAACATTATAATAAAAGTGAGTGTTAGGTCTTGTGGGCCCTAACACACAAAATCCTTTTTCTTCAAAACTCTCTCTTATCCTCATCTCTCCTTTCCTCTTTACACTCCTAAAATCATCCAAACTCAACTTGGTATCAGAGAACACATTTCAAGTTGATCAGACCTCCATGAACCTGCTGACGTTAGCAACCGTACGACTGACATCAGCACTGTACAATTTGCACGGGCTGTTTTAGATTGGGAAGAACAACATTTGAAGTACCTCAATTTTAGAAGATTTATAGTGATTTTTGTGGAATTTTTGGAGCTCATCCGAGGTATGTTTAGATCACTTTTCTCATCCAACAGAAAAACCACAAATTTTAATTTTTCTGCGCTTTTGCTCAAATCGGTAGATGTTTCTTGGATATCTCTCCACATGATGGGTCAATTTTACCCTATTTGACTGTCCGATGAGTTATTTTTTTATTGAGGGGGAGATTTGGATGAGTTGTGAGGCCAAAGGTGGTTCGGCTGGGCCGTTTCTTGGGTCCTGGGGGTTCTCGCGATACACCAGAACTTTCGGTGTATGCTGGGTTGATGTTTTTGGTGCGTGAGATGTCACCATGCTCGATTCAAGTCTATTTCTGATATTCGAAGTTGTTTTTCATTTCAATGTTGTTTCTGATTTGCGTGAATTTGTAACTCTTGTATAGTGTGTGCCTCCTTTTGAGTTGTTGCTTGGCTTTCTTCTTGGTGGACCTTTATGGAGGACAAAATCTCTTCTGGATCCGGTGTGGGATTTTCATAATCAAATCCCCTGTTACTTACCATATTAAAGTTGAATGGTAACAGTTATCTACAGTGGGTTCAATCCATGAAATTGTTTTAGGAGGAAGAGACACTTTCCTACATATTAGATGAACTGTTGGATCCTTTAAATGGAAATTTCAAGACCCGGACCAAAGAGGACTACCAAGTCATGGCTTTGGTACTTAATAATACGGACTCTACTATGAGTAATTCTATCATGTTCCTGAACTCTGCCAAAAGGATTTGGGACACACTTCATGATATGTATTCAGAAGCATAGAATATATCCAAAGTTTTTAAGTTCATCTCTAATATTGGCAAGTTTCAACAAGATTCAAGATCACTGAAGGAGTATTTTTCGACTCTTCGGGATATGTGGGATGAGCTAGATCTCTATTAGCCCTTCCCTTCCTACTACGTGAGGGATTATGATCATGCATGAAGCAACATGAAGACACTCGAGTCATGCAATTCCCCTTTGGCCTTAAGCTTGAGTATTACAGTGTTCGGGAACAAATTATAGTTATAGATCCCCTTCCCTCTCTGACCGCTATCTATGCTATGTGTCAAAGGGTCACTACCTTAGTGTTCGGGAACAGATTATAGTTATGAATCCACCTCCTCTGACTATCTATGCTATGTGTCAGAGGGTCACTACCGTACACTAGAACTTTCAGTGCATGTTGAGCTGATGTTCTTGGTGTGTGAGACGTCTCCAAGCCCGATTCAAGTCTATTTATGATATTAGACGTTGCTTTTCAGTTCTAAGGCTGTTTCTGGAACTCCCGGCCTCTATCTGGAACCCATATTTGCATAAATTTATGACTTTTGTATAGTGTGTGCCTCCTTTTGAGTTATCGTTGTTTGGGTTTCTTCTTGGTAGACCCTTATGAAGGACAAAATCTCTTCTAAATCCAGTGTGGGATCTTCAGAATCAAACCCTTTGTTGATTACAATATTAAAGTTGAATGGTAACAATTATCTACAATGGGCTCAATCAATGAAGTTGTTTCTAGGGGGAAGAGAGAGACTTTCCTACACATTTGATAAGCCTCTGAATCCTTTTGATGGGAATTTTAAGACCTGGACCAAAGAGAAGTACCTAGTCATGGCTCGGCTACTTAATATTATGGAATCTACAGTGAACAATTCTGCCATGTCCTGACCTCTAGGTCCTCTACTAAAAGGATTTGGGACACCCTTCAGTGAATAATTTTGTCATGTCCCGACCTCTAGGTCCTCTACTAAAAGGATCTGGGACACCCTTCATGGCATGTATTTAGAAGCATAGAATATATATATATATATATATATATATATAGAGAGAGAGAGAGAGAGAGAGAGAGAGAGAGAGAGAGAGAGAGCTGGTCTCTAATATTAGCAAGTTTCAACAAGATTCAAGATCCTTGAAGGAGTATTTTTAGGCTCTTCAAGGTATGCGGGATGAGCTAGATCTCTATCAATCCCCTCCCTCATATTGTACAAGGCATTATAATCGTGCATGGAAGCAACTTGAAGACACTCGACGCATGCAATTCCTATTTAGCCTTAACTCTGAGTAATATAGTGTTTGGGAACAAATTATAGTAATAGAACCCCTTCATTCTCTAACTGCTATTTATGTTGTGTCAAAGGGTCACAACCCCATCCACCTCTAGTTTTGTACCTCCTAATCAATCTACATATGCAATTGGAGACCACCCCTCCTTTAGCCATGGATTTAGAGCTTCGATATTGGGTGCACAGGGACATGGTCATGTTCTGGGCCCAATAATCAAGACAAGAGTTGTGATAGTGAGCATTGTGGATGTGGTAGTCGTGGTCGCAGTGGACGAGTACATGGTCGTGACGGACCTCGCACCCGTACACATTATGGAGGGCACAAAGCACATTGTTGATCAATGTTGGGACCTTATTGGACCTCCATACTAGGCAGGCACATCCTTGGCCAGTAGTGCCTCGGGTAATTTTGAGAAGTCTTCACATACGACTGCTCCTGAGAAGCCTTCTTCAGGTGACTCTGTTCTCTTATCGCATGAGATCTATTAGGCCTTGATGCGACTCTATGTTCGTGATACTCTTGATAATTCCAGAGTGACTATAGCCCAATCAAGTATTGCCCTTTATGTGTCCTCTTCTTATTTCTAAGTCATTGACTCTGGAGCCACCTTGCATATGATTGGTAAGCCTTATTTGTTAAGCTCTTATCTTCCATCAAGTCAATCTCACTTTGTCACTGTAGCAGATGGAAACCAAACTCCATCTGGAACTGGTTCCATTAATCTCTCTCCTAGCATGTAGCTACCATCTGTCCTAAATGTTCCCAGCTCTCCTCTTAATTTCTTATTTGTCAATTCTCTTACAAAGTCTTTGAATTGTTCAGTAACTTTCTTTCATTCATTTTTTTTTTTTTTTTGAAAGGTGAAGAGATTTCATTAAAAAAGAGGGGAGCCTGCTGAGAAAGCAAGCCTCCAAATTACATGCCCAAAAAAAAGAAGTCAGGGCCTGAAAGATCTTTAACATGGAGAGCCCACTCTATGATGAGCCGCTTAGCCGAAGACACCACAGATCCTACTGAATTGGAGAGATTTCTAAAGCATCTGTTGTTTCTTCCCCCCCAAACAGACCACCACACTGCCAGGATCACCATTCTCCAGATAGTAGTTTTTGTCTTACCCAAATGAGTTTCGTGCCACGCTAGCAAGAATAGATCTGTCGTTGCCGGGAAGCACCAACTTATATTAAAATTGTTCATGAACTCAGCCCAAATGGAGTGAACAAACTGACAGTGAAGCATAAGATGATCGACGGTCTCTTCCGAACGCATACAACATAGACGTATATTGGGGAGGATCATACCTTTCTTGATGAGGTTGTCTATGGTCAGAATTTTCTTTTTTCCTACCAGCCAGTCAAATATGATGATTTTCGGAGGGGCAACATACTTGCAAAGAAAGGAGTGATTGGAATTAGGTGCAAATTCTTGCTTATCTAGCTGAATGTATAGGGAGCGGACTGAGGAAAGGGACGACTTTTCTGGTTTCCAATAAATTTCATCTTCTGAGGTTGAGGGAGATGAGGAGTAGAGACATTCCAATAGGCCTGTATAGTCCGGAACCTCCCAATCTTCTAAATTTCTTCTACAATTCACATTCCAGACAACCTTACTTCTAGCAAAATGAAAGAAATCAACAACAAACCCTGTTCTTGACGTCGTGATCCAGTAGGAGAGAGGGAATCTAAGTTTCAATTGTTGATCTCCTATCCAAACATCGTCCCAAAAGCGAATTTTTTCACCATTACCGAGGATGAGGCCTATGTTAGGCAGAACGTCCTTTTTCGTTCTCATAATCTCCTTCCATATGTGGGTGACTTTGGTGGACGGTAATTCTTTCAGCCACCAGCCATCAGAAGAGCTGTCGTATTTACCCCTTAGAATACAATGCCAGAGACTTCTGTCTTCAGCCGCGAGCCTCCAAATCCACTTTCCAAGGAGAGTTGTATTCATATCTTTAAGATCTTTAACCCCTGCGCCGCCATGAGATAACTGGGTGCAGACCTCCGACCAGTTAAGGAGATGGAATTTCTTACCTATTTCCTTTCCTTGCTAGAGGAAATCACGTCGCAATTTGTCTATCGACTTTCTTTCATTCTTATTGTGTGTTTTAGGACCTTCGGACGAAGTAGGTGATTGGTGAGGGCCATGAGCATGGAGGAGTCTATTCCTTCAATGATGCACCTGTGATGGCATTTAGTGCCCCATCCTTAGAATGGGTGTTCGTGTCCAAATGACATTGTCGCTTAGGACATACATCGTTGTCTAAGTTAAAACTTTTGTTGCCTCCAATTTATATAACTAAAATCCTATGTTGTGAGATTTGTGACTTTTCAAAAGATCACTGGGCTGTATTTCCTCCTAGTTTATTTGGGAGGAAATCCAAACCGTTCGAACCTGTTCATTCGGATGTTTGAGGCCTTACATCTATTATCTCTTTTTTAATATAAATATTTTATACCTTCATTGATGATTGCTCTCAAATGACTTGGGTTTATCTTCTGAAATCTAAACATGAGGTGTTTAATATATTCAATTTTTATTTACAATAAAGTGGTCACTCAATTTCAGTGTCCTATTAAAATTCTACATTCTAACAATGGGGGTGAGTACAAGTTGAATGCATTTTTACACGATCATGGTATCTTATCTCATACTCCATGTTCATGAACCCTCAACAAAACAGTGTCGCCAGGTAAAAGAACCGTCATCTCCTTGAAGTGACGCGTGCCCTCTTGCTTAGTATGAATCTTCCCAAACATTTTTGGGATGATGCTTTGCTTAATGCTGCTTTTCTTATTAATTCCATACCATCCCAAAAATTGTCATATAAATCCTCATTTGAAATCCTAAATCCGCAAGATAAACCTTTTCCCTTACCCCCAAAAGTCTTTGAGTGTACGTGTTTTGTTCAAGTTCTTGGTAGCAATGACACGTCCTTGAGCTATTCAAATGCGTCTTCTTAGGTTACTCTCGTTCTCAAAAGGGGTATAAATATTATAACCCTCATACCTGTAAGAACGTCTCAACTAATGCGACCTTCTTTGAAGAGATTCCTTACTTTCCTGATGAAGGGCGATTGCTACATGATCCTCTTACTCATCAGGGGGAGCTTGTGCCATATAACTTTATACCCCTTCCTGTCTCTTGTCTTGAAGATACCCCTACTTCATCTGCCTCCTGCAAGCCCATTCTGGTGTATCATTGATGAATTAAATCCTCCACCACTCAGCCACCTATCATTCCATCTGCTTTTGCTAGTGGCTCCAGTATTGTGTTTCACTCTCAAACTCTGGATGATCTTCTCATTGCCTTGCGCAAATCTTCCCACTCATGTACAAAACATCCCATTATTAATTTTGTTTCCAATCAGCATTGTTCACCCTCCTTCCAGAATTTTGCAACATCCATATTCTCCTTTGTTGCCCCGTGTAATTTGAAGGAAGCTATGAATAGCTTTGATTGGACTCAAGCTATGATGAAAGAAATGCAAGCTCTTGAGAAGAACAATACCTGAGTTAGTTCATCTACCTAAGGGTAGGCAAATTATTGGATGCCGATGGCTTTATACCATCAAAGTATCTTCATCATCGTTCAGTTGACCGTTATAAGGCATGGTTGGCCGCCAAGGGTTATACTTAAATCTATGGCATGGATTGCTTTGAGAAGTTCTCTCCTACGGCCAAACTTAACTCTGTTCGGGTGGTGATTTCTTTGGCAACAATTTTGTCTTGGCCCCTCTTTCAACTAGATGTGAAGAATGTATTCTCACATGGTGACCTCGCTGAGGAAGTTTATATGCATCAGCTCCCAAGTTTCTCGATATCAAACACTTCTGTTGTGTGCTGGTTGAAGAAGTCTATCTATTTATATGCATCAGCTCCTGGGTTTCTCTATATCAAACACTTCACTTGTGTGTCGGTTGAAGAAGTCTATCTATTTATAGTGTTCGAAATATCTCCGATATTATCTTTATTTCCAGTTCAGCGATACCGATAATATTGGTAGTATCATAAATTCTAGGTATTAGCAATGTATCGCTAAATATCGCCAATGTATCAATATCGCTAATGTAATCATCAATATTTTCAACTATGTAAATTCTAAGTGTCGCTTATATTGCCAATGCATCAATATCGCCAATATTTTCGACTATTTAAATTCTAGGCAATGCTTGTATCACAAGTGTATCGACAATATTTCAATACATATTGATATCATCAAAATTTTGTTTATGAGAATTTTTTTTTTCGTGGGCACATGGTTGTATGTAGTGTTCGATTTGTCATTGATAATATTGATAATATCTCGATATTATCGATATCCCAACATACGAGATATTGAGACCACAATCTTTTGTTTCCTTTCCAAATGTTGATGATTTCTTGGTGAAATATTATGTGTTGTTGATATTTTGCAATATTAATGGATGTTTGGATGAAAGGTTGGATGATTAAATAGGCCAGAGGGCATAGTTGGACTGATTTCTTACAACGACACATGCTTTTAAGGCCCCATTAAATGGAAACTTGTTACGTATGCAATATTTTTGCAATTTTGTTTTATTTCTAAATATGCAAATATGTACATTTTAACATCTCCTGAAGTTTCTCTGAATATTCCACCATTCTTCTCATGTTTCCCCGCATTTCTGGTTATCAGCGATATTATCCACAATATCGATATTATTTTTGTATCCCTGGCCAGCGAAACTTGTAACAATATCGACACTTCGAACACTGGCATCAACTCCCGGGTTTCTCTATATCAAACACTTCACTTGTGTGTCAGTTGAAAAAGTCTATCTAAAGCCTCAAACAATCTCCACATGCCTGGTTTGATAAATTTAGTCACGCTCTCCTTGACTTTGTTTGAAACCACGCAGATCACTCTCATTTCATTTATCGGCGGCCCACAGGAATTATGGTGTGGTAGTTGTGTATTTTGATGACATTGTGTTATTTGGCACTGATATTGAAGGTATGGTGGCCATTAAGTTTTTTCTCAAGACTCGGTTTGAGATGAAAGACCTTGGGACTCTTCGGTATTTCCTGAGAATTGAAGTTGTTTGATCAAAGTCTAGAGTTGTGCTGTTTTAAAGGAAATGTGTGCTTGATATTCTCTCCAAGACTTGGATGCTAGGATGTAAGCTTGTTACTACACCAAGATTGGGATGCTAGGATGCAAGCCTGCAACTATACCAATGGAAACTAACCAAAAAATACCCTTAAAGATGTTGAACTCCTCTCTAATCCTGGGATGTATCATCAGTTGGTTGGCCGACTTATCTATTTAACTATTACCCAACCAAACCTATCCTATGTTGTGGGCATCGTTAGTCAATTCATGCATGCTCCTTGTACCGCACATCCGACTGCAATGTATCGTATTCTTCAGTATCTCAACTCTGCTACAAGTTTATTGTTTCAACCGCATGGTCACCTTCATTTTTCTTGTTACCCTGGTGCCAATTGAGTTGGCAATTTACATGATAGACAGTCAACATTAGGGTATCGTACATTTCTAGGTGGAAATCTTATCACCTATAAGAGTAAGAAGCAGTTCACCATGGCATGATCTTCTGTTGAAACTAAGTATAGAGCAATGACTCACGCAACATGCAAATTAGTTTGACTTCACACTATTCTGATGGAACTAGGTTACAATTCTTTAGGTCTCATTCCCTTGCATTGTGATAATCAAGCTACCATTAACATTGCCCGCAATCCGATATTTCATAAACGCACGAAGCACATTGAGATTGATTGTCATTTTATTCGGAAAAAAGTTGCTAACAAGGGGATTGCGGCCCCTTTTATTCGCTCTAGTAAGTAGTTAGCCAATTTTCTCACTAAATCTCTCAATCAAGATGCTCTTCATTGTATCACTAACAAGTTGGGCATGATCAACATCTATATGCTCCAACTTGAGGGGAGTATAGAGATGGGTAATTTTGTATTCATGTGTTTTTTGATGTCAGTACACAATGTTATGTTCTCCTGAGGAGTAAGTATTTGTGCTCTAACATTATGATAAAAGTGAGTTTTAGATCTTGTGGGCCCTAACACACAAAACCCTTTTCTTCAAAACACTCTCATCCTATCTCTCTTCTCCTCATCTCTTCTCTTCTCTCTCCTTTCCTCTTCACACTCCTAAAATCATCCAAGCTCAACCAGTACGTGCACATTGGCACATTTGGAGTATGCTAGAAGGGTACCAAATGTGTATGGAACATCATGTTCCAATGGATACCGAGACTGGAAAACAACTTCTACACATTTTTCTATTGGAACAAGCCATCCATAAAAAAATGGTCAACTATTGGAAACAACCTATCTAACTTTTCCTTGGTTCCCATACAAAAAACTGGGTTGAAAAACCAGGAACGGGCTGTCTGCCCTGAACAGCCTGTCCAGTATAGAACTTTGCTTGCAACCAACAGCACCAATAGGTAATTAAAATCCAAACTTCCATATGAAATATTAAAGAAAAAGAATAACAAGTAAGACAGTCACCTGATAAAGCCGCATCTCGAAACGAGGGCCAACCTCCTTCAGTTCAACTGATTTTGGACCCCCACGCTTTTCATAGACATGATGCCTGTCCATATGAGAAAGCATTAAATGCAAAGCCATTATCAGGGTCACACTTCTATCAACTTCTACTATTTTTTGTTTTTGATAGATAACGATAACTTTATTAGAAATCCACACAAACGAAATCCAAAAATTTGGCATTCCATTATTTTGGATGCCACGTTAATAAACATACTTGATGCATTTGAATGAACAAAGAAACAATCCTGCTGATGTACATGAGATGCCATGCAGTCCAAAAATCACCCAAAGAAGAAATGATGGTGAACATAATGGAAAAAGAGATGGAAGAGTCGCAAGTGACATAGCATGATACCATAGCAAGTACTGTAGCATTGCCAACACAGCTATTTACAAAGACTATAGCAAAATAACTACTAAAGTCCTAACAAAACCGGCCTCCTTTTTATCTTTGATACATGCCTTGCAAACCTGGAGTCAATGGGCTCGCAACCATCCAATAGTACTATGGCCCAACTTGGGGCGCAGAAAAAACAAATCATTATCAGCATTATAGCCTTCTCCCAGCTATTTGGGGTAGCATTATGAATCCTGTTTCACTGATCATCAGGACTCGAAGAAGAGCTCTCATGATTGCTCGGCAGTCCCATGAAATCCAAATTCCCTCAACAGGCTCAAGAACTTCAACAGCACTAGAACAAGCGTAATCTAGGTCCCATAGATTTCAGTGATAGTGGAAGATTACCCAGTGATTCAGTGCAGGTCTTAGCATGCAAATTAGATACAGGTGTGGTCTCCAATGATTCCTTTAATCCTTTCCTCTTTTGATATTTTGATTTTGCATTTAAATATAACTTGTGCCATTATCTAAAAAAGAAAATGAAATGATAGCTGCACCTGTCCCACACACCCAACTCAGTAGTCGAGTGGGGTAGTGTATCTAAGGTGTTGCCCAGTATTGAGTCTCTTAGTGTGGCATTTGGAGAGGTAGTGGCCCAGATGCCACCTCTCCTTGAAGGCCTTTTTCTTTGATGAACAATTACAGATACCGCTATCAGTAACCATACAGTTTGCTGGAGGACTCAATACATGTGATGCTCATGTCCGTGGCTAAACCATAGACCTGATGGGGCCATCATGGTTGGGGATTTGCCGAAAATCCTGCAGATTGAAGGTCCTATCCCGTCAATCACAGGCAAGCAACGAAGAAAATACAGTGACTTCCGCATTCAACAGGAATTCAGGAAATGTAATCCAAAGATCAATGGATTGGGATCTTCCAATCCAGAGTTTCCCGGGCACCCTCCATCCACAAAGGGGCCCATCAAACCAATGGTCTGGATCCTTCAACCATGGGGCAACACCCTTGCAAAACAGGAAGTGATGACAGGGTCTCTCACTGTTGGCTCTTCCTATCCATTCCCTTAAACTACTTGCTTAGTTTGTAGCTCCCTTCAACCATGGGGCAACACCCTTGCAAAACAGGAAGTGATGACAGAGTCTCTCACTGTTGGCTCTTCCTATCCATTCCCTTAAACTACTTGCTTAGTTTGTAGCTCACTTCCTCTAACAATAAAATTAAAGTAATCGTTCAAAAAAAAAAAAAAAGAACCATGGGCCGCATGTACAGAATCCAGCAAGCCATCCAAACTGTATGTTTGCTCATCTGTGAGACGTCTGTGATTCATCTCTGTTTGACAGTGGAAGCAAGTACATAAATGGCTCTTTTAAAAAAAATTATTGGGAATCAATTGCTGGGAAGCTGAAACCTTTATAGTCTATCGCTACTCGTGAAGTTCGGAAAATGGAGAGTAAAATTCAATTTGAGATGGAAACTGGACATGAAAGTGACACCAAGGCTTGAAGAGAGAAGAATCAGCTTCGCTTCGAAGTAAATACAAGACAGTTATCAGCTGAAACAATGTTCCATGGAAGCAAACTATGAATTGCAAGGTTTCCATCTTCTTTTTACATTGATAGACATGAAATTATACTTTGAGTGACCAGATTATGAAAAGATTTCCACTTATATGCTGTATGAAAGGCATATCAAATTTCACATGATCACTAAGTAAAATGGTCCAGTGTATATTGAACAACTTTTATGCCATTTTATGCATCTATATGAGTACGGTGCCACTTTTGAGATATGTGCACAAGGAAGACAAAACAACACAACCCACTGACCTGAATGAGATGTAATCGGACTGGTTGGCAAATGTGATAATGCGTTTTGAATCTGGCTTGGGTACTGGAAAGAGATGCTTCAAAATGTTTGCTGTCCTTTCACCAACCTGTCATAAATCACCTCATTCAGGAATATAATATGGATTAATATGAAAACTATGTCAAAAGAACAGAGATCAGATGTAGCAGCTACTGCTGTATAAACACAGACCTATACATTCCTCTACATACACCCACAAGGACATGCTTGAGCAGAAGAAGCAACCTTTTCTACCCGTGGATGGCACAGATAGGGTTTCGTAATCTAAGCCATTGTCTACTGGATTAACATGGGATGGGCCATGGCTAATATGTCTGGGGGTGTACATGCTCGAACACTGGCTGACCTCGGCTCGAACTCGGCTTGGCTCGGTCCTCGAGCCTGAGTGGCCAGCTCGGCTCAGTTCGGTCAGCAGCTTGGGCCAAGATCGAGCCAAGTTCGCCATTGAGGCATTTCCACAAACACCTGAACTGCAACTTCAAAAACCCACTGTTTTACAAACAGAGGCAATGGTTTTACAGGTGTTTTATCAAACACCTTCTAAGTAACAAAAAAACCAAAAAAAAAAAAAGAGAAGAAGAAGATAAAAAAGGTATTTGTTTAATGTACATACCTTGCTTGCCACCGGCCAAACCTTCCTTGCCACCAGCCACATCTCGTTGAGTCATTTTATCAAACAGTTGGTGAGCAACATCAATGGCAAAGTAATTGAGTCACCAAACTGGTTCGATTCGAGCTGGATTCGATCCGAGTCGAGTCGAGCTGGGGCCTGCTCGAACTCATTTTCGAGCTCAAAAAATCAGCTCGACTCGGCTCGAACTCAGCTTCGAACCGAGTCGAATCGAGCTTTTTCGAGTCGAGTCGAGCGAGCTAACCGAGCTAGCTTGGTTCGTGTACACCCCTAAATATGTCCCCTTTCAGATGAACCTAGCCATCCAACAAAAATGGACAATTACAACTGATGGTCCATATTTACAGGGAGCCGATTGGGTGGGTGGCGGAGGAGATTGTCAGTTTCTCTCATCCAATTGAATGTCAATCATGCAACAATTTGGATCAGTAGGATTCACATGTACAGTTTGTTGGGCTGACCAAATGCTTCAGGAAGTTGCATATTTTGTGTACAGTTTGTGAGCCTCTGCCATGGTCAGTGCCAAAACCTTGGTACTAGAGGAAGGTTGATATCTAGCGGGCAGCCGACCAAAAAACTTTCCTCAATCTACCATGTAAAAGCCAACCCCAAACCAATGTTACCTAAATCACCAGACGCCCTATGTCATTCTGAATCGCACGATCCGGATTATGGGTCATTTGCATTCTGGATCATTATATTTCACTACTCAAATTACATATTTTTTTTAATGAAATTTTAAATTTTTAAAAAGAGGAGAAGCAAAAGCCACTAACAGAGACAGCCACAAGGACCTCAAAACAGAATACAACAGCTATCTCATATAGATATCCAGAGAGAAGAACTAAGTGCCCAACTTAGTGAGGCAATCAGCATCCTCATTGGCTTCCCTTGGGACTTGTGCAAACAGCACCGGACAATCATCACAAAGATCAAACACCTCCTTGAGCTCATCCACAAACCTCCACGGCATTCACTCCCCTTTCCCCAAGCGATGGAACTAATTAGTCTCCTTCGATAATCACTAGGATGGAAAAAGGAAAAAAACATTTGTAGCCTGATGAGCTGCAACTGTAAAATCCAGAACCGAAGCTATGTTTGGCACCAATAGAACTAGAAAATTCAAGCAGGACATCCTATTTTGGCATCTCACCAAACCACCCTATGGAAGCTCTCCCACGAGCGGGATAACCCGCACGCAAGGGCCTAGTGCATGCGGTGGTGTGAGTGTGTTGTAGACGCATCCATATAAATGCTTGGTCAGGGGTAGAACGTTGACTCGAGTGGATGATATACTTGACTTAGAGTCGCCAATAATCAATAAAACTCAGAATCTACGATAAGTTAATTGTAAAATTGCTTTTAGCTGGGGAATCAAAGACTCCTCAAATAAAATGACTCCTTGAATGATCTGGGGCCTAGGATTCTAAGTAAGGACCTTGGTGACAGAGAATGAAAGGGTTAGGCACCCTTTCTCCGCCGCACTCGCGTGCGATCTCTACTTTATACAATTATAGAATTTTCAAGAATTTTCGGGATTCCAGATAGCCAAATTAGTTAATCAATTGTGGACACAGTCCGAAACCGATTAAAGAACCATTACTCAACTCAAGGCATTACTTGGGAATTCGCAATGTCTTAACCTCAATAGTAACTTGAGAAGACAATGGTTGTAAAATAAAATAAAATGAATGTGGTATGTGCGAGTTATCCTTGTTCCAAATGATTGGTTGATGATAACACTAAGATAGCAACCAATTTGGACTACAACAAAGTCTGACCACAATGGTGGGGTGTCTATCGCTAAAGAGGGGCATCTATAAACACCCCACCCTAATACACCGTACATTCGATATTGATTCGGAACTAGTGACAAACCTGAAACCTGTAACTCTTGGGAAACTAGCAACCCAGAAACCCTGATTAGGAACCCTTTCACCTCAAACTTGCCAAACCACCCCATAACCCAAACCTAAAGTAGTGCAAAGACCCTAAAAACACACTTAAACCCAATAAAAAAGGCCAAAGTGCACATTCTGGCCACACTAGGCCCACTGTAGGGGCACCCCAACTCATCCCAAAGCAACATACATGGAGGAAATGCAAAATATGAGCCAACAGATAAAAGTTGACGAAGATCTCCACAAGGTTGCACATAAATCTTTGGGATCTTTAGGGCAATTGTACTAAGATTCAGCCACCGAGCGACGATCCCATTGTCGTCGGAGGGCAAAAGGATATTTTACTCTTGAATCTCAATAAAATTATAAGTCCTACCACTTACTAAGCCAAACAGGAGAAGTTGTGTGTCCAATAGCCAGTCAAATCTCTCCACATGGCACTTTCACTCTTAAACTTTTCACTTATCATCAAAGTGCCATAACCTCATCTAGAAATACCCCTTACCCCTTTTTCATGTCATAGACACCATGTTCTCTACAAAAGATCATTAATGCTTGGTTATGGTGTGAGGGAGAGTAAAGGGGAGAGTGAGAGTGAGAGTAAGAGAGAGAAGGAAAGCGCGAGCGAGTGAGCATCTCCCATCCATCTCATTCATCAATTCAATCCAAACCATCTAGTCTAGCCCGTACCCACATCCAAGCCATCTCAATAGTTTTAAGTCGAATGAAGTAAAGTCGGAATTTGAGATCCACGATCATCATCTCTTAAGAGTTTTGTAGCTCTCACTTCTCTTAAATCTCCACGTGCACGGGTAGCAATATGACCTATCACTTATTTTGCTTTATTTATATTATGCATTTTCATTCTCATACACCCGTTACTTCTCTTTTGAGTGGCACTTGAGTGTATGCTCCACACTTGTCGAGTTCTCGAATCCTGGCATATCAAAAACCTAATGTCACTTGACCTTCTTATTTTGTTCATTTTCCTTTATTTTACAACCATTGACTCTTCAAGTCACTATTGAGGTTAAGATATTACGACCTCTCAGGTGGTGTCATGAGTCAAGCAATGGTTATTTAATCAATTTTGGACTTTGACCACAATCGATTGGCTAATAAGGCTATCCAGAACCACGAAAATCCCCAAATGTCTTAAAATCCCATAAAGTAGAGACCACACGCAAGTGTGAGCAAAGAAGGGTGTCTAACCCCTTCCTTCTCTGTCATTGTGGTCCTTAGTAAGAATCTCCCACCACAAACCATTTACGAAGTCATTGTAGTTGTGAAGCCTTTGCTTCTCCAACTAAAAACGATTCTACGGTGTCTAGCCGACCAAAGATTCTAGGTTTTATCAGCTAGTGGTGATTTCAAGTCAAGCATACCATCTACTTGAGTCAACATTCCGCCCTCGATTGAGCATCCATATAGAGGCATCCATGACACACCACTGCACGTGCAGGCCCTTGTGTGGGGACGATCCTACCCACAGGAGAGTGTCCACACACTCATACCTGTAGGACCGGGATTACACAAAGAACAACCGCAAAAAATACATTTTCATTGACCCAACTAAAGGGGGTGTCCAACAGGGAACACGCTTAGTGTTTTTCCATCCATTGAACAGGACCTCCCACCAATTAGAGAGGAGCCAGGAGACTTGAGAAAACTGAAATCTCTCATCGACCTTAGATCACTCCACGGCGAAGAAAGTTTTTCCACAATTGAAGCCACCAACGAGCATTTTCCCTCAAAAGTCCTGCGATTCCAATCCAACCAAATGGACCACGGGCCACGGCACAACTAACAGAAATTTACTCCACAACAATCTTTTGAGGGGACAACACATGAAACACCCATTCCTCAACAGGAAATAAAACCGACTTCAGAGCCACCAATACAATATCAAACTTGGCAAAAACTGCGATGCAAACTCCAGAAGCAAGCTTGCAATGAATTAGTAAGTGGTCCACTGATTCTTCATTTTGGCAGCATGAAGGACATGCATTCGGAATGGCCATGTCCCTATTTTTCAAATGATCGATGGTATGAATTTTCAATAGACCCCAACTTATGGTTCGATACTCTTACTGTTAACAATATAATATCAAGCATGCATGGTCTATAATAATAATTCATAATTTCAAATATGAATTGCAATGTGAATTCACTAATAAAACTATGTTGTATGCACTAATGTACGTATTGGAGTGGCGCAAATGATCCTACCCCTAGAGTACCCTGCATTGAAGGAAGTAGCATGCCACATACCCATTCCAGTACCATGTACTGAAGCGACCCAAATTATGGTTTGATACTCATATTGTTGATGAAGATGCAATGCAATGTACAATGTAGAAATTCGTGCTTTTTTTTATTTAGTTGTGATATTTATACTAAACATCCAGGGTGTATAATAATAACATTCATAATTTTATATATAAGTTGCAGTATGAGTTCATATATAAAACTATATTGCATGCACTTATGTATCAACTGGAGTGAAGCACATAATCCTACCCCTAGAGCACCACATATCGATGAAGTAGCATAACATGCATCCATTCCAGTACCATATGCTGAAGTGACCCATAACTCAGGTAACATCATCATCATCATCATCATCTAAGCCTTATCTCAACTAAATCGGGTTGACTACATGAACTTTATTCAACGATTTCGCTCTATCAAGGGTCATAACCTCAGTCGAACCATAGGTCATTAAGTCCTTTCAATTTCTTTCTTGCATGGTGGAAGGAACTCGTGCTAGATAAGGGGCTAGTCCTGGTTTTGATTGATAAGAAGCAGGTTTATCCTGTGATTGGTATGACTACTCTTGTGACTATTCTTACTACCTCTGCTCAAATCCTTCTGGGCCTTCCCCTTGCCCTTTTAAAGTTATGAACTTGAACTAACTCCCTCCTAACAAGTGCAATTCTTGGTCTCCATCGCAGATGGCCAAACCATCTGAAGTGTATTTCATCTTATTACCTATTGGTGCTACTCCTAAGTTCTCTTGAATGCATTCATTTCTAATTCTATCCTTGTGTTGCCGCTCATCCGTTTCAACATCCTCATTTCAGCTACACATCCTACGAACATGTTGTTCCTCGACTGCCCAACATTGTCTCATACAGCAGGGCTGTTCTCATAGTTATCCTGTTAGATTTCCCCTTAGTTTTCAATGGTACACGGTGATCATATAAAACTCAGCCACCCAACTCTAATTATATGAACAACATCATTCTCAACCTCCCCAACCTCCTGAATTGTCGACCCAAGACATCAAAATGGCCATGTTGGGGCACTTATTTGCCAAAAATCCTCATTTCCACTCCATTGTTACTAATGGAATTTCACATACTCTATATTAGTCTGATTAATTTTGAATCCTTTAGATTTTAAAGCAACCTCCACAATTCTAGCAGTGTTTACCCCCTCCCTTGTCTAGCCAATCGAAAGTCAAAACTATGCAGTCTGCAAATAACATACACCATGAGCTCTTTTCTTTTTCTTTCTTTCCTTCTTTTTCTTTTTCCCTTTTTCGAGAGAGAACAAAATTTATTAGAAAGCCCACCGGAAGGCAGGAAAAGAATAAAACGCCACACTAAGAAAACAAAAGGAGATAAAATGAGGCAGCCTTAGCTGCGTGAACAAGGAGCCCAATCCTTAATAAGCCCCAAAACTAACTTTATCACCCCATTTACCGTGGACCTCCCATTTTTGAAGCACCACTCATTCCTTTCTTTCTAAAAAGCCTAAAGAATAGCCATAATGAGGAGACTCGAAACAACTTTAGAGGCTTTCCCACTACCCCCTCCATGCTACACCCAAAGAAGAGCCTCCACGAACTCTGGCATAACCCAGGCTGTATGAGACTCGACTGGGAAGAACTCCTACACTTTCCGAGCAAAGGTTCAATGGATAAATAAATGGTTGATAGATTCGGCATCCTCCATGCACATCGGGTAGATGTTGGAGAGGATAAGAGATCTCCGTTGGAGGTTGTCAATGGTTAGAACTTTCTTTCAACCAACCAACGTTGTAAATGCCTCGCTAACTCATCCGTAACTAATGCAAAAAGATACATGCTCAATGCCAACCCCTAGCGTAAACATATAGTAATTGGAAACTCACTTATCTCTCCACTAGTGGTCCTCACATTCGTTACAACTCCTCGTACATATCCTTAATAATGTCAACATACCCTCTTAAGACTCCTTGCTTTCCCAACACCCACTAGATTAACTCTCTAGGACCTATACTAGGCTTTCTGCAAGTCAATAAAGATCATGATACAAGGATTTATTTCAACAAACAAGTGTCCACAAATCATAGGCTAGGATTGCTCAACCAATCTGACCTTGGGACTATGACTAAGCCATAGTGGATTCCAAAATTCAATCGGTTTAATTTGAGTAATGTAAGACACTCTACAATTTCTGAGTCCCTGCATATCAAATACCTGACTGCCAAAGTTTCAAATAAATCCTCTAAAAAAATAGTTCAGATGTTTAAGATCATCCAATCAAAAATTTCTGGGGTATGCTCCATCCACAACAGGGCCCATTATTTGGTCGGTCTGGATTGACACACATATACCATGTGTACAATGAACGAGTCAACCTTCTTTTAAAATTTAATGGTGAACACGGTGTGGACAAACCCAGAGAAGAAACAAAAAGTAAATGTAGAAAATACAGTCATATGACCATGATCATTTAAGGATTGTTTGGATGGGTAGAGTAATAACCCATAGAAAGGAAGCCTTTCTTGGAAATAGATTATCTTTACCATGTTTGGGTGATAAATTTGGAATTAAATGGAAATCTGAGTTCATGTTTTGGAAGTGCAAAAAGAAGCCACCAGGTGCAAAGTTATGACCGCTAACAGGTCAATATATAAAAGTATTCATGCATCCTAGTCCATTTGAAGTATGCATAGATTAGAGTCACAGTTGTACCTTCGTGGCAAAGTTGTTAAGAATCAGATGAGGGTAAGCCTCAGACATGGTTCCCATAGACTTCCTGTCTTTAATGTCATGTCTTGTAACCTGCAACCAAGTCATTGATCAGGAACCTTGTACCTTGAAATAATATTGGCTCCCAATGAAACAAGAAAAAATATATCATACCACATTGAGCAATCCAAAGTATGCTGTTGGACCAAATGGTAAATGGCATATGGTCAATCCATCTGGCTGACCACGATGCTCATGCACCAAAATGACATCCGTAAAATCATGTGCACGGCAAGTTTCAATAATTTCCGAAATGACCTGAAAAAGAGCAAAATTCCAACTTTTTACACAACTGAAATTAATGTGTTGAATTCACTCCATGTAGTTCCATTAGGTACTCCTATGAGTCTAATCAGTTCAAACTTATACATATGTATGCATTTTTTTGCCTTTTGAACGAAAGAGATGCAATGAGCGGAATTTCGACTAAATTCAGACAAGAAGTGAAGGAATATAAATAATCTGAACTTCCCACAACATGAGACTAGTGAAAGAAAAAGAATTATAGGGTTGATGGATGTCAAAAACAAAAACCAGTATGCGAGCCAAGCCATATCCATGTCGAACCCATTTATAATACTTAAATCGAAGTAAAATCTATACTGGTGTTGTAGCTGTGTAGATCTCTGTACAAATGCCATATCTGGTTACCATAGTCAAAACTAACTCCTTTTTTTCTGATTGCTAGTCGCAAGTCATTAATTCTCTAAATTGTCCACTGAGTTGTTTTCCCCCCGTATGGATCAAACGGCAGTCTTGATCCCTAGGAGACTGTCCAAAATATTGGGTAACAAATAACTAATTGAAATGCCTTTAAACCTCGTACGAATCAGGTAACCATGCCTTCTACCCAAAATACCAACATCGTAACAGAAAACCAACATCCTTTTGTTGAGGAAAAAGAGGAAGGTAATCCACCAATAATTTTTTTTCAATGGTTAACCACCTAAGACCTCCAGCTCCAACTCTAGCTAAAATCATTTTTTAAAAAAAAAAAACATGAAATGGCTATCACTTTCAAAGGTTTGCTACTAACTCATGGGTCTATACTCTATAGTTCAAGGTTCTGAAGCCCATTTGTGAAACTGCCTGATACAGGGATCTAAAGGAGCCAATACAGGCCGTATGATACACCCATGAGCATGACTATGAACATGCTCGACTCAAGATGGTACAGACATATATGGATTCGATTTTTGCATCCTTAGCTCAGTCCTATACAATGTACACATGCCAAGTTAACATGTATGGTGAACATCTGAACGGCCATTAGGTGGACCCATCATGTAGATTCCCTGCCTCAAAAATCAGGTTGCATCCTTAGCTCAGTCCTATACAATGTACACATGCCAAGTTAACATGTATGGTGAACATCTGAACAGCCATTAGGTGGACCCATCATGTAGATTCCCTGCCTCAAAAATCAGGTTGGTATACTCATCAAGTGTGGGATGCAATGTACAAACAAGTTCATAGCTAAAACCTTTTTTTTTTTCAGAAATACTTTTATTTTGTACCCTGTAGCCTCCCTGAGGAATGAGCTAGCTGCATCTACATGGTGAGGCCTATCTGATGGAGGCTAAAATATTCACCCAATGTGCCAGCATGTAGGCAGTTTGGGCTATACACGCGGGCGGGGTCTCTCTCACTCTCTCTCTTAATGATCACATACATGCATGCAGGATTAGAAAAGCTCTTACCATGGAGTATGGATAAGTGAGCTGAATAGATGGTTGCATAATATAAGGGAATTGATGAAGAACATTTTCAATATCATAAGGTCAAAGAAAAAGATCAGGATACATCCTTAGGGGGGAAAAAAGGGAAGGAATATACTGACCTGGCCACCACGGTTCATTCTTTGTGCATTCGGAAAGACAATCTTAAGTTCCTGAGGGAGTAGTGGAATCCAAGCTTAAACTGAAGTTTGAAGTTCAAAACCAAAAGAAAATATATGCCTTAAATATCATTCACATGACAACAAGAGAGAGGACTTGCTAACCTTTACAAATTGAGTAAGAGGAGCGCTTGGATTACGAGACGTAGTTAACAAAATTTTTGGGTCCCTTTCTGATGCATTGGCATACTCATCATCAATGTGACTCCTTGGCACTAAATCCATGAAATACAACAAAACAACATGTCAGCTCCAATGTCCATTCAAGTGCCCACTTAGAATGAAATATTGAAATAAAACAAGCTACAGTTTTGCGAGTAAATGTATATTAGTAGTTAGTGTGCATACATTCTTTTCTGGTGGGTAAGCTGGAAATGGAACAAACACCCAAGCACAAGTCTAGATACATTTGCAGGTAAAGCGCGCGCACCCACGCGTGCACACGCACTAGTCACAGCATGTACAAACTGAATCAACTGGGCCAATTTCCAAGTCGTTCAGGAACTGGTTGATGAGCTTATTCAGTTTGTACATGCTGAGACTAGCAAGCACTGAGTACGAATTCCACTAGTTGCATAAATTTGTTGATTGAATGCTTGATTCAGTTAATGTTTTACTGGTGGGTTTTTCATTGAAATGACCAAGTCAAACCAGGAAACCAATAGACCAACCTCTAGGTTGAGTTTAAATGTAGAAACTAATTCATGAGACACCTTTTTTGAGAATTAAAACAATTTTTTACTGTTGAATAAAGACGAAAATTTATTGATCGAAGCAAGAAAGATACATCAAGATAAAGGGAAAGACTTCCAAATACATTAATAAAGGCAGAAAACTCCCTCTTTAGCTAACCGATTGGCAAGACAGTTGATTCACAAGGCAGGCACCAAAAGCATTCAAGGACTTCATTCACTACATGCAATCTAGAAGGAATAACTAAAATGAACTGCTTATCTGTTAGGCCTCATGACATATGGAATACAACCCAAAATTCTCATGGTCATCCACCACAGATGACTGGTTGAAAACAGAAAAAAGGGCTAACTGTACTCGTTTAACAGGGTAAGTCCACCCGTGGTTAGGATTATCCGATGGTTGCAATATTCAAACTCTAACCCATCCATAAATGGAAACAATCATACTACATGAGTAGACTTCAAATGAGCAGGCCACGGATATCATGTTATTTTTCTTATTAGAACACTTTATAAGCATAATGTAATTACAGAGATTTGTGAATCCAACATGTGAATATACACAGTTACACACCCATCAAAATGTGTTGGCATGTTGGATTTCCCAAGCCATGCAGCAAGTGGGACCCACCAAGTAGAGGATTTAGCCCAATAACCAGGCCTGTTCACTCATGGCAGGCCATGTGTGTACGTTAAACATACATCACCCAATTTTTTAAGCCATCCACTTCTTGTCTCATTCGGCCCATCCGATGACTGTACCAGCAGAACTTTTGAGCAAGGACGCTGGGTCCCACCTACTCCACAGTGTAGGCTCATTGGATGGACATGTATACAGCAAAACCTCTAGCATCATAATACTGCAAGTAGATATGGCAGGTGCAATGCACATGGAGAGGGAGGAAGAGCTTTGCCAGATTTGGGAGGGGAGGAGAAGCAGTTGTGAAAAGCAGGTCTCTTTTACGGAGGATGCTACAATAAATCCCGTCTATTGTTCTACGATAAAGTCAGGACTACAGCTGTTGGATCCGGGTTCATATTTAGTAGAGCAAACTGTTTATGTGATGGGACTTAAAGTGGAAGGGGAATACACAAAAGAAAAGTCAAGTTAGAATATTTCAACTCTTTGATCGTCTCTCTCTTTTCTCTGCAATATGGAAAATTTCCTTAAATGTTGTTTTGATGGGTCATTGATTGAAATATTTGATCCTCCAATTTTCAATATTTCCCAGCACCGGAAAAAAAATAAAAATAAAAATAAAAATAAAAAAAGCCAGCCACCATCAGCTGTATATTGTTAGATAGATGGCTTGGATCACCGACCCAAATCCAATAGCTTCAATCATAATCTATTGGCACAACCAGCTGATAGGAAGGATCAGCCCAAGTGTAGGCACCTTCAATCTAAGCACGAGAACCACACAAAGTAGAAAGAAGCAAGCTAGAAATTCTCATTCAATTCAAAAGGTATCTTGATAATACTTATCCCAGGCCCTTATATAAGCCTTAAAATGTACATAAAAGGAAAGCTCATAATGTCATTGACAACCAATAACTTATTACAAATATGAAAAATAAATAAATGGGATTTGACTAGTGGATTATTCATAATTAGCTTATTATTTTCGCTAGCTAACTACCTAAATAGGGGGCTTGGGCCTCCTTATTGATGGGCCAACTACTGGGCTTGGGCTTAATGGGCCTGGTCCTGGGCCATGGATCGTGGCACAAATCAGCCTGCATCATCTATCCCCTATGACAATGCATCAGGATGTATTGTAAGAAAGCCACTATTTTTCTGAGAGAACAAAAAAATTATTAAAAGAACAAAAACTTACAAGAGGTAAGGGACACCTAGAGGGCGACCCGAAAACTACCCAAGAAGATCAAAATAACAATCCCTCAACTTAGAAACACAAGAGGCCCATTCGATGGTCAACATCCTTGCCCTATGGGACATGCCTCTTGACGGAGAGTTTTATTTACCAGGCAGCTTCACCATGTAAATTACCTAAATACCCTCTATTTTGGTTTGAAACCAATCCCATGTTGCTTGAAATAAAAAAAAAAAAAATTTAAAAAAACATGTCCTTTAATAATGCATAGCTTTTATAATTTGAAAAACTGATTGCATACAAAAGTTCACCCCCAGCTATACTCATGGAAATGATGACGAGCTTTTTGTGGGGGAAATAAAAAAGCTTTCTTGTCTGGCACTACCAAAGGACATGGAAATCATCCCTCCATGGATTCTCTTTCCACAATTTCTCCCCTTTCTGTTTTCCTCGATAAAGCCAAGAAAACTGAGCCAAAGAAAAGTTTTTCCATGCTAAAACTGCATCCTTTCTAAAAATCCAAACGAGCCCCGTGTTTGGGTGCCCTTAAAAATCCATTTTAACAACTTTTTTCTCTCTAAAAGAAGCATACCAATGGCTGCATTTACACTTAGTGTTGTTTCTCACTCAGCCATCCAACCGGCGTGAAATTTCACTGGAATGGGTTTTCCACAGTGGTGAGCCTGATGAATGGTTTGGATTTTCCACGCCTCACTCACTGCATTTTTTTAAAGGAGAGGGAGCAGCTTACCCAACAATTGTACACACAGGTACAGATTTAATTAGAAATGGAAATGCATAGCACCCAAACACACCCTAAATTTATCAAGCTTTTCCCTATAAAAACTAAAATTCAATCCGACCCAGTTCTGAGTTCTAACAACAAGATTAAGTCTGAATCGGTTAAGGTCTCCGAGTCGGAGAGAGAGAGAGAGAGAGAGAGAGAGAGAGAGAGGACCTGCGGTCTGTTCATCTTCGAGATCGATTTCCTTGCGCAGGGCAGCCTCTTCGTTCCGGAGCTCGGTGGGGATGGGCTTCCCCTCTGTCCAATCATCAGAAGACGCTTGAATCCAACGGCATAGAAAAATCGAAAAATCGAAAAAAAAATGGAAAAAGAAAAGGAAAGGGAACCTTCTAGGGCTTGTTTGATCTTGCGTTTCTTCTCGTAGAGGAGCCGTTCTTTTCCTTCTAAGCTCTTCCTGTAGAGGTATTCTCTCCTCAGCCTTATATTCCTCCTCAGCATCTCTCCTCTCTCCTAAGGGCCTGTTTGGATGCCTGTAAGTTGGGTAAGTGGGAAGTGACTTACAGGGAAGTCACTTACAGGTGGTGTTTGGGGGAGAAAATTCACCTGTAAGTAACTTACAGCCTGTAAGTCACTTACAGGCAAATCTACCAAAAAACTGCAGGGCGATGGGGGTGAGAAGTCACTTCCCTGTAAGCCACTTACAGGCTCAACGGTCGGATTTTTAAAAAGAGGGGAAGATGGAGAAACGCACTCTCCCTCTCTGCAATCTCTCGCCCTCCGTCTCTGCAATCTCTCTCTGTCTGCAACGACCACCCTCCCTCTCTGCAATCTCTCTCTGTCTGCAACGACCGCCCTCCCTCTCTACTCCTCCCCAAAACGGTAGGGTTTGATCGCAATGTTACTTTTCTGCTTTGAAAACGGGAGCGGATTAGGTGTTACTCGTACGCATGCTCACCTGTGCACGTGCGTTCCTTTCCACACCTGTCATGGGACTCTAATCCGAGCAGTTCATGTGATGAAACATCCTAGTAAAGCCCAGGGACTAATTTTCACCCTGATCTAAAACTCCGGTGGGCCATAGAAAAGTAATATGAAAATCAAGGGAGGAAACTGTTTTCCTTTTTCATGGCCCATGAAAGTTTTGGATCAATGTAAAAGTTGGGCCCTGTAGGTTTCATGGGATGTTTCGTCACGTGGACCGTTCAGATTTTGGACTTACATAATGTATCATGAGTTCTCAAAAAGTTCTCACAAGAACCCGTGCCAACTGCGCGGCTGAGCATTTTGATGGCAGGGATTGCGTACTGAGTAAACTTGTGGGATCCACCCCGTCCATCCATCTTAATAGCAAACTCCGTAGATGCTTTAAAGTAAGACGTGTCCAGTGGTATATGTACAAGAGATTTTATCGTATAGGCCCAATATAGGCCCAATTTATTACGTATCTTTTTTTATTAGACGGAAAAAAAACTTAAGCATCAAGATAGACCTCCGTTCGTACAGACGAACTTAGAAAGATGAAAATACTCCTACTTTTTTCAGCTACTTACCCTACAAATAGGGATATTTTCGTTAAAAAACTAACGTCCGCAATCTCAAATTTATCTTTGGTAAGATAAGTTTTCGGCCGACAAAAAAAAGAAGAAAAAGAGGCGTTAAACGAACTCATCTACAATACTAATTTTTTCTATATACAATGGTACATGCAAGGTACACTCATTAGATAGCTGGTTTGTTTGATCCAATTCACAGTGCACCAAAGATATGATCTAGATCACTAAAAGGTGGGTGCACTTGCATCATATGCTTCTTACATCCTGTGTTGCTGCTGTCGTTTGAGAACAAACTGCCAATTTACCTTTAAAAATTCATGTGTTTTTTCAAGTAAAAAACACTACATGATCCAAATCTCATGTGAACCCCACTACAGAAACAGTTGTGACTAGTTTAATGAACCCATGGGCTGTTTGCCTATTTCTAATAGTGTGGTCCACCTAAGATGGATTCTTTTTATACATTTATTTATTAATGTATTAAGGTGGGCCGCATATGGATTCTTTTTATGCATTTATTTATTAATATATTAAGGTGGGCTGCACGGATCTTATCCTAAAATGCTCCCTTGGATTCTTTTAATGCATTTATTTTTAAATTTTTATTTAATTATTTTCATGCATTTGGATTCTAAAAATTGGACACCAATGATAATTCTGATTTTGTTATATATGGACCATTTATGCTTAATGGTATGTATTTCATCCACTTTTATGACCCACTTGATAATTAGTTTGGCCTGAGAATTAGCTTATATATTCATTTTGATGGGCTTAGTAAAATTATATATTTCATCTCATGCATTTTTATATGCTCATAACACTTTGAAACAATTCCCTAATTCAAGTTCTGCTCGATGTGAATATACGATTTTTTACTTATAAGTAACTTACAGGTTACCCAAACAAAAAACACTAACTTACCTATAAGTGACTTACAGCTTACATCCAAACAGGTTACCTATAAGTAACTTTCACCTGTAAGTGACTTACAACTTAAAAGAACTTACAGGCATCCAAACAGGCCCTAAGATCCTCGCTCGAACACCAAACCCCTTTCTCTTTCCCTTCCCTTCTCTCCAACAGTAAACACCAGCTCTGTAGAGATTGATGAAAAAGAAGCTCCTACTACTAGAGGGGTAGGGGTTAGAGCTGAGGGTTTTCTCTGCCGCACACTTGCCTCCCGGCACGCGTGTAGGAGTTCATGGGCATGAGGATTGGGAAGTTATTGATAGTCCAGCTGAGTATGACACTTGATGCATAGGCAGTCTATCTAAACTGACAAATGGCCTGTTTGATTTTCCCAATTACACTGTTTGCTTACGTTTGCTTTCTAATTCATTGTTGTAAATACATGTAAATCAGTAATAATTATTTACTACCTTATTTCCAACACCATTCTCAAGGCTAACAATGACCTTTTGATTTTTTGGTCTTTAAAATTTATGAAGGGTGCGAAATTTGCATAGGGTCCGCTGTGATGTATATGGCTTATCCACACTGTCCATCCATTCCACTTGTTGATTTTAGGGCGTGATCAAAAAAATAGGCAGATCCAAAGGTCGAGTGGACCACATCATAGGAAACAGTGAGAATTGAAGCATTAAGAACTTCTTGCCAACCCTAAAATTTTTGGATCGAGCTTATTTTTGTGTTTTCCAATTATCCATATCCATATAACCTTATAAACAGGTTAGATGACAAATAAATAATCTTATAAGCCTCAGGAAGTAAAACTTTTTAAGTTGGAAATACTTGAGCTGTAGGCTACTTGAGCTTTGGATATGTCTCAGCATTTAGCCTATATATGCCATAAAATATTCTGGTAAAAATGGATAAACAGCGTGAATATATCACATACATCATGGTGGGGCCCACAAATTTAAGTTGGTCCTTTTCTGATGGATTTTTAAGATGGAAATACTAACTTAAAATCAAGGATGTAAGAAGCAATAATAACACATTTACCAAGTATTTACAGTGGAAATTATTATTATTATTATTATTTTTGAAAAAAAAACAAGGGGAGGAATTTCTGTCTGGAAAACTATATGAATCATTTCTCCAAAAGCAATGAATTTCAGTGTTTAGAAACACTGATAAAAATTATGAGGCTTTATGAGGCCCACCATAATTAATATGCTATATCCATGCAGTCCATTTCTTGTACCAACTTATTTTAGTGGATGAGTCAAAAAATGAGGCAGATTCAAAGTTCAAGTGGACCATACCATAGTACCAACTTATTTTAATGGATGAGTCAGAAAAATAAGGCAGATTCTTAGCTCAAGAGGACCATACCACATGAAACAATTGTCCTAAGGGAGCTCAGCTGTCCAAACCTAAAACCTTCTTAAGGCTTAGACCGATGTTTATTTGT